>NW_011494629.1:2411508-2412540 GCF_000754665.1 Bison bison bison
CGGCCAGCCTATCCCCAAGAAAGCATGGGGTCTTCAGTGGCCCTTTGCTTCCTGCGCCTGCCCCTCTCCGTTTTCCAAAACACAGGGTTCTTCTTCAGCTGGGAGGACCTGCTCCAGAGAGGAGAAACGCGGCGCGGGTGGTGGGGAAGGAAGGGTTGCAGTTGTCATGGTGGGGAGCTACCGCTGACATCTGGGGGCAGAGGCCAGTGGCACTAAGAATACAACCCTCCCCGAAGAGAACCTCGCCAGGCATTTGCAATGGACACTGGATTAAAAGTGCTCCGGGTACAAAGTCAGGGGAGCCGTATAGCGAGTCCTCCCTGGAACTGTCTTTCTGTAAAACGGAAGCCCTCCCTGCTCCCCAGTGTCTCTCTCAAAAAACGAGGACTAGCAAGGACGGGGGACCGGGAGAGGGGGTGGCGGGGGGGCTGTACAGTAGCCCTTGGTACTGTGGAACAGAGCACGATAAGAACGCAGAGGAGCTCAAATCCAAGTCCCTGAGGAATTGTGGGACCAGCACGACTGACCAGACAAGAGTCAGGGAGAAGTGTGGGTGTTTCCTTTATTTCCTCCACATCTCAGAGCCACAGTCTGTAGGAGCAGAGGGTTAACGGTACACCCATCACGACCAGGGCTTGCCTGGAACAGATTAGCTCAGGACAGTGCCTGGTCAGCCCCGGGGATCGGGGACCAGGGACCGCGGTCGGTCTCACAGAAGCGCAGAGCCCCTGGCTATAGAGAACGCGGTGCCGGCGCCCAGCCCCAGGACAGGCGGGGTTTTCTGCGACCGATCGGGTTCCAGGAACGAACTTGAGTGCTGACCGTGTGGGGAACCCCGGCCCAACCCTCGCGGTCCCCGAGGATCCTGTCGACGCTCTGAGCGCGGATTTCGGTCCCAGTGCACGCTGTGTAAATACCGAACCGGCCCTCGCAGGCTTCTAGCGGTCGCCTCGGGCCTCGCCTAGGGAACTCCAAAGGCTCGCACCGGAACGTGGGCCTTAAACTCGGGCGAGGTGCGCGCGCAGTCAGCAC
>NW_011494629.1:2412693-2463008 GCF_000754665.1 Bison bison bison
CCTCTCCGCCCCGGGGTTCCGCGCGGTAGGTCCAGAGCGCGCGCCTGCAGTCCCTGTATTTTTGATACCGAGTCTTCTAACATCGCTCCTCCTCCCCACTGCTCCTACTCTCCCTTGCGGCTCCTCCCCTCGTGCCCACCCGGTGGAGACGGGGACGCAGCCCCACCTCCCCGCCAGGCCCGAAGAAAAGATTCCGGAGGAGCCGGGAAGAGGGGACTCAGACCACCGGGGTGTCTGCAAGGCTCCGAACATAGGCTCGGACGGGCACGGACTCAGATCCCTTTCCAGCGTTCACTAGCAGTGTGGCCTCCAATAAGTTAAAAATCATCTTTGGTGGTGATAATGTCATACTGATAGCACTGTTGTGAACATTAAAGAATCTGGGAAGAAAAAAAAACACCCAAAAACCTAGAGTAGTGCTTCTAAAAAAGCATGTCCTGTTTTAGTGTCATCATTTAAGATATTATTATAACCTGAGAGGTTTGCAATGGATGTTCACAAGGACCAATAATATGTATTAAATGCCTGCCATTCGGTGCTAAGCACTCAGAACTCGATGGTGTAAAAACATATGGAGAAATAAAAGAAGGGACAAATTTGCCACTCACAATTCCAAATGATTTACTAGATAACTCAAGCATGACTTCCCACTCTGAGGGCTGAAACACGGTGGCTCTTTCAAAGAGTACAGTACAGAAAGGAGTGCCTGCCTGCTCAGTCGCGTCTGACTCTTTGTGACCCCATGGACTGTAGCCCGCCGGGATCCTCTGTCCATGGGACTCTCCAGGCAAGAATACTGGAATGGGTTGCCATGCCCTCCTTCCTCCAGGAGATCTTCCCCACCCAGGGATCGAACTGGCATTTCTTAAGTCTCCTGCATTGGCAAGCGGGTTAATGGGGCTGGTCAACTTTACAGTGAGGAGACCTGACAACACTAACTCAGTCAGTTGATTAAGGTCACCATCAATGGTGATAAGGAATGCTAATTTTACATAGTCTAACCCCAGTCCATTCATGAAAAAAAAAAAATCAGACAAATAACAGTAAAGGTACATTTGACAAAATATCTTGCTACTCCTCAAGGCTGTCACAAGGTCACCAAAAACAAAGTCTGAAACCCTGTCACAATGAAGAGCCTAAGGAGACATGGCAGCTAAATGTAATGTGGTAGAACAAAAAACGTGCATTAAGTAAAAACTAAACAAATACAGTATGGATTTGGCTTTTTAAAAAGTGGTTTAATCAAGATCAAATGTATTTCTTCCTTGGGCTTTTTAAAAAAAAACATTTAAATTTCTATTTCTAAGCCTGCTCTATCAAAGAATGTCTTTTTTGTAATTATGAAATTCAGGCATCAGCATCAACATAACTTGCACTTTGACAACACATGTTCCTTTAGAGCAAGACATGGAATGGGCAAAATACTTCTAAATTTTGGTTAATTGACTAAGCTCTTTAGTAGCTGTTTCAATTGGCATTAAACCTCAGTAAAATGGATGTTCTTACAAAGAATTTAAAGCCACACCATCTTTATACTAAAAGAATAAAGATTTTTATTAAGCAATTGTAAGTTGCATTCAATAGCCTTCAGATACACCACACCACAACCCATCTACAATCAGTCAAACCCAACAGCAGTTCATTCTTGCACAATCCATGAGTTAGGGCAAAACTCCCTTCAACTTACAGTAAGATCCTACTCAGGTCTTGCGGGCAGGGATTGGGGAATTACATCTCATTTCTGATCACTAATGTGTGATGAAGAGCATCAGGAGAATTATATGAAAACGAATAAGAAGTGATTCTGATTTCAAAGTACATTGTTTGGAAACATTAACAAAAACATCAAAATGATATAAGTATACCTGCTTCTACTAAATTCTTGATGGGAAAGTTCTCAAGAACAAGCAATTTGTTTCCTGCTACAGAAGGGGGGGTTGTTTTTTTTTGTGTTTTTTCTTTTAAAGATCAAAGGGATTTTTTTTGTTTTTCACAGAATTTCATATTTTGCTAATATGAAGGCATAAAACAGCAACAAAGAACAATAATGCATACAGCAGTGAATACACCAGGGTAATGTTGATATTTGAAACAGCTAGATAATTTGGGGGGTTTTAGAATAAATGCAACAGAGGTCAATAATCACAAAATTTTAAGGTTAGAGCAAGATCAGTCAATGACTAAACAGAGTTAACATCTTTTATAGGACTATTACTGATTATTAGCATTTTTGTTTTGCAAATGGGCACATACTGGTAAGAATGGAAGAAAGGACAATAACATGCATAATATTAACTACACACTTTAAAAATTATGAACCATGCAGAAGTTTAGCTCAAGTAAGTAGCACTAATGGTCTACATCCGATTCAAAACCACATAGTTCATTGATCACAGATGCATGGTATTAAGTCACGAAAAGTTTCAGAACACATTGTGTTGATTTTGAAAGGTCATTTGCATCTTCTATGATTTCAACTTTATCTCCATTTAACTTGCTTGTAAAGTATGTATGATGTACTGTATATTTAAAATCAGCAGAACGGCAATATTACTCTATAATTTTTTGTTTTGATAGTTGCACTTTTTTTCTTAACACAAAAGAACCACATCAACAGTGATGAATTTTAAGTAAGAAAGAAAAACTGTGGTTGTGCCTTATTTCTTTCATAATCATAAAATCAAAGCCTTAGACAAAGCTTTCTTGTGAACAGTAATGCAAAATCAAAGATAATGGCATACATATGGTGCCAAATGCTAAAAATGATATTTTAAGCTATATATACTTAAAGACTGCCAAAATTTGTTTTCTTTATAGTTCCAAGAAACACAACTATAGGCTTTTGTCATTAACCAGTTTAAACTTTGTGTGTACTTCATTTTAAGTGTGGGAGTCAAATGCTCTTCATTTTCTTTCTCTCTTTTTGTTTTATTGTAGCATTTTGACTACAACTGGTTAAAACTAAAAATGTGTTGTTTAAATCTCTGATATCAAAGAGGGATCCGAATTTCCAAAGTCCTCATTTTTCTCTTACGGAAAGGAAAAAATGTACATAACTGTAGGCTCTCTTTCTCTCCAGATATTCCTAAATCCTTACCCTTCCAGCATCCTTCACCCTCTATAAAAAATAAGTTTACTCTTCTTTCTTTAAGACAGCTGCCTCCAGAGCCTCAGCTCTACGGCAACCACTGTCTGTACTTAGTGCATTTAAGTGAGGATTTGTATTGCACGTCTTAGAGTCATTGTTCAAGGCACTTTCCGAGTGGCTGGGGGCCCTGGTGTCGCCCGCGCTCCCGTTCATCTGGGGAGCCGGCTTCTCCTCAGCCACCGCTCCGTTTTCAGCCAGGGACCCGTCTGAAGACATAGCGGAGGATTTAGATTCCCCGGATCTCGACTTCAGTTCTTTGGCCACTTCTTCTGCTGAAGCAGCATAGGGAGGCTTGCCCTATTAAAAATGAAAGACAGCAAGCAATAAGGCAGTGTTTGATAAACAGCGGGAGGGAGGAGACACCAACTGAGGCCTGGTAACTCACTGCAGATTCAAGAATAGAATGCAGTGAACGTGTGGCTGTGTCCCTCATTGTCCGTACTCTCTACCCTATGCATGTTATACACTATAATATACTCTATGCACTCTATTATATACTCCATATATTCTCTATACAGTTGACCCTTGATCAACATGGATTTGAACTGCCCAAGTCCACCATTATATGGATTTTTTTTCAGTTGATACGTACTATAGCCCTAAATGAATCTGCAAATGCGGAACTGTGGACATGGAAGAAAGGCTGACTATAAAGTTCTTTGCGGATTTTTGACTGCATGTTGTCCAAGGGTCAACTTCATAGTCCATATACACTCTGTAATACATATACATTCTATATTACATACTCTGTATCTGCTCTTCATTCTATTATATACTCTCTCCACTCTGCAGTCTATATACAGAATAGAACTGGCGGTACCTATCACCCTTGCTTCTAGAGACACCGTCTTGTACACCAGGGTTATCATGTTTCCCAGCTGGGGCCATTTTCACACAGTGTCTTCTCATTTTAGTTTTGAATCCTGCAGTTCAGAAATACTCATGTAAACTTTTCTAGAAGTCAATACTTCTGTCATTCTCTAGGAACCTTGAGGAAAGTAATTAATATAAAAATACAGGAGGGCCAAAAGGGAAGAAAAATAATACTGACGATTTCAAGTACATGCTTTCAAATCTCAAAGCCCTCACTCTCTTAAGGAAAAAGTCCACTTCCCAGACTAAATACGTATGTGTTGCAGTACGCCAGTGGTGATGAAGCAGTTCCCTCACAGATGCCTGCTACAGGAAATGCTTCGAGGGGCCTGCTTATTAGGGAGCCGCCATATAGTTATGAAGGATGCAGGAAGACTAAGAAGGAACGACAGCCTGTAGCTGTTTGGAAACAGACACTCCCTCTCTCTACAGCAAATTCTTTCCATAAGCCCAGAACACCGCAAGGAGTCGCCCACCACTATAAGCACCACGAGCAGGGGGCAGCCCTGCCTCTTGTCCCACTGACACAGCCTCTCAGAACTGCCCCATCAGGATGGCAAGAACAGAGACAGGAAGGCCAGCGACTCAGGAAACAAGGTGCCAGTTATCATCTGTCCTTCTCAAGGGGCAAGAGTACTACTTTCACTTAAAAATGAGCAACAGGAAGTACCACAGTGAATTCACACATTATACCAATAAAAGATGGAACAGCATCCCCAAGGACAATGAAATACGTCAGAATGGCACGCCAGTAAATGATTAAGACTTCTTCCTCTGATTTTAAAACAGGCTATGACAGGACAGGATGAACAGGAACACATATTAACCCAGGAAAAGCCATCAAGTGAGGTGAAAACCTTAGGGAAGAATTAAAAATAAAAAATAATTCCAGAAAGGAACACTAAACTAAAAGAAACACCACTAAGTAAACATCATATAATACCTGAAGGTTAAAGAAGAAAATTTTTAAAATCAGAGACAAAGAAAGGGAAATGCAGATCAAACTCACAATGAGATCCCATTTTACACCCACGAGGACGGCTAAACTCAGTAACAGAGAGTAGCAAGTGTTGCCATGGATGTATATAGTATTGGGATCTTCATACACTGGTAACAGGAATGGAAAATGCACTCACTTTGAAAATTTTGTGGCGCCTCAAATGCTTAAACACAGAGTTACCATATGACTAAGAAATTCACTTTTACATATATACTCGAGAACTGAAAATGTGTCCATACAAAAACTTGCACGTAAAGACTACAATTAACAGTGCTCTATTATATATTTAAAAGTTGCTGAGAATATCTTCAAGGATACATTCCCATCACAAGAAACGAAATCTGTAATTATGTGCAGTGATGGATGTTAACTAGACTTTGGTGATCATTTTGTAAATACAAGTATCAAATCATTATGTTGTATAAATGAAACTGATATAATATTGTGTCAATTATATCTCATTAAAACTTTGGGGGAGGACACAAAATATATGTGTTCTGTATATATGTGTTCATACGACTGAAGCGACTTGGCAGCAGCAGCAGCAGCATTATTCATAATAGCAAAAAAGTGGAAACAATCTAAACGTCCATCAACTGATGAACAAGTAAACAAAATGCAGTATTATCTAGACAGTGGCGCATCACTCACAATAATGAAGAATGGAGTCCTGGACTGGGGCACAGCAGGTGCATTTGTACAGAGGGCAAGTCCAGACAGAAAGCAGATCATCAGAGTCTATGAGGCTGGGGTGTGACTGCTCATGAGTAAAGTTTCTTTTGGGGTTCTTTTGGGGTGATAAATGTTCTGGAATTAGTGGTGATTGCTGTATGACCTCGAGAATACACTGAATTGTACACTTTAAACAGATGAACTGCATTAGTATATGAGTCACATCTTGAGACAAAAAGGAATCGAGAGTATGCCAAACAATGAAGACAGAGAACCAGAGATGAAAAGAAACCAAAGCAAAAGAACTGAAATGAAAAACAAGTAATTCAAGAAAATTTTCTGGGGAAAAAAAAAAAAAATTGAAATTATGCCTGGAAAGAAAGTATTGCATATTGAGTGCAATGACCCAAGAATGACCAGCACTAAACTTCAGCGAAAAAAAATGAAAACTGGGGTTTGGCGGGGGTGGGGTGGGGGAGAAAACAATTTAGGCATTTAGGTCTAAACAGCAAATGACTTCAAAGGGAAAGACAATTCAATTATTATTAGTCTTTATTAGTCATAAAGCAAAGCTTTATGACAGAAGAAAATCATATAACATGTGTAAAGTCTCTTGAGAAGATGTAAACCAATATTTCTGATTACTGGGAAAATAAACTACTTTCAAATTACTGTTATCCTAAGTCCTCCCTAGGAACTCACTAAAGAAAAGAGCCTCAGAGGGACAAAATGGACCAGCAGCCTCAAGGCTTATGGGGCACAGGACATAGTTATCTACAGACCCTGGACAAATGTAGCTGAAAGGATAATGTACCCTGGACAATGTAGACAGTAGTAGCATAGCTTCTTTTTAAAATGTGAGAATGGTGGGGGAAAAGGGGAAAGCATATACCAACACTTTAATTGTCTCCTGTGATTGTGCTAGTGATAGAAGTATTAGCTATTCCTCAAGGTAAGAGAAACCCAAGTAAGACGGTAGGCACTGAGAGAGGGGATCAGAGGGCAGACTGACTGAAACCACAATCACAGACAACTAGCCAATCTGATCACATGGACCACAGCCTTGTCGAACTCAGTGAAACTAATCCATGCCCGTGGGGCCACCCAAAATGGATGGGTCATGGTGGAGAGGTCTGACAGAATGTGGTCCACTGGAGAAGGGAATGGCAAACCACTTCAGTATTCTTGCCTTGAGAACCCCATGAACAGTATGAAAGGCAAAAAGATAGAATACTGAAAGATGAACTCCCCAGGTCGGTAGGCGCCCAATATGCTACTGGAGATCAGTGGAGAAATAACTCCAGAAAGAATCAAGGGATGGAGCCAAAGAATTGTGGGCAGGAGGAGAAGGGGATGACGGAGGATGAGTTGGTTGGATGGCATCACCGACTCGATGGACATGGGTTTGGGTGGACTCCAGGAGTTGGTGATGGACAGAGAGGCCTGGCGTGCTGCGGTTCATGATGTAGCAAAGAGTGACACGACTGAGCAACTGAACTGAACTGAACAGACTGTGTATGCAATGTGGGATGAAATAAATGAGGAGCTACGGGATGTTCTAATTTAATCATTCTCTGGGTTCTTAGGAACCAAGATTCTCAGGAGGGAAGAAAGGACACACTGACATAAATAGTAAAGGTTAAGTCAAATTCCTGAAATTCTGAATTTGCATTAGAAGAGTCAATTTAATTGGGGTGGGCAGGAACAGCAGATTATATGTATATATGTTTGCATGTGCATTATACATGAGTGTGCATGGGTACACCTCTTCCCTCTAGATCTGTTCATAGGAAAAGCCCAGAAATGGTGACTTGGTCTAGAAGAAAGAACATACAGATTTAACAGAGATGAGACTAAATACAAGCCTTATAGTCTTCAGTTTAAACTGAAAACATCAGTGTGAATTCAAGAGAATCCTACCTTTAAAAAATATAATAAAAAGCATATCGTTTGTGTGTGTGTTTATATATATAAAGAAATAGGACTGTGTGTGTCTATGTACACAGAACACTAGGAACTGTGACTAACACTATGGCCACTTATGTCCATCAGGGAGTGCTCTTACTGTGGTCTTGAAATGCTGTTTCTCACTAAAGAAACCAAGAAACAAAGAGAAATGACTGTCACTGGTTTGCTGGGCTGGGTGATATACCAGACAGGAAGTTACTGAAGACTAGAGGTCACAGCAAAGGGTCCCAGTGGCCAAGGACAGGTGAGTTGAGCTACAGAACCATGTGTTCATCTATAGCTTTCCTGAAGGGCTGTAACACTGAGGCACCAAATGGAAAGCGAAGGGAAGCATTTCTTTATAAAAATATCCCAATAAAGAAAAACAAATGATGGAATGAGAGTCTCTTCATTTTTCAATCTGCAGTACATAAATGGATCAACAGGTTCTAACACATAAAAAACGATAAGCAGACAGGAAAGCACGCGACTCCACTGCAGTCTTGCCACAGGGACAAACCGAAGGACAATGAAGCATCCAGATCCAGCTACGAGTGGGCAAGAAAGGTCAGAGTCACACAAGGAACAGCACCGTGAGTGTGCACTCAGCAAAAGCCAGGATTCTGAAGGTGACATAGCCTGAGTTGTGCTTCAGTTGATAAATGAAGGAAAAAGGGAGGGAGGGAAACCTGGGAATTCAGAGAGACTTAGAAGACATAGCAAACTAAAGAAAACGAATACAATTCATCAAGCGTCTAGGAAGGCACATACGAGTGGTAAAAAACCAGAAAGTGACAAGGGAGAAATAAGTGTAAAACTCCAAGGTCGTGGTTATGTTGTGCAGAGGGAGGCAGGAGGTTAGTGTTGTGACTGGGCCTGTGAGGCTCTTGGAAAGAGCTGGGAAAATGCTACTCATCACATGGGTGATGGCTCCATGGCTATTTGCCTTATATCTCATTTAACTACATTTTGATATAGCTTTTTTTTATATCTAGGTGTGTGTGGTTTTTTTGGTATCTAGGTTTTATAATGAAAATGAAAGTGCTTAAGCATTATAGGGATACATATTTCCCACTACTAGCTCAGGAAAGGCCCTTGTACCCACCAAGGATGACTGTAATGAAAAACCAGAGGCATTTTATAGGACAAGCTCCAGGCTGGAGAAGTAAGAAAGAAGTTCTCCTCCTTCTCATCTACCCGCTAAGAGACTGAGAGTACCTCTGGCTCAAAAGAGCATTTTGATGAAGGCTGAGGACGGTCAGGGCGGGACAACAGGGGAGCCGGAATGAGCTGAGGACCTCCCCCTTGCTGGATGCTGCACGGCAAACAGGGGCTGCCTGGATCTCTTTTCAGGCAAGAGACTGTTTCTGTACTTGACTTATTTGATGTATTTCATCAAAATACAGAAGCTATCAAGATGCTAAGATCACCTGGCAAAGGCAGAAGTTTTATTTTCTCTTGGCCAACTATTTCCAAATAAGGATTATTAATTAATAAATGAGTCACACAAGTGTACTCCTCTTAATGTTTACAAGGATGCTATGAGAAAAAAATTGTGTACTTTAATTAAAGCCATAATTCAATAAATGAGACAACGTAATACAGTGTTAAGGTTGACTGGTCTTTTTAAAACATCATTCTCAAGGGGAAATGCATCAGAATCCAGGTCCTAAAATGGAGTATCCAAAGCGGAAGAAAGTTCTAGCTCTTTCATGAAGACAGACAGTCTGTGACTTTATTTTCTCATGAGCTGATCCTTTCATGGAAGAACTAGTCAAGATGGTGCAGGAGGAAAAAAAAATGCACTGTTCTAGCACTTACAAAGTCACAACTTCTTTTTAAATCCTAAATGTGATTCACCTAAATGATGGTTTATAATATAGATAGCATTAACAGCTTCTGGATTATTCTCAGCTAAATTCCCAGGTACAGCACGCGAACACGAGCTCACACACTTTACCCCACACGATGCTAAAACGGTCTGGGTTTGCGGGAAGGTGGGTTTGAGGGAAGGTACATTTGAAAACCACCAGGTGCCACTATTGGGTCAGAAGCCTTCCAGCGCCCCCCTCTCTGGTCAGGGGCCCTGAAACACTGGCCGGGCAGAGCAGGCGCCCAGAAGTGAGCTGGCACTAGCACTGCATGGTGCTATTACCTGAATCGCACCCTGGTTTTTATAGCCTCTGCCATAGTACCTTCCACCTCTTCCAAATGTTCGGATCACTGGAGTGGAAATAACGCCTCTTGGACGCCTAAACACATAAAAGAGAACAAAAGCAAACAGACTTGTATCTCTTAAAGATAACATTTAAAATAATATCAAATGGATTTAAAGGTGTCTAGTCTATGCTATAGGAAGCACAGACTTTAATTTCTGGATAATTCTTTAACAATGGTTTACATAATTACATACTGTTGTATATAATGGAATCCTACATAACCAATAAAAATATATTTAATGATATAAAGATGTTACCAGTAAGCTTATAATTAAAGTAACAGGTAAGAGGTTGGTTTTATTTACACAAATACATTTTCATGGTTCAGAACTCACCCTCTTGCTGGTCCTCCAACAGAAACTACCTGCAGGGGGAAAGGCCCACGGCCGCCTCGGCCCCGTCTGCTCCCAGCCCAGTGGCCAACCACGGTGCCAGCTATTTCTAGCTTCCCTCCCTGAGAAGGTATAGGTTGGATTCCTGCACAAAAGTAGATGAAAAAAATCTTGACAATCACAGAAATAGCAAAGAGAAACAAGCAAGCAATTTCTTTTCAAATGTGGTTTCTACTTCATATGAAGCCCTTTCTCTTCCTTTCTAAAGACTTCTTGTTTATTATGTGAACTATCTTTGCAGACAGTTTGATTTTAATGATTTTAAGTTGTCATTAAAAATATATCTGAAAGTAAGACAACTGTGTTGGCTACTGGAAGAAATCACAACTGAAATTAAGTTATGGCTGAAAAATGAGTACAGCTATTAGGAAGAAACAGATCCAATAAAGTACTGGGTATACATGGCACACCTTCCACATTATCAAGATAGAAATCTGCAAATTCAAATGTTTTTCTCTTTGGGTAATTACTTAGACTTTACTACCTTAACAAAACATTACAGAAATTAATCAGTAAAGCTAGCCTGTTAAGTCTCATTGTGTTATTAAATGATAATTTCCCTAGGCAGGGTTACAAATATTCCTTGTATTCACTAACTTCTATTAATTACTGGTAGCCTGAATATTCCAAAGTTTTCTAACTTACCTAAGAAAATGCTTAGACAATTAATTGATACCAAAATTTCTGATAAAAACAAAACAAAACAGAACCTCAAGCATCTTCTTTTTTGGGAGATGGAAAGGATTATAATAAATTCTCCATCATCCGGATGTTAGCCATGATCATTAACAGCTAGGTAGCGCTGTCCAACAAAACCTACAAATAAGTCTTACATTTTCTAGTAGCCACATTAAAAAAGTAAGAACACATAAAGTAAATATTAATAACATATTTTATTTAACCCAATATACCCAAAATAACATGTAATCAATATAAAAAACTACTAATGAGACATTATGCATTCTTTCTATGTTAAGTCTGTAAAATTAGGTGCGCGCTTAGGACACAGCTCAGTTTGGATGAGCCACAGTTCAAGTGCTTGAAGGCCACATGTGGCCAGCGGCTACCATACTGGACAGTGGAGATCTGAATTCCAGACACAATTTGGTAAAAGTTAGGAAGCACGTTCCTACTGTCATTTCAGACTAAACCACTGATAGAGCAATGTTCACAGTCAGGACTCCTCCCCACCCCCCCAACAGTATTTTATCACAACTGCAGGCCAGCATGAGTTTCCAGGCAAGGGTTGCAAAAAGCTGAAGCTGATTGTAAAGCAGAGAACACACATTACTGTGCATTGTGTGATGCGCAGTAACAGGAGGAAAGCACCCTGGAAAGCCAGGAGAACTAAGGGGAGGCAGGAGCAGGCATGCAAGTACAGCAGAAGAAAAGTGGCTTCCACAGCTACAGAGAGAGGGCAGCGTTCACCCAGAAGAGTATTACTATTACAAAAGATGTCTCTAGTAGCTTCTGTAAGAACCCAAGTAACTCAACTGGAAAAATATTTCTGATCAAGAAAGGCTTGCCTATCCTAAAAGTTCTTCAAAACTGTATTTGAGTAATCCTGTAACACTGACTTGACAGTCAGGTTTAGATTTGCAGTCCCAAAATGTGGCATTTATGACAAAGTTACAAGTCATGGGCTTCAAAGTACAGCAAAATCACGAGATAATATTTCAAAATTCAATGTTCAGACTTTTTCTCACCCTCACAAGCCTAATATGAATGAGAAGAGAAGCAATGGAAATTTAAACCAGACTCTTTTATTAGACTTTTCTTCACTAATATTTCTCTGAAAAAAACTATGAAAAACTCTTTTATGCCAAGAACTGTACAATGCCCTTAGATTCTTCTATACAAGCATGATCCTCTTTACCTAGAGAGGGCTGTTAGAGAACACGAAAGCAAAAAAACGTCCCTGGGAATGAATGGGCAACCTGTCTATCACAGGAGGCAATGATTAGGAGGCAGGTGCACAGAAGGGCTGTGTGTGGACACACTGGTCCCGCTGGAAGACAGAGGTGGGTCAGAGCAAAGCTGCCGCAGAGACCCGGGGGGAGGCAGAGGCTGGCAGATGAGCAGCAGCAAATACCAGAGTGGGGGCCTATCAGAAAGGACTTGGTGCTGGAGTCAGGACAGACA
Source organism: Bison bison bison (assembly GCF_000754665.1). Lineage (NCBI taxonomy): Eukaryota > Metazoa > Chordata > Mammalia > Artiodactyla > Bovidae > Bison > Bison bison. The sequence continues at coordinate 2,425,087 of NW_011494629.1, forward strand.
AGGAGGAAGAAGAGCCAGAAGGAGCGGGAAGCTGCTGGTGGAAAAAAGCTCTAGGAGGAGTTGTGGCATAATTACCGCCCTGTGACTTGCTAGTCCTGCTGCTGTCACTGCCTGAGAAGGCTCCACAGTGTCCTGTTGCTGTCGCCACTCGGAAGGCACGGTAAGCGCCTGTCGCTACAGTTTCCCCATAGGGGCTTCCAAAGCCACAGACTCCTGTGGGACCCGGGTGGAGAGAGACGGGAGAAGCCATGAGGAACTGGGTTCAGGGAAAGCCACCAGTGGGCTTTCAGGCAGAGAGACCCCCGTGCCCTTCAGTTGTTCTTACACCATTAGCTGCCAGGGAAGAGCCTCCTGACTCTTCTGTTCACAAGCAACACAGGAAAGTCACCTTGCCTGCTCTTTGAGGAGCCTCTGGAGACCAAACACTATTGCTATGGGCTCTGCCACAGGCTTGGGAGGCAGCCTTAGTGGAGGACAGCTCCGCTGACCCCACAACATGAGAAAATCTTAAACCACAAATGTCAGCAGAGTTTTTGGCTACACTGACCAATTTAAAAATCATATCTCTGCAATAGCTTCTGCTCCCACTCCCTTTCCCATACGTAATCTCTTCCAGGATCAAGTTTATTCCTTTCTAATGTGAAGAGCTGTTGCTGCAAACTTCATAACTAAGGCTGAGAATTATTTACAAGGTCTCAACACAGCAGGATACAGGTCACTGAGAAGGCCTGCATGTTATGTATGTGTGTCTGTCTCCCCACACTAGCAAGTCCGAACCTACAGTGGTGGACACACTCACCTGCAAAGCCCCGCCCTCGGCCCTGGGCCGGGGGGACGGGCCCGAAGTGCCGTGGGTACACAGAGGTGGGGTAGAAAGGCAGCGCCGCTGGCGGTGGGAAGGGGAGTGGGTGGCTCTGCCGGGAGAAGTTCAGCCCTTCCAGGATGCTTTGTCGCATCTTTTCTACCTTGGCAGCTTGCTCGGCCTGGAAGTCAAGGACTGGCATGTGAAAACTTCATTCACAAATTCAATTCAATTGAATTGGAATGAACAGGAAGAAATAAGACATGCTGACCACTATGCTACGCCTACATGTGTGTTAACCACTTAGTCATGTCCTACTCTTTGTGACCTCATGGACTGTAGCCCGCCAGGCTCCTCTGTCTGTGCTTATTTACCCATAAATAACACAGCCACAATCTGCTCAGTGAATGCAATGTTACTGTTGTTGTTGTAGTATAGTCGGTAAGTCCTGTCTGACTCTGTGACCCCATGGACTATGGCCCACCAGGCTCCTCTGTGCGTGGGATTTTCCAGGCAAGAGTAACTGGAGTGGCTTGCCATTTCCTTCTCCAGAGGATCTTCCTGACCCAGAGATCAAACCTGTATCTCCTACATCTCCTGCATTGTCAGGCAGATTCTTTACCACTGAGCTACCAGGGAAGGCCACAGAATGCAAACATGACCACAAAAGCAAAAAAAAAAAAAAAAAAAGCCAAAAACAACAAAAAAAGATACTTTATCTCATAATCTTATAAAACAAGAATTTAAATTTCTACCTTCTCAACATATTTTTAGATGAGAACCACTTAGTATTAACTGAAAACAAATTTGGTTCTCAAAATCAATGACTAAGTCCAGACAAGTCATGCTCGCAGCCTTCCTTCCGCTCATGCACCAGGGAGTAGACGATGCCGAGTTCACGTCTTTAAATTTTACTTTCCTAACCAATTCAATTTTAGGTCAAACATTCACTTTACAGAAAAGGAACTGAGGCAAAGAGTAGTAGATGCTTCTTAAGAGATGCCTGGAGCTCTCTAATAGAGAAAGGACAATAGACCAATTGACCTGTCCATGGGGCTACCAGTGAGGTAGCCTGCACAAATGTGAGCAATACAACTTGTGTGTGTCAAATTATACTGCAAAAAAACACTGAGTGTCTTTTGTTGATAAATACATAAATATGTATGTGCTAAGTCGCTATACCAGCAACAAATCTTTAATCAGAGAACCTGAAAATCTGCTTACTCTGTAAATTTGTCTTTAAACTGAGCTGAACTTAAGCAGCATGTGGAAGAATACATGTTTTGTAGTCTAAGGTTAAAAAGCAAAAAGCTTGCAGCATATGTGAACTTCTTTTATATACAAAGGGACAAGATAACCCGATGACCTACTTCACTTTATTTTTAAATTAGAACTGTAACAAGTACAGTCAATCCTGACTATTCATGAGTTCCACATCTGTAAACTCAGCCACTTGCTAAAATTTATTTATAAACTCAAAATCAGTACTCCTAGCATTTTCACAGTCATCTGAAGACATTCACTGAGTGGAATAAAGCTGGAGTTGCCACCTAAGGTTAAAGAAAGCACAGCACTTCCTTCATGCTTCAGTCTTTATACTGTAAACATGTGTCCAGTCACCATCTCCTTAGTGCCACAATTTTGTGTTTTTGTGAATGATTTTGCTGTTAGAATAGCACAGTGCTGAGTATTGGCTAGTGTTCCCAAGTGCCAGGCTGTGATGTGCCGTACAGACAAAATGCGTGTGTTAGTTAAATGAGCTTTGTTGAAGCTGAGTTATAACGTTGCCAGTCATAAGTTCAATGTGAGTGAGTTAACGATGTATATGCATTAAGAAGTATTTAAACAGAAATATACATAAGACAAGGTTATTGTCTTATTGACTGACTGATGAAGACGATGCAACAGAAGGCTTGCAGGACCCTAACCCTGTATTTTCCCTAAGTGCAAAAATTCAGTATTTGCTAATTCAGTGTTCAAGGTGAATTCATACAGTACAATTACTGTGAATAATGAGAACCAAGTGTATGTTCTGGGCTCAGCTCATATGGGCACTGAATTGACATTTAGTTACACACTGGGCTGGCTCAATCTAAATTAAATTCTTGTTGCATGGGCTCATTACAAATTCAGTAGGAAAGACAACAGATTAGCTAGTGAACATTATTTCGTTCTGGTTAGAAGGGGCCACCCCCTCCTCCCTGCCCCACCCAGCCTGCTTTCCTGCAACTGACCTGACCATCACAGAGGTCGATGAGTGGGGTCTTTTCCCGGCTTGCTTTGAGGAGTTTGGACTGGAAGAGCTTCCCATCAAAATACATCCAAGGACAGCAGTGTTCCCAGGGTACTGGCTGGCCACATGCGTCGTTTGCAAACAGGGCCATGTCCACGCCACTCATGAAGAGAGCTGACAGCTGAATGCCTCGGGGGTCGAGGTTCTCAATCTTTAAATGGAAAAGAATTATTTCTATGGAGTAAGAGTACTACAGCATCCAACTCTTGCAATGTCTGACTATAACTCTCCATGGGTCATAAGGACACCCCTCAACCAAATGCCCCCTAAGTAGCTCTATCACTATCTTACAGTGACTTAACACTGACCTGTCTGAACAGAAAGACTTTTTATGTTATTTAACAAATTTAAGTTTAAGAGGCTGTTTTATAAACATACTGAAATATTTCAATTTGAAATTTGTAAAGAGTTATACAAGTGTAAATCAATACTATGTTTAAGGTGGACACATGACAAAGTAACAAATCATTAATGGTCTCCTTAGCAGTTAAGAAGCCCACAATTCATTTATGAAATAAAATTTTATACTGCAGATTCTAAACACTGGTAATATATTAACAGAAATGTGGTAAAAAGGAATATTCTATTAAGATTCTGCATTTTTAAAGTAGTTATCTTAAAAAAATTATTTGGAAAGAAATTACTTGGTATAATTTCATTCTAAAGCTTATATTTTATGTCTATTTTATATGTTAATGTTTTAGATAGCAACTTATTAATGAGACTGTCAAAATGTTTTAGGAGAAATGGATAGCTTATAAATGAAAGAACACAACAGCAAAAACACTGTATCTGAACCATGCAGACTATCAGAGTCTAGAGACTTGCATTTCTGGGTTCTTTTCCCTCAAGTCATTGGTGCTGTGAGCCTTCCTTTGTACACATAGCCCTTTCTTCTAGCATCTAATGCACAGGACAAGAAACACTGACAAATACAGTCAACTCTTGATTATCTGTGAAGGACCTAGTTTGTGGATTATCCAGGACTGAGTTTTAACTGTCCTGATGTCTGTCTTCCCACCATGCATGTTTATTTTCTAAGGTTATGGTATCTTGCGAATGCAGTCTTTATGTGTACCAAACTAAGCAATGCCTAACTGTGGCAGGTAAACGAGCTTTTCATTAAAGAGAAAAAAGATGACTCCGGTGCCAAACACTAATGAACTTAGGATGATCTGATGTTTCGTGCTGTCGTTGTCAACATTCCCCATTATCAGCTAACACCATATTTTTCAACTTAAAAAAAAACCAAAACAACACAAAAAACAAAACTTGAAGTCAATGCAGTGAAGAACTTCCTGAACCTGAAGAAGTCTGTCCCTCCCAGCCCACGCCTGCTGGCTTCTGCTTGTCCAATGTAGTGCTGGAAAGAGTAACTAATAAGCATATTCAGTTGAGGGCATGTGGGTTCGGGATGATAGATGAATTTTTACATTTATGAGCAGAAAGCGGGGCGGGCACAAAATGGAAATAAAAAAAGTCACCTAACTTACTTAGATCCCTACTGATCCTGCCTCTCTCTGCACTGCAGAAAGGAAGTGGAAATCCCTTTCTTCTGAGTCTCGAGGCAGAGAAAGAGTTTCTCCTTCCTAAACACTGACGCTGTGGGAAAGTGTCACAGCAGAGATGCCAGCCTGAGCTTGGGGGCTACCCGTGCAGCACCCATCTCCTGGCCTCTCTGCAGGGATGATGGCAACCAGGCCTCTAGCCACTCTCTTGCTGCCAGTCCACAGTCTTCTAGGCCGGGAAGGGAGGGCCTGGTCAAGGCGGAGGGGAAGGCAACGGTGATGCTGATGCTGCTCTGAAGAAAACAAAGTGGCAGCAGCGTCCTTCGGGGAAATTCGATGCTACCGTCATTTCTTAGTGACTGGTGGCGCGGGCCATATCCACCCTCAGGCCTCACTTAACTAACAGGGCTCAAACCCACTTTGGCAGATGCCCATCTGAGTGCTGAGGCTAAGAAATAAGAGCCAGAACACAGAGGCACCTCAGTTAAAACAAGTAACTTCCCAGTGAGCTGATGGGAGGAATGGCTAAGTCTACCTTATCCACACACATATATATTTATTTTAAATGACTTTATCATTACTTAATGAACTATGTTTTTATGGGTTTAAGAAATGATTTTCAAGTCAATTAGTTTTAGAAATAGCAACTATTAATTTAATAAAGGAAAGTTCTTAGAAACTGTCTAAATAAAGTGAATAAAATCTCAATTACTCTATGATTTCACTTGATTCAAAAAAATTTTAGTTATTTTACATGGTACTTTATACTTCATTCCCTAAATGTTAATTGTACATATAACACTATCTAATATTTATGGGGCACTTACTAAATATGTATCTGATACCGCACTAAGTATTTTTTCATATATTATTTCATTAACATCTCAACAACTGTATGTGTGATACTGCTGTTAGAACTCCATTTCATGGATGGAGAAACTGAGTCACAGAGAGCTCAAGGTCACAAAATTGATAACTGGTAGCACCAGAATCTGAACTCTTGATCATAGAAATGGCTGTAATATTCACATTTTAACCTCATTCTCTTATACCACAGAAGATAAAATATTCACCATTATTCAAAGTTCCTTAACTAGAAAAATAGTGACAAGATTTTGTAATCTTATAGGAAACACAAATATGGAACGTATCTCCAGCCAATTAGTTGAAGAACCAAATTCCAGTGAGGTTTACTTTGTCCAACTTCTAATTACTGGGCAACAGACTCTTACTTTGATTTGGCATATTTACCTATATGCACAACAATTCTTACAGGTATCACAGACATGCTGCACGTCCCTAATACTGTCTTTAAAGCTCTTCATTTTCCATCTTTTAATGCTGCACTTGGCATGTGAAACTGTTAAAAGAATTTAAGGCAATTATAGGGATGTCAAGAGCAAGGGAGAAAGAAACTGGATAAATATTAAAACTGTACAAAGATCTTTCTCTTCATCCTTTACCCACCCTCCTTCAAATACAGCATCAGTGCTGACTTTACCTTAGTCTTTATGTTTGTGCTGGTAACCTACGAGAGGTGCCAAAAAATAAAAAATAACAGGGAAAAAGTGAGGGCTGTTAATCACTGAGCCACGCAGAACACTCATCAATTGTTCAGGGTTGTGGCGGGAGGACAGAGAATGGACAAGATGAAACTCTTGCAAATTCATTTAAACCAATGGTTTCAATATCTTTTCCCAAACCTCCCATCAGAATAGCCATCAAGAGGGCAAACTGTCAAAATTAGGTCTTTCCCTTCTGTTCTCCTCTTTATTCTCAAAGCACATGATGGGCAAAAATGGGAGAAGAAAAACAGGATCTGGGCAATCCACAAACTGGATAATGGCCTCTAAAACAACAACAAAAATCAAGAGTTGACTATATCCTAAGCAGGAAAACGGTGTTTTAAAGAAAAGCACTGTCACTGCTTTTGAAATATCAAAACAACTTTAACGGTTAAGTGAAAAAGCCATTTTGAAATTTACTTTTCTATCACTGAATTTTGGGACTCTCAGTCTCTGCATAGGGATTTTTGTTCATTTAAATAATGATTAGTTCTCAATCTGATAACTGAGAGGATCACTGATCTTAAAAAACAAAACAAAACACCCCAACTATTTCTCCCCCCAATGAACGCTGTTATTTTCCCTTCCAGCTCTCTTAGGATTTATGGTGCTCGTGAATGAAGCACTAATGATGCAGGCTGTCCTTGGTGAAAGGAACACAGACCTCCAGACCAGCAAGACCCAAAGGGACAGTGGTGGGCTTGAAGTAACTGCACATAAAATGGGTCTTTCTAAACACAGCTCTAGAAATGCCTGGCTTTAGATGAAGAATCAGGAGAAAATCATGAAAGCACTAAGACCTCAAAAGAACCAAAATGAAAGCTTAGAGTGTGACTATCTTTCAAAAGTTATATCCTATGTGTTGATCCAAAAATGAAAAGGATATGGGAGAAGATGAACTTTGAGTAAAAGCAAGTTGATGGTGAATAAGGCTTGGTGGGCATACCTGATACCTGGCGGTCTGATTTTCAGAACTGGGATGTCAATACTGATGTAATAATCTAAATAAGAGAAACAGGAAGTAGAGGTAGAGGGATGGCACCACACTCTAGTCAAAGTATTTACCACACCCCTGAGCACAGTCTGCTGATGAAGACGGTGGTGATGGCACCACTCTAGGACACAGGACGAGGGGCCTGCACTTAGTGCCAGCCTCTCAGGGGACACCCGGCCAAATATTCTACAACGAAAACTTAAACTCAGAACCATTAAAAAAATGTCTCTCTAAACTACAAAGTAAAGAATATAATTGAGGTAGACTCGCCTAAGTTTGGTTGTCTTTAGTTTAGCTTGTTTCAAAGTCATCAGAAGCCTAAGGTGATCACAAATGACATGGGGTCCACACGGTTGAGGGCCAACACTGGATTACTGAATTTAACTCAATAATTTAGGGGCAACCACAGATTTATTGAGCCCCAACAGTAGAATACTGAAAACCCATCAAATGAGCCTAAAATTCTTCTGCAGGGTAAGAACGCCTTCATAAAGAATGGTAAAAAGATCTAAAAGTGAAGGCAATTTTGTCAAAAGAGATTACTTGATTACAAATCAAATTTTGTAAAAAAACAAACAAAAAACACAAACCACAACAAAAAAAAATCAAACCAATGGCAAAGAAAAAACCAAAACCCTGTACATTAAAAAGAAAAGGCAGATCCACTAATTTAGCTAACTCTGAAGTCTTGAACTTTCTAAAATTTAGTGTAGAAATTAGAAAGCAAGTACAGCCATGTGGACATAGTGACTAATAAAAGTGCACTGAAAAGATAAGCACACCAAAAAACCAGGTGACAAAATGGACAAAATTAATACTGTCAAAACAATCAAAGGAAAAAAAAAAAGAATACTAGAAGGGAAAATTAAAAGGAATACGATGTTAAATGCTGACTAGAAGGGCACAGGAATGATGACATAATATTGTTCTTCAAGTGGTTTTTTAAAAGGGATTTATAATACCAGGAGGGCAAAGACTATTTTTTTTTTTTTTTTTTTTTTTAGAGAAAACGAATGTTCTATTTAGGAATAATAGAACGAAATAAGAAAAAGACTCCTGGCCAGATGTTAGTAAACTCTTAGGACCAAGCCCTCCCAGGGTTTGGGATCCCCACCTGAAATAAAAGGCAAGTTTACTTCCTGATGTGAAAAACAAGAATAAATACCCACTGGTAAACAAGGGAAAAATCTTTATCACACAAAAGTAGACTTGACTGTTTCTATAACCCTTTTGCCCTGAGGCTCTTAAGTTCACATCATTAGTATTACTAGTTTAATGCACTGAGTGACTGCTTGGTGAGCCATGGCTCCAAAATAAGACCTCCCAAAACAAAGAATGAGGTTTGTAGATTACCTTGAGCTCCTGCAGCTGATCAGGCTCATAGAGTTTGGGGGACAGCGCCTGAGCCAGGAAGGCATCCAGCTCCTGGCGACGCAGTATCCGTGCTCCAGGCCACTGCACCATATACCTACAGGGGGTGGACAGAGAGGGTCTGGTGTCAGGATGGAGCAGTCACCAGTCACACGCACAACCTGGTGGTCGGCTTCTAGGGAGAGTCAGGATGACACAAACCAAGGAGGCCTCTACGGACTTCTTAGCCAGCTTCTCTAGTTTCACTGGATGATGCCAGTTACAAATGGAAACCTAATCATTAGCTGGGCTGATCAGAATGTTTGATTCTGCAATAATTGACAATAGCATACTAAATAAGAACACACTGCAAACCAGCTGGTAATTTTTTTTTTAGTATATAACATATATTTTTCTGAGGGGTTTAAACTCTGAAAATGTATGTTAAGCACCAATTTATATGATTTATCTATTTTAATTCAATACACAGTACCTGGGAGGTAGGTCCTAAGTCCAAATAAGCAAGATTTACCTCCTGATAAAGAGTTAAGTCTTGTGTAAACTGTCTGCACGGAAGGGGCTCTGGTGGTGGCAGGTGAATGCCCTGCAGTGGAATAGGAAGTGACAGCAGGGACAATAAAGCTTCAGGCTTCAGAACCGGCACCTGAAGAGCTAGTGCCAGCCATCCCTGGGGTCATGCAGGCGTACTGGGGCCACCCTGGTGTGAGCACCTAAAGGGAAATCAATTTCTAAGTCTCCAAACTTCCATTTGTACTATCTGCCTGAGAACTGGCAGGTGTCCATAGTCCCTTTTCTCTACTGATCACTTCCCTTTACTCACCTTGCCGCTCAGCACTAGCCCAGTGACAACCTCCAAAGCACTAGGTAAAGGCACAACCCCAAACAGTATCTGGGTGTGAGAGCGAGGGGCTAGCCAGTAAGAACTTCATCATAAGCCTCACTGCATATCCAATGGTTCCTAAGTCTGTATTCAGCAAACTTGAAGGATGACCTAGTCAAGCTGCCAGCTGATACCTCCAAATAACTCCTGGTCATCCCTATGTGATCTCTGGCAAATAGCTTAAGAGGAGTCTGGAGAACAGTGACATACCTAACAAAGCTCTTTTCCAGTACTGTCTGCTGAGAAAGGTTTCTCAGCCCTTAAAATTTAAGTTGACAAAATTAGAATCAGAGTTAGTGCAGAGCCTTCTCTCATTTCGGTAATAATTAATATTCATCCACAGGAATGTAAACATAAAAGGGGAAGGAGGAAGTTCTATCCAAATGATTAAGAGGGGTATTTTCAATAAAAATCCCAATAGAAAAATGAAAGTGCTCACTGGTGCCAGGTGCTAGTATTTGCACACAACCGATTCCTTAAGTGGTCACAGCCACTCTGAGGCAGGAACCATTACTGTCCCATTATAGAGACGGTGAAGTGGAGGCACAGAGCTTATGTACTTCACGGTCAAATTATGCAGTAGAAGCAAAAAGGAAGGTAAACAAACAAGGTAAACAAGGTGGGTGTTAAATCTCTATGGTATTTAGATTTGATCAGATATACTTAAAAGAGTGATGTAGAAGTTTTACTTTATTAAACTGCCAACACTTACAAAGATAAAAATAATACCCTATGTAATTGGTTGAGTGCCAAACATCTTAAACAAAAGTCTTACTGAGTTTTAACCACAATTTGATGCAAGAAACAGCAAATCTGAACAGAGTCTCCCTACTTTTCTCTGAAAAAAATTATTGTGGAAAGATTGTGCTCAATATAAAATGTTCCTTGCCTAAGTATCCATATTTTGCATCCCTTTTATTTTTCTTATTTTTTAAAAACTGTGGTAAAATACACATAATATCTGAGTAGCTAACACTTCAAAATACACCTAACAAAAAATCTAGCATTTTAATCACTTTTAGATTGACAGTGCAACGGCATTAGGTATAATCACTGTATTCCAACAGACATCCCCCACCATCCATCACTACAACTCTTTTCATCCCGCAAACACTAATTCCCCTCTTCATCCCCTAGCCCTAAGGCTAGATGTTTCTTTAAATATGACGATTCGGGGAAAGACTGTGTCGTGGACAGGGCGTTTTTCTCAAGTTCCTTCCTGGTTTTCCTGGCAGCAAAGACTCTCGGCACCCAGTTTAGCTGCAACAGAAAGTCTTTGGGGTTAGTGGTGGTTTAGTCGCTAAGCTGTGTCCGACTCTTTGCGACCCCATGCACTGTAGCCCGCCAGGCTCCTCTGTCCATGGGATTTCCAAGGCAAGAATATTGGATGGAGTGGGTGTCCATTTCCTTCCTCACAGGATCTCCCGACCCAGGAGATCAAACCTGGGTCTCCTGCATGGCAGTCAGATTCTTTACCAACTTAGCTACGAGAGAATCCCAATACCTACCATTTCCTCCATCTGACTTTCTATTTACATTTTAACAAAGTTAACCTTTATCTTTTTCAATTCAAGTCCTCAGAAGGAACTTCTGTATATAGAAAGAGCATGATGTGCGTTCCTAAAGATATGCATATATACAGACAAACAGCTTAAAGACCACAGAACATGGACGGTACCACCGGCACTGCAGTGAACAAAAGCTGACCCTTCGATCTCCTGTGTCCACACTATCCTTATCTGTGCATGACAGTGTTTTCAATCCCTTTATGTTTCTCAGTTTTCTCCAGACACTTTTTCCCATGTCTTCCTCCTGGGCCAGGCTTTACGTTTTCTACCACTGGAGTCTGAGGGTATCTGAGTTCTCCGCTAGTCACCTCTCCTCACACTGCCCTTCAGAAGCACGGAAGCTGGACTAGAAGAGGTCTCCAAGTCACTTGGTGGACAGAACCAACGTGGTCTGCCTCCGACTGGCACAGCTGGGCAGCTGAACCCTGGCTATGTTCCTGGCTATGTTGCAACAACCTGCACTTGTTTGGGGGGCTCAAACCCTCTATCTAATTTATTCCCTCTATCTAATTTATTAAGTTCCTCCAGAAAGTAACTCAGTTTGTCTTCTCAGAAGCTCTCTTGGATAAGGATGTCATCGGTCTGGTCTCAGCTGTCCCCCAGGAAGGCTGCTTTCTGTTTCGTTCTGGATACATACTTGACCCTCACACTGAACCTCTGCTCAGATGCTAGTCCCTCCTTGGTGTCACTACAAGGATTCTAGAGATTTGGCTGTCATTCTCCCCCTTTCTGATTGCTCTATTCATTCATTCATTTATTTATGGCTATGCTGGGTCTTCCCTGCTGCACACTGGCTCTCTCTAGTTGTGGCTCGCCAGCTTCTCACTGTGTCAGCTTCTCTCCTTGCGGAGTACTGGCTCCAGGGCGCGTAGGCTTCACAAGTTGTGGCACACAGTATCTGCTGTGAATGGGATTAGTTGCCCCAAGGCACGTGGGATCTTTCCAGACCAGGGATGGAATCTGTGTCCCTTGCACTGGCAGGGAATTCTTAACCACTGGATCACCAGTGAAGTCCTGACTGCTCTTGCAATGTCACATTTGGAACATATGTAACATATAGGTACTGACATCACTAGTGAAAGCATAGAGAAGATCACCACCTCCTGCCCCAAAGGCAGAAGTTGAACCTCATCACGAAAGAACATCAGCAAATCTTGACTGAGAAAAAGTCTACCCAGAGATTGACAAACTGCACCCAGGGGCTGGCTGGCTGTTTTTAAACACAATTTCCTAGAGCAGCCACACCCATTAGCTCACATGTTGTCTAAAAGACATAATCTCCAGATCCCTGATCTATAGAACACACCAGTGTTTACTCTTCAGAAACATCTCTGCATCAACCCAAAGAAACCTGAGAAATCTGGAGGAGACAAGGCACCTGAATGCAAGAACAAGGCAAGATTTTGTTGCTAATAAAGGATGTTACTGAGATAAAAAGAAAAATCTGAGTATCTGTAGATGAGATGTATCAGTATTTTTCTGATTTTGAGGATGTCTTTAAAAAAAAAAGAAAAGAAAGAAACAAAGAGCTTAGGGATAAGGGTGGTGTCATACTCACAGCTTCCATTCAAGGGATTCAGGACAAACAGCCAGGAGAAGAGAAAGCCACTGCAGTAAAAATTTAATATGTTGGGAAACTGGGTGAAAAATAGCCACCAAATCTTTGTACTAATTTTGCAATTTCAAGTTTAAAATTATGTTAAAGAAAAAAAAAGATTAAGGAAGGGAAGAGCCTTTGGGATGACAGCCTGGCCTTGTGGCTGCTGACATTTGCCCAGCTCAGCCATCAAGGCCAAGGGTCACGCTGTGTGGCCTCCAACAGGGCCTTACCATCTTGGGGACACAGAAGCTGCCCTTTGGTGCCTCTCCCCCAACCTCAGCAGACTGCTGTCACACAGCTGCAATTTCTCCAGAGAAAGACCACTGGGCCCATTGGCCCTAGACTATAGCCTGTCCTTGGCAAGCCCTTGGAGAGACACACCAACCTTCTTACTCATCTGCACCTGCCCCTGCCCCCACCCCCATGCCCTTCATCGCACATTCTTAGCAGGCCATACCCATCAATCAAACAGGCCGTACAGGGTATACTCCTTTACCTACTTGTCCCTGTGGCCCAAAACACTCACGAAGGTAGAACAAATTCTCTTTGCAGAGATGGACCAACCCATTTACTGATGTCCTGACCCCAAATCCTGAGACTTGTGCCACAAGCCACTCTCTCTCATCTCTTCCCAACCAGCCCCTCCTCCTCAGGATCTGAAACTCTGTGAGTCTTATCAAGTGGGAAACTCCACGGCTTCAAGCCCACGCTGCACACAACAGTCTCTGCACAACCAAGCATGTCTTCTGGCTTCTACCCAAGTAGCAAGTATGAGGGAACCTGTGCTGTACTCATGGTACTCATGTACTCTTGACACCACAGAGATGAGCATGGGAGGAGGCTCAATCAAACTCAAGATTACTAGTTGCATTTGTTAACCTTTTCAAGTTCTAAAATGAGTATGATTTTTATAAACAACCACAAAACAAACAAATAAATGGGAGCCAGGACAATCCTGAAATCATGACTTTCCAAAGGCCATCTGAACAGTGCCTAAAAGAGGCAGAGCTATTTCTGGAGTAATGGCCAAGGAAGTCATGAGGACTGAGCCAAAGACTGGGGTCTGATCACTGTCCAGTCTGCACTTGCTAGGTATCCCAGTACCCCATGAGGTCCAGTGAATGAACAGACAAGACGTGAAGGCACCACAATCCCAAGCGTCATGAAACACTATGAGCACCGTGCAAGCATCAACAGAGGCTGTCCCCCAGTAACATATGGGTGCTTCTGGCCAAGGGGCAACCGAACAAGCCTCAAGTGCCACACACATCGTTCTTACTCAGGGCCCAATGGGACCTTCAAGTCAGGCATACAGTAGACAGTTAGCTGTCTACCCAACACATGAAATGCCACATATGATTTTAAACTTGGAAGAGAGAAACACAAAGTAACCAAATTCACTACTGCTATTTAATCTTCCAGTAACCCAAAGTCTTAATGTTTTGGCTAATATAAAATGAATTCCATAGAGGAAATCAGAAGATTCTAAAACCAAAATGAAAAAATTAGTCTCTCCCACTAGGCTAATCCTCAATGGAGATAAAGATAAGAAACTGATATACCACGCTATACTATTGTTGTTGTTCAGTTGTTAAGCCATGTCTGACTTTTTTGCAACCCCACAGACCATATCCTGCCAAGGCGCCTCTGTCCAGGGAACTTTCCAGGCAAGAATACTGGTCTGGATTGAGATTTCCTACTCCAAGGGGTCCTCCTGACCCACGGACTGAACCTGCATTGTGGCTCCTGCACTGGCAGGGATTCTTTACCCCTGGCACCACCTGGGAAGCTCAACAGCATTGCTTTTGCACTGGCCGGGAGCTGAACCCGGGCCTCCCGTGCAGCAGAATTCTACCACTGAACTACTCCAAACACCAACAGTCTCCACACAGGCGTTTGTGGCCCACTGACTGATAAGAGTCTGGAAAAACACAGTGCACATATCTGGGTTTTTAACCTTCTCTCCAAGGCAGGAGTCAGCCCCTTAGAGACAGCAGGTTCCAGGGCAGGGCAGACACAGGACGAACCTGGGCATCCTGTGGTGCTAGAAAGCAAGGACATGCTGGAGGGTCAGGGGGGACAAAGGACACAGGAGCCACTTAACAAGCTCCCAAGGCCTGAGCTGGAACAAACTGAACAACCAAATAACAAGGCTGTATCAGGTTATAACCCTAGAAAGAGAGATAACCACAAGTCCATACTGATCTACATATGATTAAATAAATGAAGGAGGAAGAAGAGACACATTTTACCAAAGAAAAATTACTAATATATAAACATATAATACAGTCCCCCAATAGTCATCAAAAGCTTTAACATTTAAAGGATAAACTATATTTAAAATCATTATGATATCTACATAAAATATAGGTTCATCAAATGTTACCTATTCTATAAACACACTATACAGCATCAACTCAAACTCATGTTGTATTTACATGACCTATATTTCTATAATATAGAAAATATTAGATGGGAACAAATTCAACTGACAACCTGATTCATCTGGAATAACCCCAGGTGAATCTGGGGTACTGAACTGTAACTTCATACAGTGCACTTCTTTGAGAGGCACTTGTACAAGCCCCTGCTGGAGAACGTGCAGTGGCTGAAGAGGCGGCCAGTGGCACCTACCGTAGGACCCAGCACAGCACCGTGAGATGAGTGGGCACACTGGCTGGGTTGAGCATGGCTGGTGTGTCTGACCTCATGCAGGCCAGGAAGGCCCTCATTCTGCGGTTCTTGTCCTCCACCGCCTTCCCCAGCCACAGCCTCTTCAGATTGGGGCAGGTCCATTCCCTGAAGGCAAGAGCTTCCACCAATTCCGGGGTTTGCGGCGATTTCCCTTTGTAAGCTGCCCACTCTTTAATGATCACTGGTGAAACTACAGAAAGGAAAATGAGAGAACCATTTATGCCCTATCTTAGCTACTTTAAGCCTGACAAAAACAGCTCTAGTAATTACAGTATGAAGATGTCACTTCTTGTGTAACAATGCATTCTCTCATTAGTAAGCGATCAGTCATCAATCCCCAACTCTAAAATATTTTGTTTTCTACTCTATGCACTTCAGAGACTCATTCAGAATTTCAGTCAGACCATCAATAAATTTCTTCTCAAAGATTCCCCATAAAACTAGTATGTATAAATCAAGGATGTTAGACAAAATTTGCTTTAATATTATAAATTCATTAATAGTTTTAGTAATAACAATGGGTACAACTTACACATATTTTGCGATCATCACAGAAATCAAGGAAAATCCAATTTAGATAGCTGATCTTTTTCTCCATGTTTTTACTAATTAGATCTGAGAAATAACTTGCACTTGGCAGCCACTTTACTTAAGCATCTCCTACTATATAACAAGTATAACTGTTAAACTCCATAAATAACCTTTTATCCACAGTAGTTTTACCACTATTAGCAGGAATTAACTCTGGAAACAGAAACATGCATATTTCCCCACAAAATTCCCAAATAATTTAAGGGAAAAACGGTGATGGGGAAAGGAGAGCAATAGAGATAAAGCACACTGCACAGAAGTATGTTAAAACTTCTCCCCAAAGTGGATTGATAGAAACAGTCAGATGGTAAAACGTGGGTGTGCATTTTGTAACAAATAGCTTACTCTGGTCAATAAACATGAGAGCTGAAGCAGGGCCACATGGAGACCCCATCCTCCCCTCACATGGCTGACAGCAGGTACAGAAGCCAGGATGGTGCTGATTCTAATGCAATCTTGGATACGTCAATTCTATCCAAATAACCATACCCCCTTCCTGGGCTCATTTTCCTTAAAGTAACACCTGAGGCAAACTGAAGACTATGAAGAAGCCAAATCCTGACAAAATTAAATGATTAACTGGCTCATCTCCAGCTCCACACCAAGTCTAGACAATCATCTCTTTCAAGGTCATGAAGAATTTTAGGAGTTAGATACGTGGATAGGCACGATTGTTAGCAACAGGAAAAGCAAGCTTTGCACAATCAACCCCAGTCAAGTCAGATGGTAGTGTGCTGCAGAGGAGCGCCATGACCAGCCATTCTGCAGGGACCCCAACTCCCAGAAGCAGGCTGCTTGAGCAGGGGTGCAAAATCAAGACAGTTTCTGAAAATTCTTTTACAAAAATATAACTGTTTTGTCATTGAGGGAATCCCTTTAATTCACATTTGAATATCTTAGTGTTTAAATGTTTAAAAAAAATTCTAAACTTAAAAGGTTTAAAGTCCATCAAGTCAAAACAGAAAGACACATGTATATATAAATACATGCATCTTTAAATGTATCTATTTTAGGTGCCAGCCACACACTCATATGGTCCCTGCTGTCCAGCAGACCCTGTCCTTGGACTCACAATCTAAGCCGCCCACCCCATTCCTGCTGAACTCCAGTGCACACAGCTCCACAGATTGCCACCTGTGTGCAGAGGGCAGGCGCCACCACCACAGTGGCCTCCTAGGGGCAGCACACCCCACCTCCCTTTGTTCCAACTACATTCACAGAGGCTGGCACACTGTCAGCCCCAAGAAAACAAGTGAAAGGAGGTAACAAGATAAGCCATTAACCAGTACACTGT
Source organism: Bison bison bison (assembly GCF_000754665.1). Lineage (NCBI taxonomy): Eukaryota > Metazoa > Chordata > Mammalia > Artiodactyla > Bovidae > Bison > Bison bison. The sequence continues at coordinate 2,442,247 of NW_011494629.1, forward strand.
GTTTCCATTAAGTCAGTCCACAAAGTTTATTTTCATGCCCCCCCCCCCACAGTAAAAATGAATAAATCTATTTCTCCCATGTAGCATCTTCATTTTGGTGACAAAGATTTATTTAATGGGACTAATTATATTTTATCTTTGGTTTTTAATCTGGGTTAATAACCTAGTTATCTAAGGTCTCTCATGTTCTTTCCCCAAAATAGACACACACACACATGTGTGTGTGCAAACAAAGCTTAAGCTTACTGTATCTTAAAAAACTCAGTTTATAATGCCAGGGTCTCCTTTGAGTTTTCTCAACAGAAGCATTCTTATTAAAACTATCTTCATCTATTTATATCTTTCCCCTTTGTCATCTCTGCTCTTGCTTCTCTTTAATAATTTTTAGCAATTGTTTTATTATATTGTTTTCATTCCAGAAATAAATTTTTGGTTGAGGATTTTCATTCTCAAGGTCAAAAGGCTTAGACCTGTATATGCTTTATGCTTCAAACCCTACACTAAAGTTAAGTGGAGGTCAGAGATGCCAACAATCCCTTCACAAGTTCTCCTGAGTGTTCCCTGAAGCTGCCTTAGTCAGCTGCTTACACTAGTTGGGGCTCCGGGTGTGCCTGAATTTACCTGGCCTGATGCTGTGTGCTCAGATCCTATTCAGCCTGCAAAGGCTGCAGATGAGCACACACCTGTGCCTGAGAACTGCCACCTCACGCTCACCTGACCATCCCTCCCACGTCCTGGTAAAAGGACTTCCCCAGTACAGGCAGGCGACACTGGAGCTGCAAAGAAGTATTAGATATAATAGCTTCCTCTTATATTCTAAGCATTTTTGTTGCTATCTGCACTATTCATGACTAGAATGTTCAAGTCTAATTTGGGAAATACATGTTCTCAGAGAAAATAAATGTGCAGTAACAAAAAAGCTTTGTTCCCAAAGCAAAGATGCCCTGATTTGCTTTATTTTTCACATGTATCTGTTTTTAAACTGAATACTTGGAGATCTTTTGTGTACACCACCACTTAAGCGCTGTGGAATCTTTGGCCAATCGCCCAACAGATATTTATTGAGCACCTACTATGTAGTGGGTGGGGCAGGAAAGGCATCCAGGGCTCAGACGTCAACCACCATGTGTCTGTGTGAAAATAAGGGTCTTCCTAAATTCTGAGGCCTGGGTCCCTCACTTACCTTGCCCCAGCCCAGCCCTAGAACCAGGCATTGAAACAAGGGGGGCCAACAACTCACTCTGTAGCACAGTCCAGTTGAAATGCAAAGACACCCTGCACCTCTGTTATGTGCTTACAACTATGTGAGGTCAACTTATATTTATAGGCTTGTAACATTAGATTAATTAAAGGTCAGTGTTTTATAAATTAATGAATTCCAAGGGACATCCCATTTTCAGGTAGACACACAACAGCAGCCTCTGTGTTATAAGTTCATCCAACGGGGTGGCTGATGCACACAGGGTACCTTCTCTCCCTCTGGCTCTGCGATTCTTCCCAAGTTGCTGCTGCCCACTGTTTTACTCCCTGAGCTCTCCTGAAGCTCACAGGAATAAGCTGATGCAAAGCAGCCAGCTAATAGCAAGTAATCTGGGCTCTTATCATTTTTGCAAAAAAAAAAAACAAAACTAGTTATACAGGGATTATCCAAGTGGTATGGAACAGCTGGATTATGGAAACACGCTGCGTGCAGACAAGAGTACTGGGGTATAAAACCTTCTCTGTGAAGGCACCATTTTAGAAAGACATGTTCGTGCCTCCTTGTTAAAACAAGAATAAGAGAATCCCAGAGGTCAGCTAATCTAGCTACTGTCCATGAATAAATCTTCTGTGTATCACCATCAATAAAGATTTATCCTGTCTTTTCTACTGACAGGAAAAACTCATGATTTCAAGTGGACTACTTTGAAAAATCTGAACATCAGGTTGTCTTCCCTACCTGAAACTAAACTGAATTTTCACACTGGCAAAAAGCAACTCCAGGGTACCAGTTTGCTGTTATTACCAACGGCTAAATTTATAACACAGTTTCTTTGCTGGAAGCACCTCTTCAAAATACAATTTCGAGACATAAAACACTGCTGAAGACTTAAGCTGTTAGTAAAAACCCCATGTTTTCCATCAGTCGTTAATTTTCTTCTATTTTCACATTTATACATATGACAACCAGCCATCTCAGGAATCTGTTATAATACTGATTTGGGGATCCATCCCAGGCCAGGAATAATGAACATGTTTCATTTTGTCAGCCTATTTCAACTGACTGGTAGTGGCTGCCTACAGTGCCATACAATGAATTATGTCTCTAAGCTCACTCCAGAGCACCATGAGCAGTGAGAGTTATGGCACGCACACAGTGTGGTTAGAAGGTAAGGAAAAAGGTGGATACAAACAACTCCCAAGGCTATGGCCAACTGGACCTTTGGTCTGTGTCTGTGCAGTGTGTATTTGGGGAGGAGCCACTGTTTTACTCCCTGAGCTCTCCTGGAGTTACAGAAAACATACACACACAATAAATAAAAACAAAACTTCAACTCCTTCACATCAGAGTTTTATCAGAAATGGGGAAATGGGCGCAATGACAGCTGGTCTATCCTCCTTATGGGAAAACTGCCGGTTAACTTCCAAGCAGCTCTGTGTGCAGGCTGGGGGTCCAACTAGCCCCTCATTTCCTCATGCTGACACATGTGTGAGTATCCTCCATGATTCTGAAGAGTAAAAGACTATGAATTTTCTCCCTAAACTTTTTATACCTGAGGCTGGGAGTATCTTACTGTCCACAAACATATACATGCTCAGTAGGCCACAGGGCATGTGGAACACAGTGTCACATGGTGTTACAGACGCTTGCTAAACCACTTACGTCATTCCTACTGTTCTAGAAACTCCGAAGTTCAAGGACATAAACATTAATCCAAAAGAGTACCATCAAACAACTCCTGCCACACAACACTGCTTTTCCCACAGATGTCTCTTGAGCTCAGCCACTCAAAGTTCTGTGAGGGAAAAGCAGTTTGCTAATGCTACGCCTGAAAAGCTTTGAGGAATAAAAAAATTCAGATTAATATACAAACAGTCTTCACAGAATCGTAAGAAAAATGTTTACGACAACCAATTTTCACACATATGAAAACAGCACACTAATTAATATTTGTCATATTAAAGTATTGTTTTATAATGTGATTCACAATGAACAAATTTATTTTCAATCAGCAATCCCAATGACTTGGCACTAACAAAATTTCTAAAGCAAACTGGATCAGTGGTGGTGGGGGAATCAATGTGTTCCTTTTGGCTTTTCTTAACAGTTTAGAAAGAAGAGAGTAAATATAGGGAAATACAAATGCAGTATTTTGTGATTAGTAGCTCAGTCATGTTTGTTTCTTTGCAATCCATTGGACTGTACCCGCCAGGCTCCCCTGTCCATGGGTGTTTCAGGCAAGAATACTGGAGTGGTTGCCATTTCCTTCTCCAAGGGATCTTCCTGATCCAGGGATCAAATCAGCATCCCCTGTCTCTTGCAGGGAGATTCTTTACCTGCTGAGCGATCAGGGAAGCCCTAAATATAGTATAAGTATAGTAAATATAAGCATAGTATATAGACTTGTTATTTGGGGGCGGGGAGGACAACACCATATTGCTTGTGGGATCTTAATTCCCAGACTAGGGGTCAAACCCTTGCCCCCTGCAGTGGAGACCTAACCACTGGACTGCCAAGGAATTCCCAAGCCTGCTTTTTTCTCTTCAACTATAGCTGAGGTGACTGATCATCCTGTAGTCTTTATAGAACCAGATCCCTTTCTTCTGGTCCTTCCCCTTCATCACTGGGGAGTACCTGGGTGGCTGAGGAACATCCCCCGGGAGAAGAAAAGTCACTACGGTACTAAAGGTCAGAGCTGCTTCCAGGGCAGAAGTGCCTGTGAGGAGCAGCCACTCCACCTGGATCTCACGCACACAGGCCTGGAGGCCAGGGGCAGCTCAGACCAGGTGCCTGGCTCCAGGCCCAGCCCCTATTCCAGCAGCTGCAGAGATGGCTAGCTCCCTGGGCCCATCTCTCCCCAGAGAAACTGCCACCATCACCATTTAGCCCATATGGGTGAGACTGTTTGTGCTGGGTCAACAGTCTGCTGCTTGAGCCACTGGTAGGACCGCGAATTCCACAATAGTGACTTCAGTAGCATTCTCCCACAATAAAACAAGTATTCTTATTACTCTCCTAAAAGCAAAATAATAGAACCTTGGAATGGACAGGGAAGAACAGAAAAATAAACTGCCAGCATATAATTCAATATGATTTTCAAAGGCTGAAATTTTTTTTCCCCTTAAGTTTGTATTTCTTCTAAATTACTTTTGGAACTGTCAAATGACAATAAGTTGAATGTTTCGTATCATCTAAACTTAATTTTTTAATAATTTATTCTTCAACAGGAGGAAAATTGCTTTACAATGTTGTGTTGGTTTCTGCCATACAACAACGCAATTCAGTCATAATTGTGCATATATCGCCTCCCACCTGAGCCCTCCTCACCCCCCTCACCCCACCCCGCTGGGTCATTGCAGAGAGCCAGGCTGGGCTCCCTTCGTTACACAGCACCTTCTCACCACCTATCTATTTTACACACGATAGAGCATATATGTCGATGCTACTTTCTCCATTTGTCCCACTCTCTCCTTTTCCCACTGTGTCCACAAGTCCATTTTCTCTAAATGGCTGTGATTTTTTTTAAGGATTCGATTGTAGATATCCTACTTTAGCCATATTTCTAAAAATGAAACTTTGGTAAGTCATATGAATATTCATTGTAGATTATGAACATTTTATCATATGCCTGAATCAAGAGAAATACTTCCAAATGGATACATGTCCTACATCTAATGAGAGCTAAGTATTTTTGAACAACCCTATAGGCTTCAATATGCCCTTTGACTAGTTCTGACAACAAAGCCCTCTTGGGAAAATTCTTGACTGTCACAGTGACCACACCAAGAACATGCATCTGTATGCACAGCATTTTGAAGCCATGTTAGATCAAAACCCTCACATTCAGAAGTAGCTCCATCACCCACATGAGTAGGAGGGTTTACCTGGAACCCACACAGCTCCGATCTGGCTACCAAAGTGGAAGGCAAAGGCAGCAGGCACGTGGAGAACAAATCTGTCCCGAGGACCTCATTGTGCACTTTCATGTGCCAAGTGCCACTGACTTCAAAATTCATCTACATACGGTCTATGAATAAATGTAGGTCAAATCTTATCAACCAAGAACTCCTGAGAAACTGCTCCAGGTTAGCCTCTTTGGCATTATCAGACATTGTTATTTTCCCATCTCATCCAAATCATAAAGAAGCTACAATATTCTCTCCATAAAATAGTCACTTAGTAGATGTTTCAGGTATGGAAACCTAAACCAGTGGCATCGTAAGAGTCAGTGTTTTCCACCGGCCAAAAGTAACAGAGCAACGACAAACAACTGTGTGCCATCCCTGAAAAGAAGTCAGCAGAGTGGGGAGGGGAGCAGAGGCAGGAGGAAAGGAAAAAGACATGCCTGCCAAATTCTCTTTGAAGTTGCGGTTTTCTCCCACTCGCCCACCCTTCCCCCATCCACCTCACAGCGGAACACTTTCCTCCTTTCTTTTCTATTCCCTGTGCCTCCCAGCCTCCAAATGAGGTCAAGACAGGTCCATCCAGAGTCTCGAAGAGCTCATTTGAGTCCCCTCAGGCTTTACCACCCTTCTCCTTCCCTTGGGCATGCCATTCCCCATGCCCTCCAGCCCTAGCCAGAACTGGCCTGCCATAGGCAGGCTGACGTAGTCATTTCTCTGTGAGGGCTGCATTGGGCCCTATGGTGTGGTTTGTACATTCAGCTCTTTACCACAATTTGCCTCCCTCTTGCTTATGCTTAGAGGATGCTAGTCTATTTAGTCAATACTCTCCCCTGGCTTCTGTTTCCCCTATTGTCTAAAAGGCCAGCCTCTCCCAGGCCAGTAAGACACCTGTATCAACTGGGTACAATTAACTGATGAGGGAGTGGAGCATGCGGGGTGCTGTCAGCTGTGTGTTTCACAGTGTTTTAAAGGCACAGACTGGCAGCAGGGCAAAGGAGACCAAGACTCTTACTTCCCAAGAGCACCTAGCACCTGCAGCTCACCTGCGACACAGAGAACTCCCTGAAACAGGCAAGGGATGCACAGTGCCCACTGCTGACAACATGAACACAGCACACCAGCCATATGCAGGCTGCTCTATGAAGCTATGGATACTGCCAAGGGGAGCCCAACCTAGGACATACCTGAGGGTATTCAGGTTTTGAGCACTGAAAACTCTTGAGGATTTTCTGCATAAAGATAACTGTGTTTCTGGAACACACAAGCAAATGAAGAACAGCCTTTCACCATGAAAGCCAATATGGTGTTACGGGGCTAAGGACACAGCAGCAAGTAGGGCCGCATGGGACCCTGTAGCACTCAGCATTCCAGGACCAACAGAGACCCAAGAGGCTACAGGGACTAAGGTGCTCAGGGCTGGTGGTGAACTGGAGGTCACAGCTGTGGGGCCAGGGTGGCCTGGGTGGGCCAGCACAGAAAGCTCGCCAATCCTGTGCAAAGTTAAAAAGGTCTTCTTTTCTGAGCAAATAAATCACACAGTGGGAGAAAAGGATGAGGATTTGTACTCCTGGAATGTACTGGGCCTTTGAAAAGTGTCCACTGACACACTCGGTGTTTCACATGGTGCCTCTGGCCTGATCAAGGTGGTAGAAACATCAGCTAGAGGAGGCCCTGTGGAGCCGGCATCACCTTCTCCAGCTACAGTCACACAAACAGCTCAGCAGCCACACTAGGTATGACTATCTTCAAGTAAGGGAAGTGACAGATGGCTTCATTCTAAAGGCTTACAGAATCACAATTTTGTCACAGTAATAGAAACAGAAAACAAGAATCTATAGAACTGTTTAGATAAAATTGCTAGACCCTCTCTAGTTTTGAGTTCCAAAGGTAAGATCTACTCCCATACTTGTCCTTGAGCTCAGCTTCACCCGTCACCAGGGCTGCAGTGACCTGCCATACAAGCAGGTGATCTGTCACCAAATATCCTCAGTTTAGAGGAAGACTTAGTAATCTACAATTTCCACACTTCATAATGCTCTTATTTTAGACTGCACATTTGGGGAAACATTTTTGTATTTCCTACTAAATATACAGTGACTTTTATCTTCCCTACATTAGTAGATAAAATCACCTAGAACAGAAAGGCATGATTTTCTCCTCCAGAATCACATTGGCCCACTGAAGATGGAAATACTTTGACCTCAACTTTTGCCCAAATTTCAAACAACAGTTTCTGTCTTCCCACTTCCCCCTCCACCCCTAGAATCGATCAGCTGGAGGCCTCTAAGGGAAATCGTTACAAGTCCCCTCTTGGCCTCAGGGATGTGTGCAGCAACTGCACAGAAGCAGCCCAGTGGACAGCTGGTGGGACCTCCCCAGGAACACTGATCTCTGCAAAGAGGGAACCACATCTCGTGGACACCACAGCAGAAACTGCTGTCAATCTGCCCAGGACATGTTAACCACGAGGATGGCGACCGTCAGGACTGTTTCCAGATCAATGTTCAGTTTGAAGCGCAAACCTGTTGTTTTATCATTTTAGTGAATAAACACCACTGCTGGGATGTTACTGAGGAAAACAACCTGTGGCTTGTCCTCCTTTCGTAAGAGCCCCGATGGAGCCCATCTCCTTTATGTGGGGACTCTCAGGGTGAACTCAGTCACGATTCTTCTAAGGCTTTAAAAATGCACAAGAGATTACGAGGTACCGAGGAAAACAAACAATGGATTTTACAGTACATACATTCTGGTGGAAGTCTGTTCTTTCTAAAAGCAAGTCTCTCAGTTTTCTTTCTGCTTTCTGCCAAGCTAAACAGGACTCCGTAAACATACTGACGAACTGGCCTATAGAGCAGGGCGGCGGGAGGCAGGTCTTTGCTGGCTTCATCTTCAATAGAAACAGCAATTTTGATTTCACCCTTTGCATGGAAGAAAGCAGAATAATATTGCACATTTTTCATGTTGAATTTACAATAAACTCACAGAAATATACTGTATTATCTCCAGTTAATGAAATTGCAATTCTATTCCAAATCAATTGCTTAACAAGTTGCCTATATCAAGATGTTTAGGGAGAGTTCATTTAGCAGGTTTAGTCAAAATATATGCTCAAAGAGTCAAAATAAAACCTACATTGTTTTATTTTTAACCTGGAACAACAACAACAAGAACAAAAACCATGTAAATGCTTCCAAAGTCTTCCAAAAAATCTAGGTCGGTAACACCAGACAACAAATAGCATAGAAAATGCTGAGAACTGGCAAATTTTATGAGTCAAGATGGTCATATGTAATATAATTCGTAATTTTCAATGACCTATATGAAATCCAAGAAAAGAGCACCCTAAAAATAAAATGGTCACAAATTTTCTTTACCAAGCTCTTTCATAAAAAATTATCATATACAAAAAAACCTACCTAAGAGAACTCTTTTAAGTGGTATTCGTTTTTAAAGTGTTCAGCATGTATCAAGCCTCTGCCCCAGTGCATCAAGTAACTCAACAGACGAGTCCCACTGAATGAGACAGCCACCAGGGGCTGGAAATGAAGGAAGCCCTGTTCTGTTCCTCCCCACCCCCACTCCTCTCCGCCAACACAGCAGGGGCTTCCTTGTGGCTCCAGGAGACAAATGACTCTGTGACCGCCTGCACCTGAGATCAGTCCAAACATTCTGTGGTCCATGTTATCAAGGTACATCTCAAGAGACTTCACAAGGAATTTAATTATGCATATTCTTAATATAAGAATATATTTATGACCCCAATGTTTAGTAAATTTATTGATATGTACTCTTTTAATCATGTCATAACATTTATTCTTTCTTTCACATGAATTTAATTTAGAACTGATCTTTTCCCTTATCAGAACCTTCATACGTATTAATCTAATAGGTACACATGTGGTTAACACTCATCTAGTGAGTATTTACTCTCCCAAATTATGAGGCTTTGACGATTCTCTACATTCTCACTTGAAGCTTGAATTCACAGCAAATGTCTCAGCCTGGAAAATTTAACACCAGAGCCACTCAGCTCGCAGGAAACAGCACACATTTCAGTCTAAACTTTTCCCAAATATACTGAAAAATTTTAGGTGACACCTTAAAATCTGAAGATAGTCAAGTTCACTTTTCTCAACCACAGTCATTTCCTCAGTCTTTGCCCTTGAAATCAGGGAGTACTAAAGAGGAGGACAGGCAGTTTTGCATCACTCAGACTGATTTAACCAAAAGTCCCTAAGTCAGACCCACAAGCATGGCAGGGCACAAACAGCAGGGAGTCCAGGGACCTCATATCCCAAACAACCCCAGAGTGAAAGGGCACAACCTTCCCAAAGCTTGAGTCCCTTTAAACTTAGCAAAATCCTTTTCCCGCAAGAGTAACCCTCACTTACCCTTATAATCTATGTTGGACCTGAAAGATAAAATTTTTACTTTATAACCATAATCTGAGAAGTGACACCACACATGCATACCCATATCAAATAACAGATGAGACTTGGAGGCAATTACAATTCAAAAATACATTAAAGGGCCCAAATGATAGCACTCATCTTCCTGTCCTTTATTTTATAAAATATAAAATTAAGCAGTCAAATTAGTCAATTAACGGTTAAAAGTGCAGCTCGAGAGTGCTGTGGAATGGAAGTCACTTGTAATTACTGACTCCATTCTATAAACCATACATGGACTGTAGAAAATAAGAAAAAAGCTTGATTATATATGGTGGTACATATACAGATGAAAACATGATAAAATACACATAGTAATGAACCAATGTTACACCAGAAATCTGGTCACCAAGTTAAATTGTGCATCTATGATTATAAATATGACAAGTCACTGAGGAAATTTAAATAAACACAGATCTATTCAAAACACCAAGATTCAGAAACAATTAATGCCACACTGTATATCTATTTAAGCATACATTTAGGAAGATACTAATAAAGTGACGAAGCCCCATATTCCATTGTTTGCTGTAAGTACTCAATGAGGTAGGGGAATAAGTCAAAGTATGAAGTGCTATCAGCCACTCAGAAGTTGGGAGCTTCTAGGACAGATGATAAACCAGATATAGTATGTGACATCACAATTAAACTTGACACTATAGCAAAAACATGTAGGAAGTTTTGAAATCAGAAATACAAATAAAATTACAAACCAGAGAATAACATGAAGTGCCATTAATTAGAAGCTTCAAAAATAATTTTGTGTGAAACTGACGAGAAAAATAAGACTTTCCCCAAGTTCTAATTTTATTGTGATTATAAATATCCATCTTTTTTCTCCAAGTTTAGAAAGGGGAAAATGAACTTCACTTCAAATACCTTGTAAGATAAAAAGCAGTTCCAAAAGGAACAAGGACACACCCCACAAGAGTGACCACTGTGAGACGAAGGCCACACGACAGCCCCAGGGCATACCTTCGTCAGCACGTGGAAGATGTAGGGGTACATCAGCCCCTTCTTGTGCCGGTGCTCGGCCACTCTCAGCACCTCGGGCGCGACAGGAGGCAGGGGTGGGGTGGTGATGTCCATGTGGTTCCTGGTGGGCATGGACAGGAGGCACGGAATTGGCTGAACAGTGCCAATCTGGTTCCCCTTTCCTTCAGCAAGCTGGCTGCCAGAAGAGGCAGTGGACGAACCTTCTGCCTGCAGAGCAATGGGCAAGCGGAGAAAATGGGTTTGTGTCACATTTCCATTCCTTTAACCTGTCTGTTCAACTGTAACACAGAGAGATGTGATTAACAACTTCAAGGAGGACAAGAGCTGTGACCCACTCCTCCTTGAACAGAGGAAGTATGAATGGACGCCCACTGTGCCTGTGTCAGGGATGGGAACCCAGAGAACTGCCACAGCTTCCGCTGGGTGACCCCACTCATGGCTCCTCCCTTGGGATCCCCATGAGATGAACAGCCTTCTGTAGTTGCTAACCCAAGTTCCATCTGGCTCCTTCATGTGACCAACTCTTGTGATTCTGCTTTCCTGGGAGACCCTTCCTCAACTCAATGGGTAGCATCCTCTCTACAGATGAAAAAACTAATTCTCCAAGAGGGGATGTCTCTTGTCTGTGGTAATAAGACCAGTAACTAGTGAACTGGGACTAAAACTAGATCTCAGTCAGGTCTGCTCCTCACCACCACCACAGTTCTTATTTAAAGAAGAAATATAAACCAATCCTCAAGTATTCTCTTAGGGTACTTAAAGTCCCAAATTAAGTATACACAGGGAACTGCCTGCCAAAAATTAAAACCAAAGAACAAGCTAAAACCATTAAAACTGATGAGTCAGATCTACATAAACTGACACAGAAATATGTGCATGGTAAATTATTAGGCGAAAAACATCCACTCTGTACAACCAATCACCAAATACAGAATATATGTACATGAATGGACGCCAAATGACTAGCTCAGTGCTGAAGGGAGATTCTCAGTTTCTCTTTACAAATTTTAGCAAAGTCCTAATTGTTAACCAAAAGTGAAAGTGAAGTCACTCAGTCGTGTCCAACTCTTTGCGACCCCATGGACTGTAGCCTACCAGGCTTCTCCGTCCGTGGGATTTTCCAGGCAAGAGTACTGGAGTGGGTTGCCATTTCTTCTCCAGGGGATCTTCCTGACCCAGGGATCAAACCCAGGTCTCCCGCACTGGAGGCAGATGCTTTACCCTCTGAGCCACCATTGTTTACCAAGAGCAAGTAGTATTTTTGCAGCAAACTTTTTTCCTCACAACAAATCCTAGAAATAATAATTGCTCACTGCTTCTGCGGCACCTTAAAAAATATACAAAGAAAGGCAATGCCAAAGAATGTTCTAACTACTGTACAACTGCACTCATTTCACATGTTAACAAGACTATGCTCAAAAATCTTAAAGCTAGGCTTCAGCAGTACATGAACTGAGAACTTCCAGATGTACAAGTTGGATTTAGAAAAGGCAGAGAAACCAGAGATCAAATTGCCAACATCTGCTGGATCACAGAAAAAGCAAGGAATTTCGAAAAAACATCTACTTCTGCTTCACTGACTATGCTAAAGCTTTGACTGTGTGGATCTCAACAAACGGTTGGAAATTCTTAAAGAGATAGGAATCCCATACCACTTTACCTGTCTCTGAGAAGCCTATATGAGGGACAAGAAGTAACAGAACTGGACATGGAACAACAGATTGGTTCAAAATTGGGAAAGGAGTACATTAAGGCTGTGTATTACGCCCTGCATATTTAACTTCTATGCACAGTATCTCATGGGAAATGCCAGGCTGGATGACTCACAAGCTAGAATCAAGGCTGCCAGGAGAAATAAAACAACCTCAGATATGCAGATGATACCACTCTAATGGCAGAAAGTGAAGAGGAACTCAAGAACCTCTTGATGAAGGTGAAAGAGGTGAGTGAAAAAGCTGGCTTAAAATTCAGCATTCAAAAAACTAAGACCATGTCATCTGGTCCCACCACTTCATAGCAAACAGATGGGGAAAAAAATGGAAACAGTGGCAGATTTTATTTTCTTGGGCTCTCCAAATCACTGCAGCCATGAAATTAAAAGACACTTGCTCCCTGGAAAGAAAATTATGACAAACTTAGACAGCATATTAAAAAGCAAAGACATTACTTTACCAACAAAGGTCCATCTAGTCAAAGCCATGGTTTTTCCAGTAGTCATGTATGGATGTGAGAGTTGGACCATAAAAAAGGCTGGATGCCCAAGAGTTGATGCTTTCAAGCTATGGTGCTGGAGAAGACTCTTGAAAGTCCCTTGAACAGTCAATCTTAAAGTAAATCAACCCTGAATATTCATTGGAAGGACTGATGCTGAAGTTGAAGCTCCAATACTTTGACCACCTGATGTGAACAGCTGACTCACTGGAAAAGACTTGATGCTGGGAAAGACTGAGGGCAGGAGGAGAAGGGGATGACACCAGATGAGATGGTTGGATGGCATCACTAACCTCAATGGACATGAGTTTGAGCAAACTCCAGAAGATAGTAAAGGATAGGGAAGCCTGGCGTGCTGCAGTTCATGTGGTTACAAGAAGTCAGACACAACTTAAGAGAATGAACAACAATAACAACAAAAAATATTGATTTTTCTGTTCTGAAACAAAATGTATTCTTTTAGTGGTATGCATTGAGTGCTTAATTTCATCCTTTAAAATACAAAGTGCCAAAATTAGCCTTAAGAAGAATAATCCATGGATAACTCACGAAAGTTTTCTACGCTTTCTGTTCCATAGCATGTAGACATAAACAACCGAAAACGCTTTGGAGTATGAATCCAGAAAACATCTCTGTTATTTATTTTCAGGATAATCATTCAACAGTGAGAATATTTCAGAGTTTTAAACATATTTCTAACATTCCATTATCCTGTATAAAAACAAGCCCTCTTCCAGCCAGAGACCAGCTCATCCTAGGTGACCAAAGGTGGAGACAGATGTGGCTTTGTAAGTTTAAAATATTCATCTAGAGATGAATATTAACAAGTAGAAATAGAAAAAAGGGGGGGGTGGAATAAAATTTAGTTTATTTTTATTTTTTCATTTTTAATGTGTACATCAACAAAACTTTTCTCACCTAATCACCACAAAACCCTACAAGAAATGAGGGCTCTGAAAGGCTATGTAGTGAGCAGAGAGAAGAGGATCTCTATTAGGTCACCACCCTGCTCTGGGAGAGAGAGCAAACGGGGGGTAGCCCAGCCCTTCCCCGCTCACCCTTGCCAATGTATTACTCATAAATAACATGCGTAAAAAAAGAGAGAGAGAATTTCACTTTAAATCAATCCCTGGCACTACATGCTGAGACAATGAGAATTTGAAAGAATAAAAGGCACAGACTTACTACCTTTGTTTGGTCTCCTGGGTCTCCCCGTGCTTGAGGTTCTGAATGGCTTCCTGTCTTCTCCCAGCCAATCTTGTTCCCACTGATATGGCTGAACATAAAATGAACAAAAATACCAATTAGTGTTGACCACTTCCCACATGTACTCATGATGATAAGAAGGGCCTGCCCTGAGCCTACAAACCAAGGATACCTTATGCTTTACTGATCCCACTTTGTGAAACAACCTATGTCCAGAGAAAATCCTATCACAAGAACACTTTCCACCTACTTCAACGGTAACTACCCACTGGCGAAGAGAAATCAAGCACCTAACCTATGCCTCACGGCTCGGCTTAAAGATGGTCTAGGATGTGCTAGTGCTGCGGGTTTATAGGAGACAAATGCAAGGCTTGCCTTTGGGAGCTCAGTCATCTTGGAGAAATAAGACATCACATTCAATTGACAATGATCAGGCAGTAGAAGATTAAATGTTATCCGGGTCAAGTGTTACTCATAATTTATAAATAAATGTAAAGTATTATATGCCAATGACAATTCATGGGGGGCATTCCTATTCATGGTAGGGAGCATGGGAGCTAAGGCTAGCGATAACTCACTCAGAGGTGTGCGCCTTGCAGGCCTAAGGAGAGGCAATGGATTTGTGAGTGCAGAGAACAAGAAGTTACCTGAATCTTACTTGGGGAATGATGTTCTTTGGTAAAGTAAAAGTGGGAGAAAAAGATGCAGAAGATTACAATGTATCTTAAAATACCAGAATGAAGTATTTTTCAATCAGTATTCTTAAAAACTGTGGGTTGTGACCAATTAGAAGCCTGAGAAAACAATGTAGGGGATTTAACAAGCATTATTTTTTTTTTTTTTTTTTTAAAGAAAACGGGGACTTTCCTGGTGGACCAGCAACTAAGACTCCTCACTTTCACTGCAGGGGGCATGGGTTTGATCCCTGGTCAGGGAACTAAGGTTCCACCTGCTGGAGGGGACAGAGAAACAGAATAGACTGGATGCAGCAAATGTGATATGAATCAAGTTATTTCAAAAACTCTTTTTCCATTTGTGTATTTGGGGCCACAATGTAAAAGCAAATTTACTTTGGTACCTGGGCAAACTTTGTGAAAAGAGTATCCTGGAGGGAGTGGGGAATCTAGAGGGGCTCGAGTAGGGACGAGCTGCTGACAATCATGGGGATCACCTGAGCCACTACACACATCTGCCTTCGCCTGCCCCTCTCCCTGCAGTGCTCCAAGTCAAAATTATCTTCTAAAACCAGTGCTGGCCACAAGACATGCCAACACAGAGAGCTTTTATTTGGCTTGCCTCATCTGACTCATGTGACAGAAATTTTAAAACCTGGTAATTCCATCTTCCAATCAACTTCATTTTAGTTAAAAAAAAAAAAAAAAACATTGCAAAAAGAGGAGAGTGAGACTGACCCATCTTAAACCAAGAATCATGTCCAATGTTGTGATATTTTGGAGTCTCATTCCTTGATGTGAGTCACCCCAATACTTCCACATCAAACAAGGTTATCCAGCATCCAGGCTCCTAGTCTTGAGTGAAGACTCAGAGAAACCATTGCTCTGCCCAAGTTCGCTACTCATGTGTACAATCTCAGGCTACAACTTTGGAAAACCAGAGGAAACTCTAGTGATGAGAAGGCATAAAAACAAATACAAGTATTCTAAGAGCATAGTGATCCATCCTATTTGAAATCCAAGAGAAGAGCAGCTACTACATGAGTGAGCAGATAAGAAGCTGGACAAACTGATTAGTCAATCCATTATTCATTGAGTATCTACTGGTCAGGACATGTTATGTGATAACTGTGCCAAGACCTGTGAAATAGGGAATTAGAAGGTATATAATCTTGTCATATACATGTCCAAAGTGAGTATTTCAAGCAAAGGGGAGGAAAGGTAAGTAGCTCTGAAGTGGTTTATTTAGAAGGTGGTATAAATAAAGTTGTTTAAAAAGTCAATAACATTTATTGTGTGAAATTTTAGAATATATTACTTGACACATGTTTTATACAGAAATATAACATTTATTACCTACAATTTTATATATTTAAGGATATCCTATCTACAAAATGCACACATGAACAGCTTAATGAATGTCTACAAACACACCACATAAGCAATACAGGACTGACATCCCAGAATCCCCTTCTTGACCTGCTCCTCAGACTTCCTCAAGGGTAACAGTTATTCTGACTTCTAATAGCAAAGACTGCTTTTACACACCATATACACAGAATCATGCATTTGTACACTTTTTATGTCCAGGAGTTTTGGCTCAACAATATGATTGCAGTGCTTGTTCTGTCTCAGGGCCACGTGCACTCAGTGCTGTGGAGGCACACCACAGCTGGGCCTACAGTCCAATCCTACAGGAGATCCCCTCCCCAGAAGCATTTAGTGTTTTCTGTTGTTCTTCGGTTGGCCTTTTGGGAGGAAACGCAGTGAATCTCAGCACAGTCTACCCTGCACTTCTCTGATAATAATGAAGATGAGCACCTTCCCATGTGTGTGTGCCTGTTCAAGCATTCAGTAAGCGGACAATGTGCAGAATGCTCTCAAGGACTTACAGGAAGCCATCATCTGTTTTGGATACAGGTTCTCGGTCAGGTGCATGGACTGCAATTATCTTCCATGTCCTGCTGGACTAACACCCCTCCCTCTCTATGACAGATTTAAGCTTTTATAAGTGATGCCCTGATGCGAAGAGGTAACTAATTGGAAAAGTCCCTGATGCTGGGAAAGACTGAGGGCAGAAGGAGAAGAGGGCACCAGAGGATGAGATGGCTGGATGGCATCATTGATGCAATGGACATGAACTGGGGCAATCTCCAGAAGATGGTGGGGGACAAGGAGGCCTAGTGTGCTACAGGGGTCGCCAAGAGTTGGACACGACTGGGTGACTGAACAACTGCCACATGTGATGCCTTGTCTTGTACAAGTTGGCTGCGACTGGGTGCAGCCTTTTCTAACCACCCTGTGCTCGCTATTCTCGTTTCTGTGTTTCATGGTATGTATCATATTCAGCACTAATGTCTGTCTATATCACTCAGTCATGAACTCTACAAAGATAATAAAACCATACAGTCACGACAGAACAGGTATGCAATAGCTGAATGACTAAATCACGTAACTGTAGCCTAAATGGATATGGCAAAAAAGGCGTAAAATTTTATATGGATACACTGTAGTGGGGAGATCATGCCACGTGACGAACATGGAAGCTTGTCCCACTTAAGATCACGTACAATTTTTATTTATAAATCTTAGTTTTGTTTTATAAACTAAACTAAAAAGTTACCCAACTAAAAAGTTATCATAACCTAAATGTTTGCAAGATCTTTTAATACTGTACTATAAAATCTAAAATTCTGCCTGAAAAACATTCTTGACAGTGGCTAATTTTATACAGTTCAGAATACTTCAATAGGATAATTATATTACTTTATAACTTAAGAAAACAAAATATTTGATGCAACAAATGCCGTGCTTTGAACAACAAGATGGATTAGAAATTTCTGGATATTTGTATATTCAGTTAGGTTCCATTTTGCACAATGGCTCCCACCTTATAATCACACTTGGAACTGCTAATGGTGTCATAAGTTTCATCAGCTTTGCCCTGAGAAAACCTGCTCAGACCCAGGCAGGCCACAGGGAAGTGGACGGGGCAGGGCAGGAAGCCTGCATGTGTTCTGGATTTGAATTTTCCTGCTCAGCCAAACGCACAACTCTCTGTGGGTAAACTTCAGGTTCAGGGATCCATTCACAGCCACAGCAACAATGACTGGATTCAAACCTAGACCCACCATTCCAGACACTACCCCATGATATTACCAGAAAGCCATGAAATGCATTTATGATGCAGCAGGCAATCAACAGAAAAGAACTACCTTCATACCCAGACAGGTGGCAAGGAGGAAGGCCAACACCACACAGAACTCGCCAGGATGAGAATCTGTGGATTCTCAACAGGTGATGCAAAGCCTCACTTCACTCCAGGACACGTGGGACTTTTTCTGCACTAAAGCTGGTTGAAAGCAGCCAACTGTCCTAACCACTGAATTCTCTCAAACACATTTTTTTTAGTTAGCAGGTTGGTGATGCTAGGATGGAAGTAGACTGGTGTCCATATTTATACCAAGTGTCTGACCCATCACAGTGACTTCTCACTCACGCACAGCTGTCCTGGGTGTGGTTTGCTCTTGTGGAACAGAAAAGGAAAATAGCATTGACCACAAGCTGACTTATTTGTCAACAAAAAAGGAAGAAAAGGCAAATAAAACCAAAAGGGGGGACTTCCCAGGGGTTAAGCATCTGTGTGTCAACGCAGGGGACACAGGTTTGATCCTTGGGCTGGAAACTAAGATCCCACATGTGGTGGAGCAACTGAGCCCATGTGCCACAACTACTGAGCCTGCGCTCTGGAGTCCTTGAGCCGCAACTACTGAGGCCTGAGTGCTCTAGATCCCTGCTCTGCAACAAGAAAATCCCTGCAACGAGAAGCCCACACATTGCAACTAGAGAGTAGCCCCCACCTGCCTCAACTACCCACATGACCAAGAGCTAGTACAGCCAAAAATTAATTAATTAATTAATTTAAGAAAAACAAAAGGGAAGAAGTAAAACACGAGCAAGATCAAATCCTCAGTAGCACTATCTAGTGTATGTGGATAAGGTCATAGATATGGTTAAACCATGTGAAAGTTTCAACAAATGCACATACATTTTCATTTTCATCTGCTCCCTATCCCAAGAACAGAAGGGAGATTTGACCGACAGCCTGCTCTCATTCAACAGACCCCCAAGAGTTCTGATTGCCAGGTGTTCCTATTACAGAGGGTGAAGACTTGAGCTCCCTGATAAGGGAAGCCACAAGAGTATCACATACATAAATATCCTTTCTAGGTACATCTCCCTATGCCCCAAATTAAGCTAGGGTCACACACATTCAGATTCTTTCAGAAGTACTTGTCTCATTCTTATGCAGCAGTCAAGATGGAGCTCTTGTCCCAGACGCTCCTCTTATGGGTTTGTCAGAGGACTTCTCATGGCTTTTCCCACCCAAGTGAATGTTCAGAAACACCCGAGTCAGATGAGCTCGACATAAAATGCCTACATGGGTCAGTAAGTGGCTAGAACTTACACAGACCCTCCACCTAGGATGGCAAAGATAATAATTAATTCTAACCAAACATAAATATAATTCAGAATAGCTTTTCTCAAAAGATATTATAAGTGTTGCTGCTGCTGCTGCTGCTAAGTCGCTTCAGTCGTGTCCAACTCTGTGTGACCCCATAGACGGCAGCCCACCAGGCTTTATAAGTGTAACCTGGTACTAAAAAAAAAAACCCTCAAAATATAAATGTAAAGTAGCCATTTGTCTGACACAACAGTGTAACAATCTGAAAGGGAAACTGAAGCTTATTTAGCCTATCTGGGACTGGGTACCCTAGGGCCAGGGTAAAATGTAACTGTCTTTGCAAACAGTTTCCCTGGAAAGGAAGCCTGACAGGACTTCAATCCCAGCTCCGCATAAAAGGCCTGCGTGGGTCAGTGAGTGGCTAGAACTTAGACAGACCCTCCACCTTTGATGGCAAAGATAATAAGTATTTTCAACCAAGCACCAAAGTAATTCAGAATAGTTTTTCTCAGCAGATATTAGAAATGTAGAACACCAATACCACTCAAAGGAAAAAAGATGCATTAGAAGAAGCATGTTTCCTGGGACACTAGATGAAGGGTGCTAAATGAAATTCTTTAGGTATTTACATTAAGAATGAAGTAAATGTTTTGGTATTTTATTGCCTCCATGGTTATTTTTTAAATAATAGTGATAGCTAAAACTTACTCTGGTCACTCATCAACTAATTTAAACCATGT
The DNA here is from genome assembly GCF_000754665.1 of Bison bison bison. Classification (NCBI taxonomy): domain Eukaryota; kingdom Metazoa; phylum Chordata; class Mammalia; order Artiodactyla; family Bovidae; genus Bison; species Bison bison. The sequence continues at coordinate 2,462,093 of NW_011494629.1, forward strand.
ACAACCCAAAGACCTCCTAGTCACACTGGGAGCACTGGGCCCATGGAGCTTCAGGCCACACTACCACAAGTGGCAACTGGTACCTGGCAAGACGAACCACAGGAGGCTGGGGGACTGGGTCCTGACAGCTCTGGGTCTCTGCAATGGTCAGCAGTCCCTCGGGCACTGACAGCAACCTTTTATAGGTTACACAAAGACCAAGAACATGCCAGGAAAGCCCAAATCTCATGCCACACCAACTCCACCAATGTCCCCCTCTGAGCTTTATCTTCAAAAACCAGTGTGGGACTTTCCTGCTGGTCCAGTAGCTAAGACTCCATGCTCCCAGTGCAGGGGGCCCTGGTTCGATCCCTGGTCAGGGGATCGCGTACCACAACAAGGAGTCTGCATGCTGCAGCTAAAGATCAAAGATCCTGCCTGTTACAACTAAGACTTGGCACAGGAAAACAAATAAGTACACAAAGATAAATATTAAAGGAAAAAAAAAAATATTTGCCAATTTCATAGGTTAAAAAAAGGTACCTCGTTAGGTTTTAAGTTACCTTCCTTTTTCTTTTCTTTAAATCAAAGTAAACAACATACTTTTATGTTACTGACTATCTGTTTCCTCTGTGAATCCCATGTTTATATTCTTTTTAATTTGTAGGAAGCTGGGTGTTTTGGCGGGGGGGGGAGGAGAGGCTTCTTTGGGGGCTAATTCTAGGGTGGGGTATTTTGGGGAGGCATACTCTTATATAACGGTCCCCATTACCTGTCCACACCATCTTTAAAAAAAAAAAGCCATTGCTTTTCCATTGGGGAAATGAGGTCACTTACTGTGTAATCTTCCACGTTCAAGATTATTTCCCAGTACCATGGGGAATATGGTGGAAATGCCTGAGGGAATCAAACAGGAAAGGGCACACCCAGCCAGGGG
>NW_011494629.1:2463108-2517407 GCF_000754665.1 Bison bison bison
TCTGCTGTACAACTCAGTGTCTTACGGAAGGGCAGTTACAAATGCTTCTACAGTCAATCTGCAGAAGCTGGTACAAACAGTGGCACTTCACTTAAACTGTACAGTAATCTCCCAGCCAAATGGCCTGCTGACCCAGACACGTGTCTGAAACTCTGGGATCTTTACAGCCCCAGGATCATTCCAAGCAAATACTGGATGCTTTCTGTCACACTTAGAACTCAAGACTCCACACCAACCAGCCTTCATCTCACTTGACATCGCAACCACACTGGCTTCCCCTTCCTCCACCCTGCATTCTCGTCCAGCTTTCTCCCCACTGTCATGGCTCAAATCCTGCCTCACTGGAAGCACGCTCATCCAGGCCCACTCATCTGGTGCTTGCTTCACATGCTCATCACTTGGGTGCTGCCTACCACCATGCTCACTGATAGACAGCAAGTGCTCAAGTGTTGCTTGGCTAAATGAACTGATGATTTCTTTCCCTCAAGACCATCCTAAGAGCACCATGTAGACCCAGGAAATCCACCCTAAGTCCAAACCAAAGGTAAACCAAATCTTAACTGACTTACTGCCCCTACTTAGCTTCTAAACTAGGAAAGGAATCCTCTGTCCTCTGCATGGCCTTAAAAGTGCACACACAACTTATTCAACCAGAATCCTCACCCTGAAATAATGAACAACTGTCCTTCTTAGCAAGAAAGGGGTGCCCATAATCAGGGTTGATCCCAGGTCCTACTCTGCCTGGCTTATGACCCTGAACCTCTGGTACAAGTTCCTATCCCCTTTTCCTTCTGTCCTTCCTCTCAGTTTTAACATGTCTACCTATTGTGGTTGTTCACTCAGGCATGTCTGATTCTTTGTGACCCCATGGACTGTAGCCCGCTAGGCTCCTCTGTCCATGGAATTCTCCAGACAAGAATACTGGAGTGGGTTGCCATTCCCTTCTCCAGGGGATCTTCCCAACGCAGGGACTGAACCTGAGTCTTCCACACTGCAGGCAGATTCTTCACTGTCTCAGCCACGTCTACTTCTTATTTGTTATAATAAATGGAAAAACAGATTCAAAGAAATGAAAACATTCCTAAAGCACATAACTTGATCCAATCTCAGCAATCTTTCAATTCCAGATTGTGGACGTGCTCTGCCTTTTCTACCGCAATTCACACCATGAGAGGGTGAGACGCCCACGCTACTCCCACATATGGAGATCTTACAGAGGCACTTCCAGAAAAACGCAATAAGAATGCCCTCAGTTGGGGAAACAGACAGTTAAGTGCTACAGAGCTTAGAGGTAAGAGAGACAACTAAGACTGAGAAAAAGCTCCAGGAAAGGCAACTGATCAGAACCTTTGGGAACAGGCCAGAGTTGAGTATGCACAAAAAAAAGGGAGTCACTCTCAATCTTATTCACTCAAGTTCAATTCATTTCCTAACAGGGCAGTTTGCCAAATTAAGTAGGTAACTCACATTACCTCTGCAACCCCAACCATAGGAACAGGATCAACACTGGACCTCCCCAGACCAGGGCCTTTCCTTGCTCACCATGCTTGTCATCTGCACAGGACTCTGAGCCACAAAGAGTGGCTCTGTGTTTTATTTCTACCTGTTTTTCAGAGTCTAGAAAGAATTTGCTCTTGTTGCTTAGTCACTCAGTTGTGTCTGACTCTTCTGCAATCCCATGGACTGCAGCCTACCACGCTACTCTGTCCATGGGACTTTCCAGGGAAGAATCTGGAAGTGGGTTGCCATTTCTTCTCCAGGGGATTTTCCCAACCCAGGGATCAAACCTGCATCTCCTGCACGCAGGCAGATTCTTTACCGTTGTATACTATAGATACTTTGGTCTTGATGACGTGAGTCAATTTTTAAAAGAAAACTTATAGTTCCTTAGAGAGTGAAAGGGCTCCTGAGGCATATATCAGCTGTTCTCAAACGTTCTGCGCTAAAGAGTCACGTGGTCTCATTTACACATGCAGATTTCTAAGCCCCAACATAGCAATTCTTATTCAGTAGGTCTTCAATGTTACCTTCCTAGAAGGTTAATTTAAAAGTCTGAATAATAAATTACAACGTTTTGCTTTATTTTTAGAATTTTAGGACTGCACATACAGCAAGTAAACATTTGGGCACTTTATGCTTCTCTGTTTCACAAGAGCATACATCCCTGGATGGCAGCAAACTCCTCAGGAACTGCCCATTTGGGGACTTAGTGGTGACTAAGTGATGACTTAGTGACCTCCCTGCTGGGGAGGTCAGCAGACTTAGTGCCCATTTTACAGATGGAGAGAAAGAGTGCAAAAGAGGAAAAATCTCTGGCTTCAGGTGGCACACCCATAAGAACTTGCAGGAAGACTGGAAATTGTGTCTCAATTTTTTTCAGCAGAAACTCACACAGCAATAACTAGCCTTGGGCATCTACTATGAATCAGAGTTCAAACTGAGGAAAAGAGATGCAGATGAAGAGAGAAAGACTGTTCCTTTCTTCTTTCTCTTTTTGAACCAGGTTTCTTAGAAACATAAGGTTATGTAAGGGGAGGAGGAGGACTATGGATTTCAAGACTTTCTCCATCAGATTCTAACAAATATTTGAAAATTCATTTATTCAGGGACACACATTACTTAAAATATTCCTCCCTATAGGGAGAATTTCAGCCTGGGTCTGGCAGCTTTCTACGATTTTGGTTAGGTGAACAGTGTTATGTCAAGAATAGTCCTATGATCTGGGGAGTTGGGATTCAAGTTATTGAATTCAGAACAAAAGGAAATTCTGATTCCCCTTCAACCCAGCAGCCAAGAGACTGAAAACCATAGAAGTCTAATTTAAAATGCTTTCTGAGGGTGGGAGTAGGGAAATCACAGCCCAAAGAGAGTCAGGTAGAACTTGATCAGATAACTTTACCATATTTGGTGGTCACACAAACTAATTTCCCTAAAATTACACCCAAAAAAGAGGGGAACCCAAGAATTTGGGCTGGCATAGTACACACTTTCAACCTTGGAAGGCCATAGGAAATGTCTAATCTTTTCTCTTGGTCTGAGGAATCCCAGTCAAGCAAAGAGTAACTGTCACCTACCTACAACAAACAGCATCTTTGAACACAACCATCAGTGCCATGGGCCGGCCAGCCAACCAGCCAGAAGGCAGCTTCTCTGGGGACTACAAGCTACTTAAGTAGCCTAAGGCAGCTGCTACACTTTCAGGAAGCACCAGCTACTCCATACACCACTCACTTTGCAGCTCCTCCACTGCCTTCATCATTGTCTGAAGATGATGACGTAGAAGAACCAGGAAAGTATGCTGAGTCCACGTGATTGGGACTGCCGCTTGGAGCTGGGTTGATTGGGGAGGACCGTTCATACAGTGGGGTATGTTTTCCTTCATGAGGAATGTTACTGTAGTTCTGCTCAGTCAGATTCTTTCCGCTGGTTTCCAAGGTGAGAGCCGGCTCAGCGAGGTTGTACGGGTGTGGACCCTGGCCCGGAGCACCTGGGCTGGGCACCTGGGGGGCCTTAAACAGAGCATACAAATCACGTGTGCACACATACTGCATGGCCCAGAACACATTAACATAACCCGGTCTTGGCTAAATTTTAATTCAACAAACTCTGGCACCTGCTTCACATATTATGAGTGTTAAGAAATTATCTTAGCATTCATTAAGATTTGATTCATATGTAGCTTTCAAGGCAGCTGTCCCCCACGCCAAGGCTGAGCAGACCAGCTGCGGATGGACAGGAAAGGCCTTACCACAGGCTTTGCTTGCAGAGAGGTCTGTGGAATGTTGAGCATCTGGGGGGGGACATACGGTGGCACTATCCCAGGCATTCCAAACGGATTTGGTCTGGCTGTTTCATCAATACGGAAAGAAAACAATAAACAACTGTGAGCAGGACATTCCCCAAGACACAGCACAGCTAACACACATTGCCATCTGACTTACACCTCCAGGTGCAAGCACGTCACTGGCCCCGCTTCCCGGAAACCTTTAGAAATTCATGCTTAATATTAAAAAATATTTAATCTTATGATGATCAATTTCATACACTAGAGCTAGATTTCTAACTTTCAAGAATTTTCAATTACTATCTGACTGTGTTTCTGTTTAGGTTCATTTCCTTGAATGCCTGGTTTGTCTCTGCCTGTAACCTAACAGATGTTCTCATTCTCTGCTCATTGCTGACAAAGCTGGAAGCCCTGTAGTACTCTAGGTTCAAAAGGAATAAAAGGACACAGCACTTCCCCTACCGTATGTGAGGCAATAGAATTCTTCAATTTAAACTAAAATTAAGTTTTAAGCCACTAGCACACTTTTAAGTATAAAAAGTGAAATGTGGTAGTTGCTATATATATTCCTGTTATTGTTTTTTTTTCATTGTTAAGGAAACCATGATCAAGTTACACATGCATTACACGGCAGTGCAGAGTCAGTAACTTGGGATTTTGTGCTTCCTTAGATGACTTTATAAACCTGGTGTTTGTGCTTCATTATCCTCATTCTAACTTAAAAAATTGAAGCACAGAATGGAAAACATGTAGAGAACTAGCCTCAAACACAGCGTTAGGCAGGATTGGGTCCCCTATCAGCTTAAAGACATGACATAAAGCAATCAACGCAGTCCAAGGTCCAGAAAACCTCAGGTCCACAACATTCGGTCTCCTGGCAGATCTGAGGAGAGGAGGGGCCAGCATGAGCAAGGCCGGCAGGCCAATGGCCTGAGCATGCAGTGACAGGGGATTAGTGTGGCCCTTGTGCTAAATACACTTCAAAATATCATGGTTTACTGATGTGATAAAAATGAGGAGACTCCTCAGGGTTTAGTGGGGTGCCTGACAAGATAGCCTATGAGGGAAAGCACGGATACTACAAGACCCGAGGGTGGCATCAGGACTCAGACTGCATTAGACACAGAAAACACACCCTGAGAGAACACATGATAGACACTACTGAAACCCCCACGGCCACACGATCTCATTAGGTTTCATTTACAAACAGAACAAGACCAACTCTAGAGTTACCACAACGCAAATGCCATTTGGCAAAGGAAGAGTGCTTTTCTTACCTCAAAATCCAAGTGACACCAGGTGAAAAATAACCCACCCACAAATCACAATTTATCAAGAAAAATAAACACACATTTAATTAATAAAAAAATAACTTGCTATGCAGTGGCTAAGTCACGTCTGACTCTTTATGACCCCATGAACTACAGCACACAGGCTTCCCTGTCCTTCACTATCTTCTGGAGTTTGCCCAAACTCATGTCCATTGAGTCAGTGATGCCATCCAACCATCTCATCCTCTGCCACCCCCTTCTCCTCCTGCCCTCAGTCTTTCCCAGCATCAGGGTCTTTTCCAATGAGTTGGCTCTTCACATCAGGTGACCAAAATATTGGAGCTTCAGCTTCAGCATGAGTCCTTTCAATGAATATTCAGGGTTAATTTCCTTTAGGATCTACTGGTTTGATTTCCTTGCTGTCCAAGGGACTCTTAAGAGTCTTCTCCAGCACCACAGTTCAAAAGCATCAATTTTGGGCACCTAGCCTTCCTCATGGTCCAACTCTCACATCCATACATGACTACTGGAAAAACCATAGCTTTGACTAGACGGATCTTTGTTGGTAAAGTAATGTCTCTCCTTTTTAATAAGCTGTCTAGGTTTGTCATAGTTTTCCTTCCGAGGAGCAAGTGTCTTTTAATTTCACGGCTGCAGTCACCATCCGCAGTGATTTTGGAGCCCAAGAAAATAAAATCTGTCACTGTTTCCATTTTTTCCCCATCTATTTGCCATGACGTGATGGGACCAGATGCCATGATCTTAGTTTTTTGAATGCTGAGTTTTAAGCTAGCTTTTTCCCTCTCTTCTTTCATCTTCATCAAGAGGTTCTTGAGTTCCTCTTTGCTTTCTGCCATTAAAGTGGTATCACCTGCATATCTGAGATTGTTGATATTTCTCCCAATGATCCTGATTCCACCTTGTGATTCATCCAGCCTGGCATTTCACATGATGTACTCTGTATACAAGTCAAATAAGCAGGGTGACAATAAATGCCTCCATGTACTCCTTTCCCAATTTTGAACCAATCCATTGTTCCAGGTAAAGTTCTAACTGTTGCTTCTTTACGTGCATTCAGGTTTCCCAGGAGACAGGTAAGGTGGTCTGGTATTCCCATCTCTCTAAGAGTTTTCCACATTTTGTTGTGATCCACACAGGCAAAGGTTTTGGCATAATCAATGAAGCAGAAGTAGATGTTTTTCTAGAATCCTCTAGCTTTTTCTATGATACAATGGATGTTAGCAATTTGATCCCTGGTTCTTCTGCCTTTTCTAAATCCCCCTTACACGTATGGAAGTTCTCAGTTCACATACTGCTGAAGCCTAGCTTAAAGGATTCTGAGCATTACCTTGCTAGCATGTGAAATGAGCACAATTGTACAGTAGTTTGAGCATTCTTTGGCACTGCCATTCTTTGGGATTGGAATGAAAACTGACCTTTTCTAGTACTGTGGCCACTGCTGAGTTTTCCAAATTTGCTGGCATATTGAGTGCAGCAGTTTACCAGCATCATCTTTTAGGATTTGAAATAGGTCAACTGGAAATCCATCACCTCTACTAGCTTTGTTTGTAGCAATGCTTCCTAAGCCCACTTGACTTCACGCTCCAGGATGTCTGGCTCTAGAGTAGTGACCACACCATCACTGCTATCTGGGTCATTAGGACCTTTTAAATACAGTTCTACGTATTCTTTCCATCTCTTTTTCATCTCATCTCCTTCGGTTAGGTCCTTGTAGTTTCTGCCCTTTATTGTGCCTATCTTTGCATGAAATTTTCCCTTGGTATCTCTAATTTTCTTGTAGAAATCTCTAGTCTTTTCCCATTCTATTGTTTCCCTCTATTTCTTTGTATTGTTCACTGAAGAAGGCTTTCTTATCTCTCCTTGCTATTCTCTGGAACTCTGCATTCAGTTGGGTATATCTTTCCCTTTCTCACTTTGCCTTCCTTTTTCTTTGGGACGGTTTTGGTCACTCCTCCTGTACAATGTTAACCTCCATCCATAGTTTTTCAGGCACACTGTCTATCAGATCTAATCCTTTGAATCTATTTGTCATTTACACTGTATAATCATAAGGGATCTGTTTTAGGTCATACCTGAATGGCCTAGTGGTTTTTCCCTACTTTCTTCAATCTAAGGCTGAATTTTGCAAAAAAAAAGAGCTGATGATCTGAGCCACAGTCAGCTCCAGGTCTTGTTTTTGACTGTATAGAGTTTGTCCATCTTTGGCTGCAAACAATATAATCAATCTGATTTCAGTACTGACCATCTGGTAATGTACATGTGATAGCCACCCGCCCCCCCAAATAATAACATGCCCCAAATGCACCCTCTCGTTCACTGAAAGAACACTGGGAGCACTGAGGCCTGGGCCATTGCTCACTTCTTACTACCCTAGAGAGTCAGGAGCCTCAGAAGTCATGATCTGTTGGAAGATCCCATCTCCTAGTTCCTGGAGCTCAAGTTGGAAATGCCACAATTCTCTGATCCCAGCTCGCACGGACAGAAATGGTGACCCAGCTTCCACCTTTTGCTGAACAGAGACAGCTGCAGGACAAACAGCTGGGAATTGTGACATTGGTACATGCGCATATGGGCCTGTTGGCCCATCTACACACATGTCCACATGCTCACATACAGGCAAATGTTCACCTCACACACTCACATGAACACATACATTCACCACACATACATGCACATTTTCGTGCACTCGCACACACAAGGAGACACTCATGATCAAACAGTTAAGTCCACAAGTTAACAAACCTCCATGTATGAGATACATGATGCTCTAACTGTTAAAGTCCCTTAACTGGTGATCATGAATTTTAGCCAGATTTTGGGTGAGAGTATTAGGAAATTCATTCAAGCTCTAATACTATAAGTTAAATCACTGTAAAAAGTCTAGTTTACAATCCCTTATAGCTGACCTGCCATACTTAACTTCCAAGTAATAAGAATGAGAGACTGGACCCTTCAATTATGCAGCATTTTACAAGTGAAGATGAACACTTATGTTTCACTCTATTTTTGACCATCATATGCTACAAACTTCCTGAAAGCACACACCTTCCCTAAAAAAAATGAAAGAGAGAAAGAAACCCTCCAATATAAACATACACAATTATAACTTAAAAGCAAAGATTCCCAAGGACAGAATATTTTCTAAAGTCATATTTCAATCACTGACCTAAAACAAACTTTGGAGAACCCACAGAACTAGTTACTCTTCTGTCATAACCTAGTCTATTAAGTGAATTAATTTGTCTACATTTCTCTGATGGCTGCAGAAATGCCTGATACGCAAGGGCCTGCCTCTGCGTATTGCATGCCTTCTTGTAAATCAGTTCTTGTTCTCAATGCCCTCATGCAGCTAAGCAGAATCATTGTCTGTCTTCTGTGTGACAAGGCGTCTTTCTCAAAATTGACACCAGTGCACAGAGCGGAGATTAACATCACCAGTTCTCATTCTCCTCCTTTCACAAATACTTACTAAAAGAGGTAGACTTTTGTTCAAGTATGCAGAATGCAGACAGATGAAAGGAGAAAAAAGTGTTCAATTACTACATGAAAAATATTTTAATTAAAAAATATGTAAATATCAATACAGTATACTAATGCATATATATGGAATTTAGAAAGATGGTAACGATAACCCTGAATGCGAGACAGCGAAAGAGACACAGATGTACAGAACAGTCTTTTGGACTCTGTGGGAGAGGGAGGGGGGGATGATTTGGGAGAATGGCATTGAAACATGTATAATATCATATAAGAAATGAATCGCCAGTCCAGGTTTGATGCAGGATACAGGATGCTTGGGGCTGGTGCACTGGGATGACCTAGAGGGATGCTATGGGGAGGGAGGTGGGAAGGGGGTTCAGGATTGGGAACACGTGTACACCCATGGCAGATTCATGTTGATGTATGGCAAAACCAATACAATATTGTAAAAAAAAAAAAATGTAAATATTAAATACTTGAGAATAAGAGAAAGAAAGCATGCATTGCAGCCCTTTCAATCATTCTGAGTTAGCTTAGAACTCTCATACATAGGATACGTTGTGTAGTATCCACTCTCTTGAATTACTCACTGTGCCTGTATGAAGCTAACCAGTTTTTCTCTAGATTAAAGTAAGATTTATTCATCTATTACTAGGCATGTTACTGTGACGATGTTACATTAAATAAACAACAGTAACAAAGTAATATTCTAAAAATATTTGAGATGGGTGCTGATACATGATTTTCAAGTGATACACAAAAAACATAGCTTTGAAAAATTAAAGATGAAATAAATCAGTATATTCCCTACCACCAACTAGCTTTCAGTGCCTGTAAAAAACAATGTGAAATTTTCAAACTATGGTAACCATTTTGACACATTTATTCAATACCAACATTCTATAGAAGTTAAGGCACAAAGTTATACGAAGGAGAATTTTACATAATTTGTTTTCATCCTTGGGCTTCCCTGGTGGCTCAGACAATAAAAATCCACCTGCAATGCAAGAGACCTGGGTTCAATCCCTGTGGTTTGGGAAGATCCCCTGGAGAAGGAAATGATAACAAATTTCTTCTGTCCCTGAGTTTAAACAACATGTGCATGGACCTCAAAGGATACATCATGATTTAAATTCACTTGTTACCCGAGTCTTACAGAGCAGTGACAAGTTTATCCCAAATTTTACTCAAATCTATTAAATTCCAGGAGTTTTACCTGGAGAATCCCATGGACAAGAGGAGTCTGATGGGCTACAGTCCATGGGGTCACAAAGAGTCAGACATGACTGAGCAACTAACACCACTCCCAAATGAATGACTTCTGAAGGCAAGTTCAGGAAAGGGACAGTGGGAACCAATAAGACACTGGTATGGCCTATGAAGCCTGGTAGTTCTGGCTGGATTGAAGACCAGGCTTGAGGGCTCAGCCAAGGGAGTCATGGGGCTTTTTGGGAAGGGGGAGACAGAAATCATCCCGGGCTTTTAGAAGACTGAACTTAGTTTCCACTCAGTACCAACTCCCAAGAGCTCAGAGCTGGGGCAGCTGATGCCAGCCTAGAGCATCAGCTGGCAAGACCACACAGTTAAAGTCAGAGGTCACCGTTCAGGAGAGAAGCCCCCACAGTGGAAGATTAAGTATGGGGCCAAGAAAAGTAAGATCATGAATAAAGAAATAGGTACCTGAAAGAATTATAAGCAATGAAAAACAACCTGGGGAAGCACATTTCAGGTCAACATAAATATAAAGATCTTTCTGAGAACGAGAGCAGTTCATCAGTGACGACACTGCTTTGAGTGCTTAACTGCTGTAACAATATTCCATGGTTGGGAGGTAGCCTGGTGCTTATACAGAATTCCTGGCTATCCAAATTTCTTCTGTCCCTAAGTTTTTAAATAGTATGTGCATGGACCTCAAAGGATACAGCATGATTCAAATTCATGTGTTACCTCAGTCTTACAGAGCAGTGACAAGTTTATCCCAAATTTTACTCAAATCTATTAAATTCCTGGGTTCACTTAATCAGGTTTGAATCATAGGCACTAAACAGCAAAATCTCATCTAGCCACCTACACAGTTTATGGTAAATCAAGACAAAGCAGTTTCTGTCCATCTGTGAATTCTAAAAAGCACAACCTCAAAGAAAAGTCTCAAGGCCTTTATTCAGAAGTCACTGATAAACTGCACTGGCCGCCCCCTTCTGTCACTGAATACTGAGAAGCTATCCACAGACCTAATGACAAGCTGTGTCCACCTCAGGAAGACACCTGTGCAGTCTTTTAAACCAGACAACAACTAAAAGGAGACATATTTTCAGTTCTTCCAAAATGACTGATTTTCAGGGTTGTTTTTTTTTTAATAACCTTTCAATAAACCACAAGATCAGACAGCCTATAGCACTTCATACCACATCAACTGAAATAAACTCACTAAGAACTGAATGAAAGGTCACAGGAATGAACTGAGAGACTCCCATGACCTGCATGAGAATTAACGAGAAAGGAGGAAAAAGAATAAATGGACTTTCTATTTAACATGATAGCATGTTAGCTGTCTCTCTGGCAGCATCTAGTCTGTCAGACCCCTGGGGGCTTGACATCAATGCCACTTGCATTAGCTTTAACAAGATACAAATTGAGAAAGATGAGCATGCACACATCTCAAAAAAAAGAAGGGCAAATACAGAATGGCAGATACAATAGAGCATTTAATTAACAATCAAAACACTATGATTTATTATTCCATATATGAGGTAAAGAAATATAAAAAGCTTAAGAGGGGGACAGACATAACTTTTAGAAAAGCCTAATGTATTTCTTTGAAGACATCTGTTCCACCTGATTAGTGGGTACCCTAATGCTCATGATACTATACTATCCTCTGTATTTTTTAGTTACATTTAAAGCTTTTCATGGTAAGAAAATTTAAGCAAAAATACTGGAAAAAGTGTGTTTAGTAAACAAAGTTTTAAAGAATGAATATTATATAACTTTGTAAAGAATGCCAAATTTCAGGAGCTTATTATTGAAGTATAGCAACAGTATAATGTCAAATACTTGGTGACAATAAAAAGAATTTTTTTAATGATCACTGTAACAGTAAAAAAAAAAAAAACCCTTAATATTCTAGATGATGACCACATGACATGGTTAAGTAGATTACATACAGCACGTCCCTACTGTGAAACATTAGACAAGCTTTAAAAATACTAAGGCAGGAAAAAAAAAACCTACTACGAAAGCAAACCTTTGTGAAGTCACAACCAAGTCCCAAAGGTACACTGTTGGTGGGAACAAGGCAAATTGCCTTATATGGATCCTGTGGCCTGGCTATAGCCAGCGCTTGCAGCAGGAGGCCCTGCCTAGTGAGCCTGGGTGCATGGGCAATGGCAGCAGGTGGATGAGGTCCTGAGGGCAATGTTACCTGGCGTGCAGTGGCAGTGGCAGCTGAGGAGCTCAACAGAGCCACAGGAGCAATGCCATCACCCTCTATTCTGGTCAGGTCACACTATGCACTCTGTACAGCTACTGTGTCCTGCAGTGGACCTGAACGGGTGACCCTGAGACCTGAAGACCTAAAAGACTCTTCTCATCAGCCAAGGAAGCCCAGCAGGCACCACATCTTTCTTCACAGACTGTCTTCATGTTCAGGGGGGACATTTCCTGACCATTCCCTCCCATGCTGAGAGTGCACGTTGTCGGGGAGGTAGAGCTATATTTTCAAAAAGATTGTCAACACAACCTAGAAAGCCCGGCAACAAACAACAGAACAGTTTGCTGAGCACCGTGCAGACTGTGCATCCACAGGAAGCCACCTTCTCAAGACATCAGAAAGTGATGCCTTCCAGCAAAGTCATGGTCCAGAATGACAGCCCACTGAATGGTTCTTATTTTTCCCTTACACTGGAACTTGCACCTTTCTGAGCCCCAGTCCCAAGAGCTGGGGTCCAGGAGCACCAACTACAGTGTCTAATTATTCCTGTTAAGACAGGAAGCATTTATGTTCTTCTGTAGATGGGTTACCAGTGGTTGGAACTGAAGTTTGCCATTCAGCATTTTGTAAGTCAGGATCTTCTGACCCAGTCTGGAAGAATGTGGCCAACCTTGAGGGCATGTCAGGACACAGGCTGGTGCAGGCCCCTGACCTGGGCAAGCCTGTCCAGATAAAATGCCCATGGGGCCTCTCTACCAGCACCTACGAAGTTTCTATAGCCAGAGGTCCTTTCTTTGGGGACACTATAGAATGTGTTCTTTGCTCTAGTGGTGACAGCTCCTATTTCAATATGGTTCTCTTTGCACAATTCTCTATTATTTGCACATGCACTGCTGCCCTGACGGATCCCTTGGTCTCCACCAGACGCCCACATCTGTGCTCCAAGGGACCCAGGGCCACAATCCCCTCCCAACTTCCATCTCCCTTCACAGCCCCCCTCTCAGATTTCATCATCCACCTAAAAGTTTAAGTATGTTCAAACCTCCCTCCCATTTCAAGTCCTGTATGGAAACAATTCAGGTAGATTTGGAGGACTGGTGCTGGCCACCTACCCTACCCTCTTCCATATTTTACAGTATAGAAGAAGGTGCAAAGCTAAAACACTATTTTTCCTAGGATCCCTCACACCTTGCTGAGAACCAGGCAGCCACATGTACCTGCACAGGGTCTGGGAGCTCTGAGTGCCACGGGTACCTCCTCCTCCCCTCTTCTGACAACTGTTCTTGCCACAGCTCCTCTGGCTGTTGCACTGCTCTCCCTGTGTCCCCAGCTCCACCCCCTGTCCCTGACCTGAGGCACACTATCTCAAGACCTCCCTACAGAGTACCCTCCACAAAAAACTTCCCCAAGGAATCCCACCCATTTCCATGGCTCTAATTAGTACTCAGGGCACAGACACAATAAAGAAAAGCAAAGAGACCATTAATACAAAATTCACAGTGCTGGAGTACAGGGGAATGTGTCCAGGGAGAGACAAGGATAGGACTCTGATACTAGTAATACTCCACTGATGTCTGTTTTATTTACTGTACAAATATATTGTGCGTATGATAGTTTCAAAATAATTTTAACTTTTTACGGTAAAAAAGCCTTCAATGAGTTTTCATGGTCCAAAGAGTAAGTCTCAAGTCTAAGGTCCTACATGGCCACTGCACTCCTGCCCGACAAGCACCACCACTGCTCCTCCCCTCGCTTTCCTGTGTTCCAACTACATTGTTTCTTCTACATCCTGGCCTCCACCTCAGAACCTTTACACATTCTGTCTCCTCTGTATATATTCTTCCTCTCTATTGTAATTTGGCTAAATTCCTACTTTACACGCAAACCTCACCTAAACATTAATTTAATTGAACAGAACCAAACACTGGTTTAATCAAGTATTGTTTTAACCAGGTTGGTATTCCTTGACTGTCTTGTTATATTCCTGTATGACTCCTCCTCTCAGCCATCTAAAAGGGCAACAATGACATATGTCCTGTCTACTACCTTGTTCAACACTCAGCACAGTGCCTGGTAGGAAGTCAACATATCAAGGAGCTCATCTACTCTTTTTTAAAAAATTAATAGACTATTTTTTGAGGAATTATACTTTATAGAAAACATAAGCAGAAAGTACACACCTTGCATTACTATGGTACATTTGTTACAACTCATGATCCAATATTGATGCAGCACACCAGGCCTCCCTGTCCATCACCAGCTTCTGGAATTTACCCAAACTCATGTCCATTGAGTCAGTGATGCCATCCAACCATGTCATCCTCTGTCGTCCCCTTCTCCTCTCACCTTCAATCTTTCCCAGCATCAGGGTCTTTTCCGGTGAGTCAGCTCTTCATATCAGGTGGCCAAAGTATTGGAGTTTCAGCTTCAGCATCAGTCCTTCCAATGAATATTCAGGACTGATTTCCTTTAGGATGGACTGGTTGGATCTCCCTGCTGTCCAAGGGACTCTCTCTTGAGAGACCTGTCTTCTTGAGACTCTTGTCTTCTCCAACACCAACAGTTCAAAAGCATCAATTCTTGGGCGCTCAGCTTTCTTTATAGTCCAACTCTCACATCCATACATGACTACTGGGAAAACCATAGCCTTGACTAGACAGACCTTTGTTGGCAAAGTAATGTCTCTGCTTTTTATTTACTTATTTATTTTTTAACTGTTGAACTTAAATTCTCCTTAATGTGCCTTTTTTTAAATATAAATTTATTTATTTTAATTGGAGGCTAATTACTTTACAATATTGTATTGGTTTTGCTTTTTAATATGCTGTCTAGGTTGGTCATAACTTTTCTTCCAAAGAGTAAGCGTCTTTTAATTTCACGGCTGCAGTCACCATCTGCAGTGATTTAGGAGCCCAAGAAAATAAAGCCTGTCACTGTTTCCCCATCTATCTGCCATGAAGTGATGGGACCAGATGCAATGATCTTCGTTTTCTGAATGTTGAGCTTTAAGCCAACTTTTTCATTCTCCTCTTTCACTTTCACCAAGAGGCTCTTTAGTTCTTCTTTGCTTTTCTGCCATAAGAGTGGTGTCATCTGCATATCTGAGGTTACTGATATTTCTCCTGGCCATCCTGATTCCAGCCTGTGCTTCATTCAGCCCAGCGTTTCTCATGATGTACTCTGCATATAAGTTAAATAAGCAGGGTGACAATATATAGCCTTGACATACTCCTTTTCCTATCTGGAACCAGTCTGTTGTTCCATGTCCAGTTCTAACTGTTGCTTCCTGCCCTGCATACAGACTTCTTAAGAGGCAGGTCAGGTGGTATGGTCTTCCTAATTCTTGAAGAATTTTCCAGTTTGTTGTGATCCACACAGTCAAAGGCTTTGGCATAGTCAATAAAGCAGAAATAGATGTTTTTCTGGAACTCTTGAGCTTTTTCGGTGATCCAACGGATGTTGGCAATTTGATCTTTGGTTCCTCTGCCTTTTCTAAATCCAGTTTGAACATCTGGAAGTTCACGGTTCATGTACTGTTGAAGCCTGGCTTGGATACATTACTATTAACTAAATTCTATAGTTTACATTAGGATTTCCTGTTTGTGGTGTGCATTCTGTAAGTTTGGACAAATTTACAATGACATAAACCCAGCATTACATTTTCACTGCTCTAAAAACTCCACGCTTTGCCTATTCACTCCTCTCTCATCCTCCAACCCTGGAACCCCTGACTATCTTACTGTGTCCATAGCTTTGTCTTTCCCAGAATGTCACAGTTGGAATCAAACAGTATATAGCCTTTCAGATTAGCTTCTTTCAATGTATATTTAAGGTTTTTCCATGTCTTTTCGTGGCTAAGTAGCCAATCTCTTTTCAGCACTAGGTAACAGTCCATTGTCTGGATGTGGCAATTTACTTATCCATTCACCTAGTTAAGGATATCCTAATTACTTCCATGTCTTGGCAACTATGAATAAAGCTGCTATAAACATTCACGTGCAGGTTTCTGTGTGAACATCAGTATTCAACTCCTTTGGGTAAAATCCACGCAGCAGGATTACTGGATCTTATGGTAAGAGTATGTTCAGGTTTGTAAGAAACTGCAACCATGTCTTCAGAGTGGCTGTACCTTCGTATTGTATTCCTACCAGCAAGGAGTGAGGATTTCTGTGTCCCACGTCCTCACCAGCATTTGGTGGTGACAGTGTGTGGACTGTGGCTACTCTAGTAGTGTGCAGTGGCAGCTCATCTGTTTTTCACTAGGAAGGCCATGAGGACACACTGCACGCTTTTGCTGACACAGCGGGCCTCTGTGTCAATTGCATGGCTTTTAACAAATAGACAAGGATTGGCTGATGCCTACAGAATTCATATGCACGGACCTGAGGTGGCTTCTAATATCTCTGTGTTATTGGTTATTCTTAAATTCTGCCAATGATTCTGGAGCACAGCTAAGGTTTAAGAACTACTTGTTCAATCAGGGAGCCAAATACTACTGACAACTCAATTTTGACATATGTTATTTGTGCTTACATGTAGACTGAGGGTTCTCTGGCGATGGTGGGCATTAAATACAATGATAGAAAGAGAAAAAGTATACTCATCTCTAGATCCCCAATTCCCAACACAGTGTTTCTGATACAGTAAATGATTTAAAATTAATATTAATCTCACCTGTAACTTACTTTAAAAATCTACCTGGTAGATATAATTCATAAATATATATAATAAATACAGATGGGTATTATATATATCCATTATTGTATATATCCATAATCTATAATATATAATTTCTGGGAGTCCACAGTATAAATACAGTATGGACTGGAAAAAGAAAGGGACTGTACACTATGCAGACGAGGCCTCCCAGCAATGGGACAGGGAGCATGTGCACTTCCTTCTATAAATTCCACACTATGCAGTAACGGTATGGAGGTCTGAGGTTTTTTCCTCAATCCTGCAGAAAACTAACTCGACTCAGAAGGAAAAGCATGGAAGACACAGCAGGCACCTCCCAATGCCAGTCCACATGGGTCTGGCCAGGAAGGTTTTTCTTTTGAAAATACAGAATCCTGAAGCCAATTAAGATTCTGAAAACTATTCTGTGCTAGAACCTAAAATTCTAGCCAGATTAAGAACTCAGGGTAGAATCAACTCTCCCCATTTTTATTCTCAGTAGTCATACTCCTGAGCTTCTACAGTGATTCTGTAACATTTTTTTCCACAACTCTACACATATTCTAGTTTCTAAAATGATTAAATAGAGACAGGTTCTAATGAACAAGAAAGTTATGTTCCGCTATTGGTTGTTCGAAATTCTGAATGTGTTTTCTTGTAGAATAACGTAACGAACTATGATTTGAAAAGACCACTTACGATCAACCTACTGCTTTTAGGAATATTTTTTGTGGAAGATATGTCTTAGGTGCTCATGTGGGATGCCAAGAAAATATTTCCCTAACTCAAGAAAGCATTTCCCTAACTCTTCTAGGCTTCTGATTTCCATTTCAGTCATCACTCTCCATTTAGTGGGTCCCTGCAAAGAAAAAGAAAAGCAGGAAGGCAAAATGGTTTTTGCCTTCTGACGAGGCTTTACAAATAGCTGAAGACAGAAGGGAGAAAGGGAAAATTACATCCAACTAAACGCAGAGTTTCAAAGAATAGTAAGGAGAGACAAGAAGCCTTCTTCAATGAACAGTGCATAAAAATAGAGGAAAATAACAGAAAGGAAAAGATGAGAAATCTCTTCAGGAAAACTGGAAACATCAAGGGAACATTTCACCCAAAGATGGGCACAATAAAGGACAGAAATGGTAGAGACCTAGTAGACGCTGAAGAGATCAAGAGATGAAAGGAATACATGGAAGAACTGTACAAAAAAAGATCTTAATGAACTGGATAACTATGATGGTGTGGTCTGTCACCCACAGCCAGACATTCTGGAGTGTGAAGTTAAGGGGGTCTTGGGAAGCACTGCTGTCAATAAAGCTGATGGATGTGATGGAATTCCAGTAGAGCTATTCAACACCCTAAAGGATGATGCTATCAACGTGTTGCACTCAATATGTCAGCAAATCTGGAAGACCAGCAGTGACCACAGAACTGGAAAAGGTCAATCTTCATCCCAATTCCCAAGAAGCGTAGTACTAATGTTCAAACCATCAGACATTCGCACTCATCTCCCAGGCTAGTAAAGTGAAAGAGCAAGTCACTCAGTCCTGTTTGATTCTTTGCAACCCCATGAACAGTTGATGAAGTTCTGGAGTGGGTAGCCTTTCCCTTCTCCAGGGGATCTTTCCAACCCAGGGACTGAACCCATGTCTCCCACATTGCAGGTGGATTCTTTACCAGCTAGCCACCAGGGAAGTCCCATGCTAGTGAGGTCATGCTTAAAATCTTGCATCCTAGGCTTTAGCATTACACGAACAATGAACTTTCAGAAGTCCAAGCTGGGTTTAGAAAAGGCAGAGGAACCAGAGATCAAATTATCAACATCTGCTGTATCACAGAAAAAAGCAAGGGAATACCAGAAAAGCATCTACCTAAAGCCTTTGACTGTGTAGCTCATAACAAACTGTGGAAAACTCTTAAAGAGATGGGAATACCAGACCATCTTACCTGTCTCGTGAGAAATCTGTATGTGGGTCAAGAAGCAAGTTAAAATTCTGTATGGAACAAACTGATTGGTTCATGATTGAGAAAGGAGTACAACAGGGCTGTCTGCTGTCACTCTATTTATTTAACCTGAGCACATCATGAGAAATGCCGGGCTGTGTGAGTTAGAAGCTGGAATCTAGATAGGCAGGAGAAGCACCAATAACCTTAGATATGCGGATGATACCACTCCAACAACAGAAAGCGAATTGGAACTAAAGACTCTCTTGTGAGGAAGAAGGAGAAGAGTGAAAAAGCCAGCTTAAAACTAAATATTTCAAAAACTAAGATCCTGGCCCCATTACTTCATGGCAAACAGAAGGGTAAAAGGTGAAAGTAGTGACAGATTTCCTTTTTGTGGACTGTAAAATCACTGCAGATGGTGACTGCAGCCATGAAACCAGAAGACTGCTTCTTGGCAGGAAAGCTATGACAAACCTTAGACAGTGTGTTGAAAGTAAGGACATCACTTTGCCGACATAGTTCATACATAGTCAAGGTTATGGTTTTTCCAGCGGTCATGTACGATTGTGAGAGCTGGACCATAAAGAAGGCAGAGCACCAGAGAATTGATGCCTTCAAACTGTGGTGCTGGAGAAGACTCCTGAGAGTCCCCTGGACAGCAAAGAGATCAAACCAGTTAATCTTAAGGGAAATCAACCCTGAAAACTCATTGGAAGGACTGATGCTGAAGCTGAAGCTCCAGGATTCTGGTCACCTGATACAAACAGCCGACTCACTGGAAAAGTTCCTGATGCTGGGAAAGATTGAGGGCAGAAGGAAGAGAAGGCATCAGAAGATGAGACAGCTGGATGGCATCATCGATGCAACTGACATGCACTTAGGTAAACTTCAGGAGATGGTGAAGAACAGGGAGGCCTGGTATGCAAAGAGTCGGTGACTAAACAACAACAGCAGCAGCACATATAGACAAAAATCAGTGAGCACTATTTCAGATACTTTTGCTTCTTTATACTTATCAGGAAAAAAAATAGTGATTTTTACATTTATCTGTTTCTGCTGGTTCTACTTGAAATAAACCTTGCTTCCCAATCTTGCCTCACCCTCTCTCAATTTCAGTATATGGTCATATACTGAACTCTACACTGTCCCAAACCATCTGTGCCTGTGCTTTGTTAAGTCCCTTGCTGTACGATTAAGATCATTGCAATAGTCAGAAGCAATAGGAAATGCTTTATAGAAGGATGTTGTAGGTGGTTATCACCTACATTAACCTGCTTGAAAACATCACTCTAAATATCCCTAGTTCTTTACCAATCACACCACTGTTCTCCATAAACCACTGAGTGAAAGTGAAAGAGAATTCTAAGAGTATTAACTTCTTTTATAAAATACTTACCCCATAATGTCCTTTGATGATTTAATAAGAACACGAAAGCACTTTATAGAACAGTAAATATTTTTAAGAAGCTCAAATTTAAACCTAATTTAAAATTCATCTTCCTCTTCAGAACATCTTCCAAACTGTTATCAGCTCAGGTCAATGCCAAATGTTAAGTCAATCTATCCTGTCTCTATCCTTCTCCCACCTGTTTTCCTTCAGGAAGGGATTAGAGTAAATGCTCTAATCCCAACCACACGTGCATGCTGTCACTTCAGTTGTATCCAATTCTGCACAACCCCATGGACTGTAGCCCACCAGGCTCCTCTGTCCATTGGATTCTCCAGGCAAGAATACTGGAGTGGGTTGCCATTTCCTCCTCCAACGGATATTTCCAACCCAGGGTCAAATCTGAGTTTCCTGTATCTCTTGCACTGGAGGCAGATTCTTTACCAAAATAAGCCAGCTGGGAAGCCTGGTCCCAAGTATATTATAATGAATGTTTAAAGTACAACTGTCAAATGAGGAGTAGAACATCACTACAGATACATGAGGTACCAAGTACGTCTTTGTGTTAACTTCTTTCAGGCTATCTGATCATTCAACATTCAGAGCTTTTGCCAGGCATCCTTCCTACAAGAGTAAAAATGACAGTATCTGCTTGTAACAAGCACTCCTTAAAGCACTTTACCTATACTTACCCTTTTAATATTAACATAAGTATCCCATTTTAATAAAACAGGAAAAACGAAGCCAGGAGGCAATGGAAAAGAGATGTCACAACCTGGCATCAGTAGCCCGGCCACTCACCTGTCTCAACAGCATCTATTCCTGTGCCAGCAGTAAAACCCAGCCACCACCATCTGCCCCTGTTATATCTCACCTTAACTGAGGAGACACGTGGTATCGAGTCCCCCTGCTCAGCACTCCCTGTCTGCCTTTCCAAGAGTCACCTTAAGTTGCATCTAATCATTTCACTCTCCTGATTCAACAGCTCTTCATGGATTAAGTCATTTGGGCAAATACTTCCCCACTCTTGTAAAGGATGAAGGTGGCAGTTGAGACCCTGGGGTTGTCCATCCCTGGACCCCTGACACTCTTAGGGGTTGGGAGGGCGTGTCTGAGGAGATGTGCAGAGGATCATTTGACAGGATGGCCTTGTGGAGCCAAGAAAGGTGACCGTGAAGCCTGGACAACAGAAATGGGAATGCCCCGGGCACAGGAAGTCAGAGAGAGAGCTCTAGGTCCACAGCCAGTGCCAAGACCCCACAGCAGGAGCCAGTGTAGGACATTTCACATAGGGAAGAAGGCAGGGCCTGAGGGTGAGGGGCAGAGGCCAGCAAGAGAAGCAGCTTGGTGTGGGGGGAGGAAGCAGGTATGCAGCTGGGAGTTTGTTACAAGCATGAGAGGAATGGAATAGGCTGACTGACATTTTTAAACACTACTCTAACTGCTGGGAAGAAAAGAAGTGGCTAAGGACAGGGGGGTGGGTATCCCATGACAGGGAACTGGGTCATCAGATGAAATGCCTGTACCCTCCTTGATCACACAGCATATTCACTTGTCCATAGTCACAATCCATATGCACTTGTTGTTACCCACGCACAGAGACTGCCATCAGGAGCCAGCACTTACCTGTATCCGTATCGTGCCCCCCGCCCCCGCCAACCACATACACAGCACAGTCACACTGTGCTTAAACGGGTGAGTGAATACTATCATGCAGAGGACACTGTTAGGAACATTTTCAACCGCAGGGTTAATATGAAGTCAGTTACATCCCTCTGACAGTCTCATTACATAAAACAAGCACAACTGAAACAACAGGTGGCAGGATGATTTCTCATAGCTTTACTGATCTGGACCCTAAAAAATGCAATCTGACTTAGGAAGGAGGTTGGTACTTAGGGTTAGTGCTTTACAACCTCCCATGAGATATTTACTATCACGCAGCCTTCAGGCAGTTTACAATTGTTTTTAATTCCCCAATTTCAACTCTCTGAGAGAAATCTGATCTTTTGCCAAAAAAGGCAACAAGGAGGAGACATCAATCCACTGCACGGAAGGCACCTAAAGATCGGTGGGTCTTCTGTGTCCCTGGTGCACTCTATAAGACCACACCTCACAAACACAGATTTAAGCACCACCATTACTGCCAGCCTTAGTCCTTATGGCTGCATCCTTTTTTCTTCCAATCTCTTAAGTCTCATAAGTTTGCTCTTGCTTTTCAACACTTCCAGGAATTACTACTGAGTCTGCCCAGAAGTTCTGCTAGTACTTATTTGTATAATGATAGAAATCTTATTTCAAAACAATAAACTCACAAGATTATTGGCTGAATATTTAAATCTCTTCGGTTACTGCATGGTTAGCATCACAGAGGCCCCGAATTACTTACCTAAGTAATGTGGTGGGTGAAATGCCATAGGCTTGCTAGTTGCTGAGTAATATCCAATTGCTCTCTTAAATCGAATAACTTTGTCATCTGTTCTAGACTGAAACAAATGCACGAAAACCTTTGTAAATTAGTATGCCACTGGTCATGTGTATATTAATATAATTCAACACACGTATAAGTCTGTAGCCTTTAAAGCCAGATGAGAGTTTAGAATATACATTAAAACCGTTAAGGAAAATCAATAGATTATCATTAAAGAAACAAGTTAATTCTCTTAGAACACTGTACTTATCAGAGTCTGACATGGCACTCAGGAGACCTGAGTTCTGGGATGCAGTCCTCCAACTTTCCCTTGGCAAGGTCTCTGATGCTACCTGCAAAGATTTTACTTTCCATCTCTAGCAAAGTGGAGGTACAATTTTAGCTCTTCAGAGAGCAAACAGGAAGTCACACAAACTTCATCGCTTCTACTAAAGTCCAACCTCCCTTGAATTCCTTACTTTCCAAAAAAGGAAGAAGAAATCCCTGACCATCACCTGGAGGGATGGACAAATCAGACATCCACATATTTTGTTTGCCCATTTGATACATCTGTCTTAGTAGAAATCCCACTGAATTATGATGGAGGATCTAGGAGCAGCAGAGGCCTTACCATTTGTCTACCTCTGTGCAGGCTGGAGGGGAGGCTGGAGAAGCTAGGAGAGGGGCCAGCCCTCCTGGCTGGCACCAAGGCCTGACAGCTGGAAGCACTCCTGGGCATGGCTGGTGTGTGCCTCTCAAGACCCTTCCAAATTCAGCACACACCAGAGCACAAAGCATTACCCAAGAGCTTGCATTTCTACCTGAGAATGCTGGAAAACATCTTTAGCTATGGCATCCAAGTCCGAGGTATCCTGGATGTTGCGGACATAGTCAGCCACAGCCTTGATCACCACATCGCACGGTGGCAAGACCAGCTGGTGGGCCCGGACCTAAGAAAACAAGCACACGTGTCAATTCACTAATTCCAAACACGGGGCCCAGAAACTATAAGTAATGCTTTCCTTAGAAGGGCCTGCTTATCATCAATTTGTAAGTTCTTGTCCCTAAGACTTTGAAAGTCTGAGGGTTAAGCCCTGGATCTCCCTTTCAATTGAAATACAACTCAGTGGCTTCAACCTGACTATGTTAAAAAGCATCTGACAGCCTTCCATCACTTCAGAGATCTCTGCAACCTGCTCACGTGAGCACAACACAGACGCCCTGGGCCACAGGTGCCTCTCATTTTTCAACACCAGCCAGCTGGAGGCTATGCAGCCCCAAGCTCCCCAGTCCACTAAAAGAGCCAAGGTCAGCTTGGAATGGATGGAAAACAGTATCCCTGAGTGCTGAGGGACACATCTGGTGAAAGACACATGGAATAAAGTTTAGGAATATTTTACACTTGACACCAGGAAATGGTAAGTAAGAAAATTTTTTTTAAAAAAGGTTTCTTTTGGACTTTTTCATGAAAACTTAAAAAAAAAAATACATGAAAGATATTCTTAGAAACAAAGATGAATCACACACGATGTTTATGAAATTTTTTTTAATTTAATGATAGCATGAAATGATGTTTTATGTCCTATTTAGTCACAAAGATCATAAAGATAAATAAGATGGCAAAAACTTCTAAAGGCCATTGTTATAGTTTCAGAGTTGTGCACTCCTGCCCACCACACCTATAAATGTGGTACATTACACAGCAGGAGGGAAGACGTGGGCAGACTGGTAACCTCAGGCCAGGCTGTTCCCCTGGATGATGCAGATGGGCCCAGAGTCATCACAGGATCCTCTAATGTAGAAAGGAAGGCAGAGGAGCAGGTTTCATACATGAGGGAGTGCAGGACTCTACTGGCCTTTGACAGCTTTGATGATGAAGGAAGGGCCATGAGCCACAGAATACAGCCCCTACAGAAGCTAAAAAGGCAGGAAACACTCTCCCTGGAGCCTCCAGAAGAAACGTGGCCCTCTCACACCTTGCTTTTAGCCCAGTGAGACCCACTTTGGTTGTGATCTCTGTAAGATTATTAACTTTGTGATATTTTAAGACATCAAACATAAATAATAGAGGAAAAAATGAAAGAAAAAACAAATGAAGAAAATCAGAGAAACTCAACATAAACAGAATGGAAGAACCTGTAAAAAATACTTACACTATTACGGTATCACACAAATTTTCAGACGCATAAAAGCATACTCAATTTCGTTTTGGAAAAGCAATCTTTTTTTTTAAATAATGTTTTCCATGTTTGAAAAATGTTAGCTGCTCTGTCTCCTAGAGAATGGTTTCTTTCCTTGTTCTGATCAGTGTTTGATAAAGGTCATCATAATGAACTCCAGGGAACTAGTAAGATGTCCATGGCTGCAGACCACAAGCACGTTCCTAGAAACCCAATTCCCCCTCTGTAGAATGAAAATCTCTTGACATATACATGTTCCACGGTGAAGAGGTCCCTGGAACAGCACATTCCAGTCAGTCTGGGAGAAATGGAAGCTCTGTCCACTCCCTGTCTTTGCGGTGTTTAACAGTCCCACAGCCAGGGCAGGGAGGAGGGCCAGGTGCTGGCGGCCCCAGGAATGAGAAGCCAGAAGAGAAACCCTGAGCCCTCCTACCATCAACATTTCACTCTCAGTGAGCACAGACTACAGGGAAGGGGACAGCCTGCAACGGCCACCAGACTTGAGGCCCCTGGGCGACCCCTTCTCTGGGCCTCAACCTTCTGTCTCTGACCACGGTTTGAGGCTAGTTGGCCACAGAACACCCCTTGGCAGTCTGAAAGTCTATGGTTACCTCATTATGCTGCACAAAGTACTGGAAAAGCCAGCCATTGCAGAGAGAGTTTATACAGAGAACAAATGACATAGTGGGAACAAGAGTTTATTAGAAATAAAAATGTCCACAATATGAAAATGGCTTTTCTCCAGGAGGTGGGAGCTAATGGTATGGTGCAGGCAGCCTCTCCCAGGGGATGCACAACAGACTGGGCAGGCGCACACTGCCCCCTCCCACCTCAAACGAAAAGGACAGTCTGTCGCTTTTGTTCCTATGGATCTCCTTGGATTCTCTACCCCTACCTTCTACAACACGAAGGCTATACAATCCTTGAAGTGAACAGATCCTGTCATTAGAGGGCCCCTGAATCCTTCTGAGCGGCTAATTTAACACCACCGTCAACTATATCCTTTATAATTTCCTTTGGAACACTCTTCGCTCACACCTCACCCCCTCCTCGTTCGCCCAGCTTCATTCCCAATCCAGCCCTCCAAATCTAGCTCAGGGTGAGCAGCCACGTCTTCCTTTGAGACTGTTGGTGCTACTGCTCCCAAACTATCTCTTGACTGCTTTTTAAATGCAACTCAGTATGAACACAGTTCAGTTCAGTTGCTCAGTCGTGTCCGACTCTTTGTGACCCCATGGACTGCAGCACGCCAGGCCTCCTAGTCCATCACCAACTCCCGGAATCCACCCAAACCCATTTCCATTGAGTCAGTGATGCCATCTAACCATCTCATCCTCTGTCATCCCCTTCTCCTTCTGCCCTCAACCTTACCAGCATCAGGGTCTTTTCCAGTGAGTCAGCTCTTCACATCAGGTGGCCAAAGTACTGGAGTTTCAGCTTCAACATCAGTCCTTCCAATGAACACCCAGGACTGATCTCCTTTAGGATGGACTGGTTTGACCTCCTTGCAGTCCAAGGGACTCTCAAGAGTTTTCTCCAACACCACAGTTCAAAAGCATCAATTCTTCGGCGCTCAGCTTTCTTCACAGTCCAACTCTCACATCCATACATGACCACAGGAAAAACCATAGCTTTGACTAGATGGACCTTCGTTGGCAAAGTAATGTCTCTGCTTTTGAATATGCTATCTAGGTTGGTCATAACTTTCCTTCCAAGGAGTAAGCGTCTTTGAATTTCATGGCTGCAATCACCATCTGCAGTGATTTTGGAACCTAGAAAAACAAAGTCAGCCACTGTTTCCACTGTTTCCCCATCTATTTGCCATGAACTGATGGGACCAGATGCCATGATCTTAGTTTTCTGAATGTTGAGCTTTAAGCCAACTTTTTCACTCTCTTCTTTCACTTTCATCAAGACACTCTTTAGTTCTTCTTCACTTTATGCCATAAGGGTGGTGTCATCTGCATATCTGAGGTTATTGATATTTCTCCCAGCAATCTTGATTTCAGCTTGTGCTTCATCCAGCCCAGCGTTTCTCATGATGTACTCTACTGCTGCTGCTAAGTCGCTTCACTCCTGTCTGACCCTGCACAACCCCACAGATGGCAGCCCACCAGGCTCTGCCGTCCCTGGGATTCTCCAGGCAAGAGTACTGGAGTGGGTTGCCATTGCCTTCTCTGGATGTACTCTGCATATAAGTTAAATAAGCAGGGTGACAATATGCAGCCTTGATGTACTCCTTTTCCTATTTGGAACCAATCTGTTGTTCCATGTCCAGTTCTAACTGTTGCTTCCTGACCTGCATACAGGTTTCTCAAGAGGCAGGTCAGGTGATCTGGTATTCCCATCTCTTTCAGACTTTTCCACAGTTTATTGTGACCCACACAGTCAAAGGCTTTGGCACAGTCAATAAAGCAGAAATAGATGTTTTTCTGGAACTCTTGCTTAACATCACTGCTGAAACAGAAAAACCTCACCCACTTCACTGCCATTTGGAAAACAGCAACATGGAAATGATTTTGGCAATTTTGCCAAATTTTGGCAAGTTTCAGGAAGAAAACTAGAAACCTGATTTGATCAACATTCACCTGTGAGTAAGGCATTGTTCTAGAAACGAGAACATGGAGCAGCTCCCCAGTACTCGACTTCAAGAAGCTCAAATTCTTATTGGAGAAAAAAATGCTGACCAAACTCTAAGAGGCCTCAGAGGAGAGCCCGGAGGAAAATCATGGCCCAGCTGAGGAGGTAGAAAGGTTTCTGCATCATCTGTGATTCTCAAAGTGTAGCCCTGAGATTCAACTGAGTGCAGCCTTGGTGCCCCGAGACCAACGAAAAGAGTAATGTGAGGGGGCTAAGGCAATTTGTTGTAATAAGCCCTCTAACCATTGCATCACCAAACACACCCTTAAGCCTAGTAGTTTCTAGAAGAGTCAAGAGTAAGGAAAACATTTAAACACTATAATCATTAAGTAACTACCAGTGGCTATGTCTTGAGATTCTTAAAAAGTTATGACATTAATCAATATCTTATACATGTGTGCATGCTAGGTCACTTCAGTCATGTCCGACTCTGTGATCCTATGGACCATAGCTGACCAGGCTTCTCTGTCCATGGGCTTCTCCAGGCAAGAACACTAGAGTGGATGACATGTCCTCCTCTACAGGATCTTCCTGACCAAAGCATCGAACCCCCATCTCTTTCGTGTCCTGCGTTGGCAAGCAGGTTCTTTACCACTAGCGCCATCAAGCTTGAAAAGGATGCTAAAATGCAATTAATCACACACAATGCTAAATGAGAGCTCTGCGCGTGGAAACTGTTATGCAGACATACCGAAGACTTCAACAGATTTGAGTTTAAAGTGTTAACTGTAAACAAAGAAAAGTTCCATCAAATTTTGTGAGCAAGGGTCCCCGGAGGCTCTGATGGAAAGGCGGGCAGGCTCGGGCTCCCTCCTGCAGAAGTGTCTGCATCCAGCTGGGGCTTCAAGGTCCTGTGACTGAGTTCCTCTGGACTGTATGCCACACACTGCTCTCGGCAGGCATTGCTTCATTTAATCCACAAATCAGTGCTGTGAGGTACACTCTTAAATGTACTTCCCATTTGACAGAAGCTCATTAAGGCACCCATGGGAGCCAACAAGGTGAGCAGCTGGGCCACTACCCGACCCGCAGACTGCACACCTGACCACCACACTCTGGCCTAGTCGTCTTCTAAATTAAGCCTCTTTTAGCATTAAATGTCCTTTTCTGTAAAATAATGGTCGATAGTGAGCTCCTTGTTCTTCTAACATTCTTATTTAGAAAAATTAGAAGTTGGCAACACAACAGTAGCCCTCCCAACTTTTTCCCCCTGCCAAGAGATCCATGAAATCCAAACTCCTGTTGTCAATGAAAGGAGCTACGGAAAGACTGTCAACAGGGGAGGTATGAGATCAGGCCTGGTGTCAGACACATGGAGGATGGGCATGAAGGCGAAGGAACAGAGGAGGAAACATTAGCGGCTCCTGCTCAAACTCAAGCAGCAATAACACAGGGGGTAGAGAAGGACAGGATGAGCAAGCTGGGAAAGGTTAGAGGAGTTAGACCCGGAGAGGGGAAGAATCAAATATAATTCCCAATTTCTAACCTGATGACTACAGGGACAGTGGTATCACTAGCTGAGAAACATAACACAGGAAGACAAAACCATTCAGGCAGGGTGATGACATTTTTAGAAACATGAAATTTGGTGCACAGGTGGAGTGCCCAAGTGGAGATGACTTAGTGGACAGTAGGATACACCCTGCAGTTCAAGGAAGAGGTCTCACTGGAAGAAGTACACTGGAGAATCATCAACACAGAGATGGTACTTATAACCTTAAAGGCAAATGAGACATGCCAGAAAGAAAGTGTGAGGATTACAGCAAGGTACAGATGGACCCTAGGGAATACACATGCAATCAAGGGAAGCCAGCTTACAGGAGAGTCAAGGAAAGGATGCAGAAATAAGGATTACAGAATGAAGTTGGGGTCTGGGAATCAAGGCAGGAATTTCCCAGAGAACAGGTGAAGAGAATAGGATGACTGACACTGTCAAATGCTCCAAAGAGGTTGAAAATCATTTGACAAATCATTTGTCAAATCCACAGCCTTGGACAAAAACCCCCCTGTGTCTGTTAGAAATAGGTGGGGAGGGGCACAGCGGGCAGTGAGGGTGGGTTAAGCTATTGGGGACACTATGGAAGACTGCCCTTGGAAGATTCGAGGATGAAAAAAGAGAGTTAGGAGAACACGGGAGACTAGACCACATTTACAAACTAAGGATCAAGGACCAAAAGAGGGAGCGTCTACATAGGAGCAAGGAGTTGACCGGATGAGGCAAGGAAGGGCTCCCTGGATGCATTCAGTGACATGGGCTCAAGAATGTCAGGACAGTCTAGTCTCAGGCTGGAAAAGGGAAGTAAAGTGAGCCTGGATGAAGAAGAAGGCAAACGGGGGAACGAGAAGCTGAGGACTCTCTTCATCCTTAGATAAAGGACCTCTCTGTAAGAGAAAGCACTGTGAAAGTGAAGAGAGGTCCGAAGACATGATGAGTGTTTAAGATAAATATTAAGGAGAATAAAAAGATTAACTGTTGATATTGATAGCTTGGGTTGCCATTTCCTTCTCCAATTAGTGAAGCCACTACCACAATTATGAAATACAATTTTTCCATCACCTCAGTTTCCTGTTCCCCTTCCCATCATAGCCCTAGGCAGCCACTAACCTGCTATCTATCACTATACTTTTGCCTTTTCTAGGATTTTACATAAAACCAATCTATTTCCTTTGTTTTCGACTCTTCACTTAAGATAATGCTTTAAGATTCATACATACTGTAAGAGATTAGTTGGTCCCTTTCTCTGCTCTCAGCATCTCATTGTGACTGCCACAATTCATTCCCCCATTTGCCAGCTGACTGCTGCCTAGTGTCTTTGAGACGACAATAGATAAAGCTGCCCAGAGACTCAGACTGAACCATTTGTGTGAACAGAGGATTTCATTCCTTATGAGTAAATGTCTAGCAGTGGGATTGCTGGGTTATATGGCAGGTGTATGTTTAACTTTGTAAGAAACTTTGTCAGACTGTTTTCAAAGTGACCATTCTGGATTCTGCTTCCCAACAGCCACATCTCAGAGCTGCAGGTGCTGACATGTACTGACACTTATCATCTGTCTCCTTAATTTCGCCCATTCTAGTGGTTAGTAATGCAGCTCATGGTGGTTTTAATCTGCATTACCTAATGGCATGGAGCATCTCCTTGTGTGCTTATTGAATATTCTGTAAAATGTCTGTTCAAAATTTTGCCTATCTTTTTCTTTGTTGTTGGGTTGTGTATCTCATTATTGTATTGTTCTTTATATATTCTGAATACAAGTCCTCTGGTAAGAATTACATTGTGCAAATAGCACAATGTAATTCTATCTCCATTCACTGTTGTTGCTTGCTTCTCATTCTTTTAACTAAGAAATCTCTAACTCCAGGTCATAAAGATCTTCTCTTATATCTTCTTCTAGAATAATTTTTATATTTTTAATTTTTGCAAATGAATATCCAGCTATTATAAAGACTAACCCCTTCTGCATTTAGTTACTTATGGACTTCTGGTGAAGGTAACTAACCACGTATATACAGGTTTATTTCTGAACTTGCTCTGTTCCATTGATCTATTTGACACCTTTATGTCAGTACTACACTGAGTTGATTATTATAGCTTTAAAGTCATACTGAAATTAGGTAATGCTAAGTCCTTCAAATTTGTTCTTCCTTTTCAACATCTTTGTTACTTTTCTAGGTCCTTTGCAGTTCCACATAAATTTTAAAACCTGCTTTTCAATTTCCACTTTAAAACAAAGCTTGATTGGATTTTGATGTAAAAGTGAAAGTGAAGTGAAAATCATTCAGTCGTGTCTGACTTTTTGCAACCCCATGGACTATACAGTCCACAGAATTCTCCAGGTCAGAATACTGGAGTGGGTAGCTGTTCCCTTCTCCAGGCTGGATTTTGATGAGGATGTAGTAAATCTATATAACAACAGTCTTTTGAACCATAAACACATACATTCCCTCATTTATTTGGATCCTTCTTTAACTTAGATCATAAATTTGCAGTGGCATCCATCAGCTGTGTGGTTCTCAAGATATTCTCTAGATAGTATTATCCAGGGTGGAGAAGTCTGCTGGGTGGTTGAGATGGAAGAAGGAACAACAGAAGGGTGATGCTGGTACACCTGGCTCGAGATGACCCATCAAGAGGTCCAGGCCAGCTGGGGAAGAAAGAAACAATGAGTAAATGGGCAGACAACCCCAGGGTGGGTGAAAGAGTGAAGTGTCAGCTTGTGAGAATAGTAAAGATAGAAGCAACAGAGACAAAAGGATAGTAAGTGTAAGATAAGAATCAGAACTCTTCTGGGAGAAGACCCAGTGTATGACTCGGCATAGAAGGCTGCAGTATAGTAGACACCGCTGGAGACAAAGAAGGAATATGCAGCCAAGTTATCCGTGGGCAAACTCTAGTACATGACCGTGCCTCAGTCTCTGAAGAGTTATCAAAGGACACCATCATGAAAGTGAAAAGACAACCCACAAAAAGCGAGAAAGTGTTTGCAAATTATGTATCTGATAAGAGACTTACATTTCAGAATATATTAAAAAAAAAAAAACAAACCAACTCATATACCTCAATAATAAAAAATTTTTTCAATGGACAAAAGATATAAATAGATATTTATCCAAAGAAGGTATACAAATGGCCAGTGAGCAAAGGAAAAGGTGTTCAACATCATTAGTCATCAGAGAAATGCAAATCAAAACCATATCACATCCACTATGACAATTAGAAATAAAACAGACAACAACAAGTGTTGGTGAGGACATGGAAAAGTCAGAACCCTCACACATCGCTGGTAAGTGTGAACAGTATAGCTGCTGTGGAAAACAGTGGGGTAGTACCTCAAAAAGTTAAGCATATTATTACTAGATGACCAGCAATTCCGGTCCAAGGCATACACCCAAGAGAAATGAAAACATGTCTATACAAATACTTGTACCTAAATATTCACAGCAGCATTACAATAGCCAAAATGTGGCTAACAATCTGAATGTCCATTGACTGATGAACAGATTGAATGTGGTAGGTATACCCACACAACAGATTGTTATTTGGCCATTAAAAAAAATGAAGTACTGATACATGCGACAATGTGACTGAACCTTGGAGGGGGAAAAAATGCTCAAAGAGGCCAGACACAAGAGGTTATATAATTCCACTTATATGAAATGTCCAGAAGAGGCAAATCCATAGAGAAAAAAGGAGACTAGTGCTTGTTAAGGGGTGGAGGAGGGAGAGAAGCAGGAAGTGACTGCTAGCAGGTGAGGTACTGGGTTTCTTTTTGGGGAATGAAAGTATTTTAAAATTAGACAGTGATGATAGATGCATAAACTTTGTGAAAGCTAAAAACCGCTGAATTATACATTTTGCATACATGCTCTATCACTCAGTCATGCCCAACTTTTTGCAACCTCATGGACTGTAGCCCGCTGCTGCTGCTAGGCTCCTCTATTGATGGAATTTTTCAGGCAAGAATACTGGATTGCTATTTCCTTCTCCAGGGGATCTTCCCACCCCAGGGATTGAACTCACGTCTCTTGCATCTCTTGCATTGGCAGGTGGATTCTTTACCACTGAGCCACCTTGGAAGCCCTGAATTGTATTTTAAAGGAGTAAATTTTATGACATGTGATTGTACCTCAATAAAACTGTTATAAAAAGAAAATTTTAAAAACATTCTAATCAGGAATGGCAGTTTGGAAGTAAATTGCCAGCAAATCCCAGTTTTGTCACATCTTCCTGGCCCCAGATTGCGCTAGTATCAAGAACAGTGACCTCTTTGGTTGAGTTGCCTAGAAGTGCCCAGGACAGAGACCACTGGCAAGGTGAGGGGTATAGGTGCACGCACCCAAGACACAGGGTCAGGAAGCTGCCAACTGAGCCACATTTTCAGAAGAAGTGATCTCTTCTGTTAGAGAGATGGAGACGACCTATTTAGGAACAATGCTGAGGTTCTGGACCCAGAGGGGAGAAAATACACTTGAAAGTGTCTTCACACATTTTAAAAACCTGAGGATATGTCACTTAATTAACATACGACTAGAAGATCCCAGGTCATGAGAAGAAACAGAAACCAAAAGTACTCCAGTAAGCTTCCTTTTGTTTAACTTACCCTACCACTCACCACCGCACGCATGAGAAGTCAGCCACTACAAACACTGTATCTTTCAGACGGCTTTTGGACCATGAATCTCTCTCTCGTCCTGACCAGGTTACGCATTTCTGCTCACTCAGGAAGAGTTCTGCGGGCAGGCACAGTCCCTACAGAAAGGAGCTAAGCTAAAAGTAACCCTGCAACTAGGAAACACAGACTCCTCCCATGACTCTGTCCCTCTTTCCCAGCAAAATGACTTCTGTCTGAAGACAGAAAAGCTATTGAGTCCCAGTGATCCCAGAAGATTCCCTGGAACACCAAGCTTTCCATCTTTACTCTAAAAGCAAATGGGAACAGGTAAAGAAGCTCAGATAAGATACAAATAAGCAAACATCTTTTGAGTTCAGTCTCGTATTTTCCATCTAACGATTCCTTATATAAATTTTAAATGAGCAAAGAATAAAACTTCTTACCTAAGTTTCCACGACCTAAAAGCTTACATCCCAGCACCATGAACCTGTGCGCTGAAATTTCATAGACTGTTAATAATGTGCAGCTCACTGAATGCATGACAGTGTAATAATAATATTAGTAGGGTGTACATTTTAAAACAATTTTAGAGTACAAATATCAATCTGTTAAAAGTGGTTCTCTTCCAAGAGTGAAATTATAAATAGCTCTCATTTCCACACTGCATAATGGTTGAGTTTTTCAAGCTTTTGGGCCCCTAACAATATTTTCTCTAGAGCCCCCAAAGTCCTTGGGTTTTAGGAAGTACTTTTTAGCTCTTATGATACAATGACTTTTTGAGAAAAAAAAGGTATGAGTTAACTTCAATTAACACTAATATACAAGCAGGAATTCCTTCTTTAGAATGTCCTATAGTGCCCATGCTGCCACCTCTTGCAATGCCTTAAAAGGTAGAACTCTTAAAATAAATGAAGCCCATCTTTCTCTTCATGCACAATTTATATTCAACTTTCTTTCAAAAAAGATTCCAGAAAGTCCGATCACCAACCTCACTCTAGTAAAGTTGCACAGTATGTTAGATATACCATAAAACTTCAAAAGGCCTGAAATCATGCTGCTCTTCTCTCTGGAAGCTGGCTCCATGATGTGAAACCCAGAGAGGGGCCATGCGGAGTGGAGATGAAAATCACTGCTTGGCTGGACACTGGTCAGCAGGTGCTACCCACAGAGCCCCTTCCGGGAAACCAAGAGAGAAGAGATCCTTCAAGTCCTGGCTTCATTCTGAGGGCCCACTGCAAGCCGTGTCATTTGCCATGACTTGGAGAATGCTGGGGTTGTGTGGCCTGCACGATGAGACATGACGGCTCTTCTGTCCACCTCCACATTCCTGGGGACCCTGACATGCTACTCTCCCAGAACCAGACTCCCTCCTCCCCAGGGTCAAACGCCACATCTTGTCCCTAAAGACATTTGTAAAAAGGATTACTCAGTGACTTTGGGTGGCAGACAGTAAGATGTAAACATATAGAGATAACTTTTAGTAAAATTCTAAGTAAATTGAAAACAAAACGTTCCTGAGGTGACCTGCTAGAGTGCCGTGGTATACAGCTGCCTCAGGGAAAGATACTGCTGGTAAAGGAAGGTGACTAAAAAGTAAATCCTAAGGCAGAGGTATAAGCACTAAAGACTGTTTAAATGAGAAAGAGACACGCACAAGAGCTAGGACTCAGATTTTGAGAAGAGCCAGAAGCAAGCAAGAAGTTTTCAAGGAGACATTTTAACTGGACGCACACAGGGAGGAGTTCAAGAGAAACCAGCACCTGCCTGGCCTGTGGCTGATGAGCAGAGCTGGGCTGGGGCAGTGGGGTGGTGATGGTGGCGTGGGCAGTTGTGTCCAGGGGAAGGTCTCCTCTGCCCACTTGCCACAACTGGGGAAGTGGTATAGAGAGATCAAAATAGAACCTGAAGAGCTATACAGGAGAACAACACTTGTAGGAGATCTAAGGAGAGGAAAGGTGAGCACAAAACTTGTAAAGGGAAATGACAAAAGGACTCTGGGGCAGGAAATACTTGGAGGTCATGAATGACTGACAGGGATAAAACTCAAAATACATGAAACTGAATATGAAGTTTGGGAACACAAAAAGCATCAAAATGAATACAAAGACCTGCAACTTATGATTAACTTAGGAAAACACTTTCAGTTAAAAAATTCAATGCCAAACCCAAATAAAAAGTTCCATAACTTTCAAGGACTCAAAATCATAAAACCATTTTTAAAAATTCAAAAAAGCACATATAAAAAAGGCCCTCATTTGGCACATGCTTATGGCCAGGAGGTGCTCCTAAGCAGAGCTGATCACCTAACATCCCAGAGGACTCCCACTCCTGCTTCTAGAATGTGATGTGACTTAAAATGGGCTCCTACTGTCCTGAAAACAAACGAAATATACTTTACTTCCAAAACAAAGAAACTTTACTCCCAAAACTAAGAAACTAGAAGTTCTTAACATGTAAACAAGTATTAAAAAGCTTAAAAACTTGACTGGCTGCCTTAACTTCCTCTTTTCTACTGCCCTAACTTGATTTTTAGGTTTTTAAGTATGTTTAGTATTGCATGCCTACTCTAATGAGCACTATCCCTGATTAATAAGACAGCACAAAACAGAATTCTGCTCCCTTCCTAGCCTTCTCTGTGGGGATCGCCTCATGATCCAACTGCCTCAGCTGTTCATCACCAGCCACTCCAGGTTCTGCTTGTGCTTCTGAATCCAGAGCCCCAGCCATGCTCTCCTATTGGCCCAACCAGCACTGTGGATGGTGATGGCAAAATGTTGACAGGGATAAGATTATGACATTACACGTTAAGGGGGGAGTTGAATTTATTAGATAATAAGTTCATATAACACCAACCCTCTGTGAATAATAAACTAGTAGATATGAACTCAGTGAAACACTTCGGCAAAATAAAGTAG
Organism: Bison bison bison; assembly: GCF_000754665.1. Lineage (NCBI taxonomy): Eukaryota > Metazoa > Chordata > Mammalia > Artiodactyla > Bovidae > Bison > Bison bison. The sequence goes on from NW_011494629.1 coordinate 2,499,359, forward strand.
GAGAAAAGGAATGCTTGAAATCGGGGAAGCAAAATCAAGTATCCTTAAAAACTGTATACAACATACTCTGTTGAAAAGGAATAAAAATCTTAAGAAAGTTTTATAATCAACAACTAACCAAATTTTCAAAAGATGTAGTTAATTTTATTACTGGGAAAAAGAAGCAACTGAAAAAGCAGATGGGTACACACAATTCTGAACAGTAGTAACGTTCATGAGGGAAAAAACCATATTCAATATCCCACAGTCTAGTTACACAGAGTGAGGTCAGAAAAACAAATATCACATATTCATGCATATATATGAAATCTAGAAAAATGGCACTGATGAACCTATCTGCAAGGCAAAAGCAGAGACACAGACAGAGAACAGGCATGTGGACGCAGTGTGGGGAGGAGCGGGCAGGAGGGATTGAGAGTAGCACTGAAACACATATGTTACCATCTGTAAAAGAGAGAGTGGGAAGCCGCTGAGTTATACAGGGGGCTCGACATTGTGCTCTGTGACAGCCTAGAGGGATGGGATGGGATGGGGTCGCGGGTGGCTGGGAGGTTTGAGAGGGAGAGGACATATGTATGCTTATGGTTGATTCACGTTTTTGCATGGCAGAAGCTGACACAACATTATAAAGCAATACTCCAATTAAAAAGAAAAAAAAAAATCCCAGTTTTTGTTAAAATGATACTACACACAAAAAACTATATAAAAGGTCAAAACACAAAAGTTTTGCAATTTTTTAACTCAAAGCCAGACGTTTCACTTTTCGTAATGTCACTTTAAAAAATCCTACAACTTATCAAATCATTGAAAAATTATGTTGCACTGCTTTGCTATTATGCTATAAAAATACCTAGCTAATATTTAAAATACACATGTTGACAGTGCAAAAACTTTGATTTTTTAAAAAACCCACAAGTGGATAGGAATCTGCTGCCAATGCAGAGGACATGGGTTTGATCTCTGGTTCGGGAAGATTCCACGTGCCCAAAGGCAACAAAGCCCATGTGCCACAACTACTGAGCCCACGGCCTCAACTACTGAAGCCTATGCGCCTAGACCCTGTGCTCCACAGCAAGAGAGGCCACTACAGCGAGAAGCCTGCACACCGCAACGAAGAACAGCTCCTGCTCACCACAACGAAGAACAGCTCCCGCTCGCCGCAACTAGAGAAAGCCTCCGCTCACCACAACTAGAGAAAGCCTGTGCACAGCAACGAAGACCCAACACAGCCAAAAATATGAGTAATTTTAAAATACACACATACACAAACAATCCTACAAACAACTTCCAGAGAAAACAGAAAAATGTCAATGTGGACTTATATTAAATGACATTAATTTAGTTGATATGATAACAGTAATATAATTAAGAGATTACCCTTATTTTTAGGTGGTGGTGTTGATATAAACCAAGATATTCCCAGGTGGCTCAGTGCTAAAGAACCTGCCTGCCAATTCAGAAGATGCTAGTTCAATCCTTGGGTCGGGAAGATCCCCTGGAGTAAGAAATGGCAACTCAATCCAGTATTCTTGTCTGGAAAATTTCATGGACAGAGAAGCCTGGCAGGCTACAGTCCACAGGATCACAAATAGTTGGATACGATGGAGCAGTAGCAGCAGCAGATATAAACCAAAGTTTTCACAAATAAAGTGTTATGATGTCTGCAACTTCCTTCCAAATAGTTGAGTTAAAAAACAAACACACAGATACAAATATACTTTACAGCAAACTGTTAACAACAGGTGAACCAAGGTGATGGATATATGAATAGATATTTTCTATTTCAACTTTTTATATATTTTTATTAACAAACTTAGGAAAAGTATGTGATAATGATGCTTGTGACCTATCAGTGGATTGAGTTGGTTTTCCAATAATGCTTCAAACAGTTCCTCACTTCTAACCTCTGACACACTAAATAAGGCGAGTTCAATTTAAACATATGTATACAGTCTGGGGATCCTGGAAGCCTCTCACTCACCCCTGCTACTCAAAACAATACAAACCTTATAAAAAACAAGCTTTCATTTTGTATCAACTTATAAAAGCATACTGTTTAATAAGCTAATGAGCATAATACTTCTGAGTCTACCTGATTTCAGACTCTACTTTTCTCGTTCTGCAAGTCATTAATGGTATCACCAGGAGCTTGGAATCAAGTTTACAAATTGCAGTACTTTGTAAATGAAAACACACATGAAGAACATTCTGGCCAAGAGCAAATAGAGAGCTGTTTTCCTTCAGGTGGGGGGAAAAAAAAAGGCAAAAGAAAACAAGTAATCTCAAACAAAAGGAGAAAAACTGACCTTCCAACAGAAGCTGAAAAGCCCCATACCAAGAACTGTTAGGATAAAAAGGAAAACATCAGGGCCCATCAATAAGAAATGGAAAAAATAGGGTTCTAGGCACCAAGGAACAAGATGAAAGAGGCAAGAGAGGAATGTCACCTGAATTCCAAGTATCACAGTTTGCTGTAAGCTAAACACTGAAAATCCTATTTGGAGGACAATTCTGGCAATAGGAAAACACGCATTCAGAAACCACTCCATGCAACCTCCCCATTAGCACAAGGAACTGAGGCCCAGGCTGCCGGCCAGTCTAGGTTCAGAATTCCCAACTCCCTATGTAATCAGTGGCAGCTATGACCACAACGCTGACAGCAGAGAACACCACACCAATTTACCCAGCAAAGGGAATTCGGAAAATCACAGGAAGCCGCTCACAAATACAAGTTCCCTAGTGACTCACAGCATTCCACTACTATGCTCACATCACACTGTAAACCCTCCCACGTTAGAAAATCAAAGTTAAGTGCTTCTTCTTGGATGTTCATTACTTCCACAAACAGGAAGGGGAGAAAAATAAGAAAATAAATATCGACGAAACAGTACAAATAGACCATTTTTCTAATGAACTTGGGTCTCCTCAATCACTCAAAAAGCGTTAAAACTATAGATTTTTACAATATTAGAAAATCAGTAAGAAAATTATGAAATTTATCAAACTCTGCTAAGATATTGATCCATAACAGATGATATTATCTATTGAAAAAATAATATTTGTAAGAAAAGAAAATACGTAAAAACTTTAGCTAAGAAATTTACACCTATCATGAAGAATTCATCTAAGGAAATTTTAAAAAACATTTATATATATTTCCCTAAAATATAAGTGCTGGGAACAATATAAGGTAGGTTCTTTGTTTTTTTTTAAGGCAGCACAGATTCTGAAGTTAGGCAGAAGCATGATACTGCTAATTTTGTGGTATATTTCCTTCTACAATAAAGAAACATTACTTAGAGTATGAAAGTAAAAGGAAAAGCAACAAATGTTGGAAATAAAATGAATTTGTACCTTAAGTGAAGCTAGTGGATGTTCTGGACCAAGTAAACTCCAATGAAAGGAAGCCAGATCTTCATCAGGTAGAATGTGATTTCCTAAAATACAAACAGGGATACCACAAAAGCCATTACTGACACAGGGGAAACTTAATATCACTGCATGTTATAACCTGTAGATTATCTTTGTTAGTTTTAGACTTTGCAATATAACTCCTTAGGACCACCTCATTTAATACACCGCACAGAACTTCCACACAGACATTGAGAATATTTCTTCATCTTTTAACACAAAACATACAGCAGACCAATCTCTTGAAGCTGCTTCAAGTACATTTCCATTATAGGCTTAACAGCATTCAAACTGAATAAACTGCATAAAAACCTAAGTAACTCCCCAGCACAGTATTAAGGTCAATCTGACAATGCCAGATGCCAAATACCAATCTGATACAAGTTTTCATGTGTTTATGAGAGACTATGGCTCAAACTGCATTCTGTGAAGTAGGTTCGACAGCAGATGCAGAATCTACACAGTTATAAAACCTAAGGTTAAGTGACAATGCTTGCAGTTTGTGACACGGATCAACACCCTCCTCCTCAAATTTCTAGCACCACCCACAAAATAGATGTACAAAGCACGGACTGCACTACCCCCAAGAAGTGTCCGTCAGCTCTCTGCATATCCCCGGGGCTATGTCACAGGTAAGAACTATATTCAGCTGAGGAACTACATTTTTGGGGGTAAACATTTTCCCTTCAATATAATGCTTGGATACCTGATATACTAACATATTTGTTAGTTGTTTTGATAGAATTTAAAAGCAATAATTTCCTAAATAATTCTGTGATTTGTATATTATGATTTAGTTACCTCCACACTAAGCAGATGCATTACTGAGCTGCTAGCAGAAGGCAAGACAAGGTGAGCGCGTCTCAGCATTGCTACTCCTAATATGCTAGACACAGAACGTGACACAGGCTTGCCGAACTGTCACGACATCCACGAGAGCAGAGCCACGCCCAAACCGTCAATCACTGAGTTCTGTATTGCCTTCCTCTGCTCACAGACAGTGCAGAACATCAGTGTGAAGTATAAAGCATCTGAGATTTGTTTTTGAAGCCACTATCTGAAAAAATATTAAGCCAATTCCAACATCAAGTATAGTCTGTTAAAACTTGGGCCACAGACTTAAATGAGTATTTCACTCAACTTTTCTAAAACAAAACATCTTATATTGCTATGCTTTCTATTACAAAAAGGAGAAATTATACTTTCTATTTTAAAAAAAGGAAAAATAGTATTTCTCATATGAGGACACTGAAATTTTCACACAAAATCTAAACTAAAATGCTCTAAAAATGCTCACCCAATTAAGAGTTTATAATTCGCCTAAATTTTTTGAAGAAATTTCAAGCCTTAAATTAATTCATTACTAAATTATTCACAATGTTATTATTTTTCATTTCTTTTAATATTTCATAAACTATTAGTTGGTATTATCTCCCAAGAAATTTATTCAATGTTTCTTAAATAAGATAAACAAATGCCCTTCCCAGGGTAGCTAAGGTATCCATATTCTAAAAGTATGCAATATTCCCATTCATTTAAAGTCAATTAACATGCCCAAGTCAATGGGTATAACATTTAAGCAAATACGAAACTTTTCATGTGTCCATCCACTTCATCACTTTTTAACATTTGAGGAAATATCCCTTTATATTTTAATATCTGAAAACATAAAAGTACTATATGCATTTAGAAATTAGGTTTTAATCCTCTGAATCCCAAGTCACAAGAGTTCAGTAAGAAAATGGACAGAAAATAGCCAAGTACTAACTTAAAGACATGTATTTGAGATTGGATCCAAATAAAGACAACTTGTAAAATCAGAATTTTTTTTTATTAACTTGTAGTTACACAATTTGAAATGTTATCACCAAATTACATACGAAAAATTATGGCTCCCTCACTATAATTTCTAGTTGTATAAAACTCTTTTGGAATGTTTATTGAAAAATCTGCTAATTAGAAATTTCTAAAAGAACCCACAATATAGTCCCCCTTGTGAGCACAACCAGATCCTGTTGCTAAGCATTGCAGAATAAAAACAGAGAGTGCAGTAAGATCTCACTTTTTCTTAAGACCACACATCTCTCAAAGAGGGCCTGAGTACTCCCAAACAGCTTTCAATCTCATCACTGAAGTTCTTGGGTTTTACTCACAGAAGGGTTTTGCTCAGAACACACTTCACATTTTTAACAAACTCTCTGCAAACTAGAGCCAGATACTCAAGTAGCTAAGAGACATGCACAAGAAAGGGAAGCTGACAGAAAAGATAGAAATAACTATAAACTACAGACATAAAGTGATAAATGGATTACCTATTACCAAGTTGGACTTCCCTGGTGGCTTACCAAGTTGCTTTAAAGAGAAAAATTTATATATAAAATCTTAGTTAAAACAAGATTTCATCCCTTCTAGATATTCAGCATAAAGAATTTCTCCAAGGGAGTTTTTAAAGATATTTATACATTTACTTGGAGAAGGCAATGGCACCCCACTCCAGTACCCTTGCCTGGAAAATCCCATGGGCGGAGGAGCCTGGTAGGCTGCAGTCCATGGGGTCGCTAAGAGTCGGACACGACTGAGCGACTTTACTTTCACTTTTCACTTTCATGCATTGGAGAAGGAAATGGCAACCCACTCCAGTGTTCTTGCCTGGAGAATCCCAGGGATGGGGGAGCCTGGTGGGCTGCTGTCTGTGGGGTCACACAGAGTCAGACACGACTGAAGCGACTTAGCAGCATTCATTTACTTAAGATGCAGCCTTTGGAAACAAAGGTAGGATAGTTTATTTCTGTTGTTTTCCTTTTAAAGTAGTGAGAATCCTGAAAACAAGGGGAACACAGAACAGTGCTAACTTCACAGCAAATTTTCTTCTGTAATTTGTGTCAAAGGTTTAAATGCTTTTCACAGTGAGAACATATTAGCATTTGTGATTTTTAAATGTTATTTCCCCGAAACTTTAAGAGCATTTTATCCCCAAAGTTAGTTTATTGGCCTAGACAAAACAATACATAAACAAACACTTAAGAACAAAAGAAGCACATACATTATCAGCAAAAAATAATGAGTAAAGAATGTTACTGAAGAGAAGCCCATTCCCTGGTTTTCTAAAATTTAAGACACAATCCAAAATATTCTAGCACCGAAATTAAAAAAAAAAAAAAAAATCAGTATGTTCCTGATACACAGAACTTGTTCACAAAATGAGAGAGCTTTACACTCCCACTTACCTAACAGAGCGGCAAAGATAGGGAAGCGGTTTGGGTTCAGGTCCAGCTGCTTGGCAACCTCATGCATCAGGTACTGGCTCGTGGTGAGACTCTTCCCATTCCGGCTCAGTTTTAGGGCGTGGGCACTGAAGTAGTAGGGGATGTTGCACAGTGCATAATCAGAGTCGTATGCAACCAAGCCATGGAAGCCGTTTTCTCTGCAGAAACCGATCACTTCTTGATGATGGTCCTCAATGCTCTGTGCAACCTGTGCAAGTAAGAAGAGCACTTCATCAGAGGCCAGTACCACTGCAACATGCGCTCTATATGCAGACATATTTGTACAGAATCTGCCAGATATAGAAGATATGCAAGACAGCCAAATAGTCAAAACTGCCATAATAAAGTATGAGGCACATTGCTCAAATAAGAATTTCAGTAAGAAACATCTCTGGTCAGTAACTTATGATCCCAACCATACCGCAGATTAATTTTCAATTCTTACCAAATTTGAAGATCACCCCATTTAAAATTATACAACACCAGGTGGCCCCTGCGACAGTATTTTGAAGGAAGGGGATCAGGGGGAGAAGGGGAAGACAGAGGAGGAAAATGAAGTGAGAAAGAAGGAGACAAAGGGAGAAGTCAGACACTCTCAGTGAAACCAAAATAATTTCTTCAAAGAAGATCACAGCAAATAGGTGAAATGATCAGAAGGATTTTCTAAACAAAAATAAAAGCCAAGTATTATCCATCACCTATCTGTCTACTAGTTAATATAGATCCTGAAGCATTGAGCATATGGGACAATAACAATGAACATGTGTTCAGTTCAGTTCAGTTCAGTCGTGTCTGACTCTTTGTGACCGCACTGACTGCAGAACGCCAGGCTTCCCTGTCCATCATCAATTCCTGGAGCTTGCTCAAACTCATTTCCATTGAGTTGGTGATGCCATCCAACCATGTTATCCTCTGTCGACCCCTTCTTCTCCTGCCTTCAATCTTTACCAGCATCAGGGTCTTTTCCAAAGAGTCAGTTCTTCCCATCACATGGCCAAAGTACTAGAGCTTCAGCTTTAGCATCAGTTCTTCCACTGAATATTCAGTACTGATTTTCTTTAGGACTGACTTGTTTGATCTCCTTGCAATCCAAGGGACTCCCAAGAGTCTCCTCCAACACCACAGTTCAAAAGCATCAATTCTTCAGCACTCAGCTTTCTTTATGGTCCAATTCTCACATTTCTTTGCCGACAAAGGTCTGTCTAGTCAAAGCTATGGTTTTTTCAGTAGTCATGTATGGATGTGAGAGTACAGAAAACTATAATTTAAAAAATTCTAAAATTAGGCCAGCTGCATCTAGAAATGATAATCTTCGAGTCCATGCTCTCTACCTCAAATCACTTTATTATGTAGAATTTTATATTTACAGCAATGTCTTAAGGCATTTAAAAATCACCAGTGATTCCTGTTTTCCAGACATCTTTAACATTAAGTCTGCACAATCTCCTAAGAGGTTTTTGAAATGAAAAGAGATTGTAAGTACCATTCCCTTGCTCCACTCCCCTCACAGATCTAGAAAAGGCAGCATGGTTCCTTGCTTCATAGAATCAGATATCCTGTAAAGGAGATTATGGTTACACAGTTGCTAAGTCATGTCCAGCCTCTTTTTGACCCCATGGACTATACAGCCTTTCAGGCTCCTCTGTCAAGGGGATTTCCCAGGCAAGAATATTGGAGTGGGTAGCCATTCCCTTCTCCAGGGAATCTTCCCGACCCAGGGATCGAACCTGTGTCTCCTCCTTTGGCAGGCAGATTCTTTACCAATGAGCCACCAGATGGGGCAGAATTAAAGGTATGAGTTGAGTCAGTGTATAATGTATGTTTTGCAAGAGAGTTTATTAACCTATTCTTCTGGGAAACTGAGGCTAAGAGCAGTTCAGAACCTAGCTCTGCCCAGCTCTAGGACGAGAGCAGTCCAGAGACATCCTCTCTGAGCACGCTTTGTCTACATGCCTCACAGCATATTACCTCATTACCCTCATAATAACCCTACAAGGGGAAAGGAGCCAGCCCTGTGTGGTCACTCAGAAGGGTGTTCAACAAGCAGGGGAAGAGCAAGTGTACTGGCTCAGACGTGAGTGTGGTATCTGCAGCCCCATCCTAGTGACCCGGGGTAAGCAGCAGGTGATGGAGTCACAGCAGGCAGGACAGGTCTATGGCAGGTTTTCAAGGAAGGCTACTGGCAATGCAAAACAACAGGCAATACATTTCCAGAGCTGCAAAGCACTCATACTCTTTGATGCTGCAGTAATCTTACTCCAGGAAATACAGCCTAAGAAACCAACCTATCAGATAAAAAAAATGCTGGGAGCATAAAAAGGATGAAGGTAGCCTTCTATGGGAAAAATAATATTAAGGAGCTAGGCAAAGACAGAAACTACACAATGTTGTGAAGAAACTTGAGAAAAGCTTGGAACAAAATATTAAACAAAACCATTTCGGAACACAATATTCGGTACATACAACCACAAAGGAATAAGCAAAAACTGACACGGTGGTTCAGGGTGGTGCAATTATGCTTTTTTAAAGAAAAAAACTTTTTTTCAAAGAAAAAGGCCACCTCTATGCCACTGCCCTGGGGTCAAATATTCCTCCTTTCATATCCATCGCTCACCAGACAAGGCATACAACTTGCTCATCTGTGTATCAAGGGTCTAGGTTGGTGCCTGGCATACAGTAAAAACTACTTAAGAAATGAAAAACTCTGGGGGTTCCAGTTCAGAGGCCCCCAGTCTTTAAATTATTTATAAAGGTTAATAGGATAAACTCTAATCAGTAGAAACCAACATCCATCAGAGCCTTATAGAGTAGTTTCATCTATCTGGAGAGAGGGGGATGTAGCACTTTTCACAGTCATTTCCTTCTTCTACAGACTCTTTCCCAAACACAATTCCCTGTTCATTCTGAACACTTGATTTCAGACTGGCATTAAAAAGTGAGGTAAATGAACTATTAATAATTCACTACAAGACTAATTTGCAAGTGATTAAAAATATCTTTTTTCTTTTTTACTTTTTATTTTGTATTGGGCTATAGCCAATTAACAATGTTGTGACAGTTTCAGGTGAACAGCTAAGGGACTCAGTCATACATACACAGGTATCCATTCTCCCCCAAACTCCTCTCCCATCCAGGCTGCCAGATAACATCAATCAGAGTTCCATGTGCTATACAGTAGGACCTCGTTGGTTATCCATTTTAAATACAGCAGTGTATACTGGTCCATCCCAAACTCCCTAAGTATCTTTTACCCCATCCTCCTCCTTCACCCTAAAACCATAAATTTGTTCTCTAAGTCTGTGAATCTGTTTCTGTTTTATAAGTTCATTTGATTAAATATCTTAATCCTCTCCCAAAGCACATCTAACATGAAACAAATAGTTGTCTGCTAGAATTAATCCCCTAAAACAAAAGATATAGGAGCCTGCTCAGTCGTGTCTGACTCTTTGCAACCCCATAGACTGAAGCCCTCCAGGCTCCTCTATCCATAGAATTCTCTAGCCATTACCTTCTCAAGGGGATCTTCACAACCCAGGGATCAAACCCAGGTCTCCTGCATTGCAGGAGAATTCTTTACCGTCTGGGCCACCAGGGAAGGCCGATTAATCTCCTAAAACAAAAGATAAAGAAATCCCACCCTTAAGAAAACACAGACTTCAAATCTAAAGCAAGGTATATAACTGAATCACTTTGCCATACACCAGAAACTAACACAACACTGTAAAGCAAGTGAAAGTCGCTCAGTCTTGTCTGACTCTGCCACCCCATGGACTATACAGTCCATGGAATTCTCCAGGCCAGAATACTGGAGTGGGTAGCCTATCCCTTCTCCAGCAGATCGTCCCGACCCAGGAACCAAACCAGGATCTCCTGCACTGCAGGCGGATTCTTTACCAACTGAGCTATCAGGGAAGCAAATCAACTGTACTTCAATAAATAATAAACATAATAAAGCAAGGTCAAGCAATCTGTGCCCTTTGTTCATCTTTCATCCTGTTCATCTTTCCTATTTCAAGTACCGTGAGTGATGGGGAGGAAAACCAAAAAGTCCAAGTTCCGGTTCTGGCTTGATGCCCAACCTATCTGGTGAGGAAGGTAAAATTCATGAATCTTCAAGGTTCTTTCACCTTCTAAAATTCTAGTATTCTTCCTTACTAGTTAACATCTATTATGCCTTTATCTGAGGAAAGGCTACATGGCATTAAGAGCCACAGGGTAACAGAAATGCAAACTTTCCTAGTGGCTCAGTGGTAAAGAATCTGCCTGCCAATGCAGAAGATGCAGGTTCGATCCCCAGGTCAGGAAGATCCCCTGGAGTAGGAAATAGTAACCCACTCCAGTATTCTAGATGGGATAATCCCACAGAAAGAGGAGCCTGGCAGGCTACAGTCCATGGGGTTGCAAAGTGTCAGACGTGACTGAGTACAGAACATTAAACATAAAATCCTTTTCAGTAAAGGAACAATGGAAGTATGGTCTAACAGTTACTCAATTAGGAAAATAAAAGCCTCACAGAACACCTAAATGAAAGAGTCTGGTTGATGAATACAACATGACTCTACATTTGTACAAGCGCACATCACTGTACACCTCATACACGGAATAAACTTTAATATGCCTAATGTAAAAAAAATTAGCCAGCAGTCAGGAACGCTAGGCCCGATGCAAACTGACAAATGTACTGAACTGTACTGTAAACTGTCTGTCACAGCGGTGCCGGTGAACAACTCTGCAACCATTTCCACATGTGTCAGCTTGGGGTAAAGGAATGGGAGATGATCTGGGTATCTCCCTGTCAGAGAACGGGGTTACAAATGTGCAAAGGGAGGAGGCTAGCACGCTCCTATGGTGTTGGGCTAGCCATGGAGAGATCCACAGATGACAACACAGTCACAGAAATCATCAGAGGTAAGCATGTGCACGTGGGCTGGTCTATAAACACACACATACATCTCCTATCTGTCAGCAGGGAGCCAAGAAGCAGTCACTCCAGGAGAAAGAACATCTATACTCCAATCGGGTTTCTAAATACCATTCTCCACTAAAAGGGACCAGAGCCTTTGGGAAAAAAGTGGGTAACGCCAGGGCAGAGAAGTCCAAGATGAGCCTGGGACATCTACCTTGTGGTGCCAGGAAGGAAGGTAGTGATCACAAAACAAAGGACAGGGTATGTCAGCGGCACACAAAAGCCCACCTGAAAGATGCCCAATGATCAAAGCTGAAACAATCTGTGCTACAAAACAAATAACGTAGTGCTGGGTATAACCAAAGTGTACAATGAACACGTGAGTCGATACTGATACAAATACATGAAATAAAAGAGACAACTCTTCCCCCAGAAGAATTCAAATAGTAATGTAAAACCCCTTCCCAACAGGTGCCATTTAACCCCACCCCTCCCTTGAATGTATGCTGCACTTTATGACAGCCTCCAAAGAACCAAACCAGCAAAGGGGACAACAGACGTGACACCGAGCAGATGCCTGTAAATACCACTGTACAGGCACTGCGTCCTTGCAGCATTCTCCCCAGATCACAAGAACACATCGGACAGCTCAAACTGCAGGCCAGCCTACAAAATGCCTGATCAATTCTCCCGAAATGTTGAGGTCACACAGAGACTAGCAGAAGCCAGAGGTCACTAAGGGAGACAAGATGCCTAAAGGCAACAGGGAATCCAAAACGGATACGGGTGGAAAATGGAAGATATCTGAATGAAATACATAATGCAGTTAATGGTACACTTGTTGTTGTTCAGTCACTCAGTCATGTCTGACTCTTTGTGACCTCATGAACTGTAGCACGCCAGGCTTCCCTGTCCTTCACCATTTCCCAGCGTTTGCTCAAACTCATGTCCATTGAGTTGATGATGCCATCGAACCATCTCCTCCATTGCCCTCTTCTCCTGCCCTCAATCTTTGCCAGCATCAGGGTCTTTTCCAATCAGTTGGCTCTTCACATCAGGTGGTCAAAATATTAGAGCTTCTGCATCAGGCCTTCCAAAGAATATTTAAGGTTGATTTCCTTTAAGATTGACTGGTTTGATCTCCTTGCAGTCCAAGGGGCTCTCAAGTTTCTTCTCCAGCACCACAATAAGAAAGCATCAATTCTTCAGTGCTCAGCCTTCATGGTCCAACTCTCACATCCATACATGACTACTGGAAAAACCATAGCTTTGACTATACAGACCTTTGTTGGCAAAGCGATGTCTCTGATTTTTAATACACTGTCTAGGTCTGTCATAGGTTTTCTTCCAAGGAACAAGCATCTTTTAACTTCATGGCTGCAGTGACCATCCACAGTGATTTTTGAGCCCAAGAAAATACAATCTGCCACTGTTTCTACTTTTTCCCCATCTATTTGCCATGAAGGGATGGGACCAGATGCCATGATCTTGGTTTTTTGAATGTTGAGTTTTAAGCCAGCTTTCTCACTCTTCTCTTTCACCCTCATCAAGAGGGTCTTTAGTTCCTTTTTGCTTTCTGCCATTAGCAATGGTATCATCTGCATATCTGAGGTACCAATGTTAATTTTTTTAGTTTTAATACTTTTAAACTATTAACTAGGATGTTAACATGTATGGAAGTTGAGTGAAGGACATTTAGGAACTCTCTGTACCATTTTTGTAACTCTTCTATAAACCAAAATTATTCCCAAGTAAGTTTATTTTTAAAAGAAAAAAAAAAAGTCTGCAAGACACTGGGAGACTGTTTTAAACTATTTCATCAGGGGAACAAAGCACTGAATGGCATGAAAGGCAAAGTCTCCAAGAGTCTATCATATGAAAACATAACTCTGGGTCCCCAGACAGTCCAACTGAGGGAGGTAGGAAAGCCCAACGCAGATGGCATAAACCTATGAATGGATGGATAAAATCCAACAACCAAGAATACCTGTAAGAGGTCCAGTGAACAACTCTTCAAGACTCACATCAAAGAGCCTGGTAAAGAATCTGGGGCAGAGAATTGGATGGGATGAAAAGAAGACTCAATGCAAGGTGTGGGTGAAGATAGGAAAATGCCTGGGTTGTATCAAAACAAAGCCTGAGAGGCAGTTATTTAATTAAAAATAAAAATTAAATTCTAGAGACTAAGCTTCTGAGAATCAGGGTCTAACAGGTATCTGTTGTTCTTTCTGCTCTGAGTGTGTCTCTATTCTGGTCCGAACATCTCCCTCTCCCGTTTCCCGTCTTATCTGCTCTATCCCTGTCCCTCTGTCTGTCTCTCCAATTCCCTAGCCTTCCAGCTCCTGGCTCAGACTGGGCACATGATGTTTAATGAACACGCTGTGTCTAGTTCTTAATTCTTATTTTAGAAATGAGTAAAAACTATCAAATACAATTGGGAAGATTATTTCAATTTGAATTCCCAAAGAGTATAAAATAAGCTAAAAAATTAAGCCCTGAGACCTACCTACTTCCAGGTGATAAAGAAGGGGTTAAGGCCTCCTGTTAGAGTGAGCCAGACTTGGAATTATGCATACCTTCTTACAGAAAACCCCAGGCTAGGAACCAAAGACCACCCACCACCTTAAAAGGCACTAGGCCTTGACTGATCTTTGCCATGGCTGCCATCACCACTGCATCAAAATGCGACTCCAGATCAAGGGTGTGAAACCCTGGAGCTCCTGTGTACACAGCATAGAGCAGTCAGTGTTGACTTTTGATACGTGTTTTGGTATCACAACCAGGCTGGGAACCACCAAACATCTCACCTCACCTCACCTCTCCACCCAGAAACACGGCGTCACCAAGAAACACAGTGTATACAAGATCTTCAGTAGAAGATCTTCATGTTCAAGATCTTCAGTAGTTGGCAAAGCGCCCTATATTTGGTCCCAATGAAGTACTTCATATTTAGCTAGGGGTAACTTTATGCTACTATATTTTTGCCACAGAATCTTAGGTAAATCTTTTTATCTCAACAGTTTTAATTTTCATTATTAAAAAGGCAGATATATCAAAAATTCACTATTTTTTACAAAGAATAATGACTAAAGAATTCTCAAGCTACTTTGCAAATGTATTTATTTATTAATGCTGAAAGCAGCTATGGGGAAAGTCCAGTAAGAATGAAAAAGTAACACTGTTCCTTACTCCTAATCTCCAGTGAAGAAGCACTTGTACAGTGACGTTTTGTATCTCTGGCACCAGGTAGGTGAACTCCACTACCTACTTCCTGTACTTCCATCTCTTCATCTGTAAAAATAATAGTACTCCCCTACCTTAGAGGGTAGCCGTGATGATTAAATGAGTTACTACACATAAACAGCTCAGAATCATTCACAAACAATAAGCACTCAACAAATGTCAGCTACTATTTACTTTTAGTAAGCTCTGTGAGAAAGGATCTGCTTCTTCATGCTTTTCATGCAGGACCTAAGTTCTTAGATTTTCTAACACAAAGGAAAAAATACCCTATGTCGTTCTTTAGAATAATTTTCAGCTCAGGGGATAATGTGACACATCCTCCAACCAACTGCCAGATTTAAAAGATGTAACTTAACCTGAACAGAAGAGGATATAAGTTGAGCTAAATTCTGAGGGGGGAAAAAAAAAATCAGGCTCTGACCTTTATCCAAAGAATTCTAGACGCTAGGTTTTAGATGCGTAAGACTTATTCAGGCTATTAACTACCTACTCAAGTAGAGCTGTTTCAAGCAGACCCAGTTTCCCCCTCAGTCAGTCTCTCCCATCAGAAGTTTCCATAAGCCTCTTATCCTTATCCAGAGGTCAGACAGAATGAAAACCACAATCACAGAAAACTAACCAAACTTGTCACATGGACCACAGCCTTGTCTAATTCAATGAAACTATGAGCCATGCCATGTAGGGCCACCCAAGACGGACGGATCATGGTGGAGAGTTCTGATAAAACGTAGTCCACTGGAGAAGGGAATGGAAAAGCACTTCAGTTATCTTGCCTTGAGAAACCCATGAACACCATGAAAAAGCAAAAAGATAGGACACTGAAAGATGAACTCCCCAGGTCAGTAGGTGCCCAATATGCTACTGGAGAAGAGTGGAGAGATAACTCCAGAAAGAATGAAGAGATGGAGCCAAAGCAAAAACAACACCCAGTTGTAGATTTGACTTAGGAACCTGGAATGTTAGGTCCATGAATCAAGGTAAGTTAGAAGTGGTCAAGCAGGAGACGGCAAGAGTGAATATCGACATTTTAGGAATCAGTGAACTAAAGTGGATGGAAATGGGTGAATTTACCTCACATGACCATTATATCTACAGCTGTGGACAAGAATCCCTTAGAAGGAAAGGAGTAGCCCTCGCAGTCAACAGAAGAGTCCAAAATGCAGTACTCAGAATGGTTGCAATCTCAAAAATGAAAGAATTATCTCAGTTCATTTCCAAGGCAAACCATTCAACAAAACAGAAATCCAGGTCTATGCCCCAAACACTAATGCTGAAGAAGATGAAGTTGAACAATTCTATGAAGACTTACAAGACCTTCTAGAACTAACACCCAAAAAAGATGTCCTTTTTATTATACAGGACTGGAATGTAAAAGTAGGAAGTCAAGAGATACCTGGAGTAACAGGCAAATTTGGCCTTGGAGTACAGAATGAAGCAGGGCAAAGGCTATCAGAGTTTTACCAAGGGAACGCAGTGATCAGAGCAAACACCCTCTTCCAACAACACAAGAGAAGACTACACATGGACAACACCAGATGGTCAATACCGAAATCAGACTGATTATATTCTTTGCAGCCAAAGATGAAGAATCTCTATACAGTCAGCAAAGACAAGACTGGGAGCTGACTGTGGCTCAGATCATGAACTCCTTATTACGAAATTCAGACTTAAATCAAAGAAAGTAGGTAAAACCACTAGACCATTCAGGTTTGACCTAAATCAAATCCCTTATGACTATACAGTGGAAGTGACAAATTGATTCAAGGGATTAGATCTGATAGAGTGCATGAAGAACTAAGGATGAAGGTTTGTGAAACCATACACAAGGCAGGGATCAAGAACATCCCTAAGAAAAAGAAATGCAAAAGGCAAAACGGCTGTCAGGAGGCCTTACATATGGCTGAGAAAAAAAGAGAAGTTAAAGGCAAAGGAGATACCCATTTAAACGAAAGATATATCCATTTGAATGAAGAGTTCCAAAGAATAGCAAGGAGAGATAAGAAAGCCTTCCTCAGTGATGTATTCAAAGAAATAGAGAAAAACAATAGAGCTGAAAGACTAGAGATCTCTTCAAGAAAATTAGATACCAAAGGAATATTTCATGCAAAGTAGGGCACAAATAAAGGACGAAATGGTATGGACCTAACAGAAGCAAGACAGATTAAGAAGAGGTGGCAAGAATACACAGAAGATCTATACAAAAAAAGATCTTCACGACCCAGATAACCACGATGGTGTGATCACTCACTAGAGCCAGACATGCTGGAATGCTAAGTAAAGTGGGCCTTAGGAAGCATCACTGTGAACCAAGCTAGTGGAGGTGATGGAATTCCAGTTGAGCTATTTCAAATCCTAAAAGATGATGCTGTGAAAGCGCTGCACTCAATATGCCAGCAAATTTGGAAAACTCAGCAGTGGCCACAGGACTGGAAAAGGTCAGTTTTCACTCCAATCCCAAAGAAAAGTAATGCCAAAAAATGTTCAAACTACTGCACAATTGCACTCATCTCACATGCTAGGAAAGTAATGCTCAAAATTCTCTAAGACAGGCTTCAACAGTATGTGAACTGAGAACTTCCAGATGCTCAAGCTGGATTTAGAAAAGGCAGAGGAACCAGAGGTCAAAATGCCAACATCTGTTGGATCATTGAAAAAGCATGAGAGTTCCAAAAAAACATCTACTTCTGCTTTGACTATGCCAAAGCCTTTGACTGTGTGGATCACAACAAACTGTGGAAAATTCTGAAAGAGATGGGAATACCAGACCACCTGACCTGCCTCTTGAGAAATCTGTATGCAGGTCAAGAAGCAACAGTTAGAACTGGACATGGAACAACAGACTGGTTCCAAATCGGGAAAGGAGTACATCAAGGCTGCATACCGTCACCCTGCTTATTTAACTTATATGCAGAGCACATCATGCGAAATGCCGGACTGGATGAAGCACAGTCTGGAATCAAGATTGCCGGGAGAAATATCAATAACCTCAGATATGCAGATGACACCACGCTTATGGCAGAAAGTGAAGAAAAACTAAGGAGCGTCTGGATGAAAGTGAAAGAGGAGAGTGAAAAAGTTGGCTTAAAATTCAGCATTCAGAAAACTAAGATCATGGCATCTGGTCCCACCACTTCATGGCAAATAGATGGGGAAACAATGGAAACAGTGAGAGATTTTATTTTCTTGGGCTCCAAAATCACTGCAGATGGTGACTGAAGCCACG
>NW_011494629.1:2517507-2525183 GCF_000754665.1 Bison bison bison
GGAAACAATGGAAACAGTGAGAGATTTTATTTTCTTGGGCTCCAAAATCACTGCAGATGGTGACTGAAGCCACGAAATTAAAAGATACTTGCTCCTTGGAAGAAAAGCTATGACCAACCTAGACAGCATATTAAAAAGCAGAGACATTACTTTGCCAATAAAGGTTCGTCTAGTCAAAGCTATGGTTTTTCCAGTAGTCATGTATGGATGTGAGAGTTGGACTATAAAGAAAGCTGAGCACCTAAGAACTGATGCTTTTGAACTGTGGTGTTGGAGAAGACTCGAGAGTCCCTTGGACTGCAAGGAGATCATACCAGTCCATCCTAAAGGAAATCAGTCCTGAATATTCATTGGAAGGACTGATACTGAAGCTGAAGCTCCAGTACTTTGGCCACCTGATGGGAAGAACTGACTCACTGGAAAAGACCCTGATTCTGGGAAAGATTGAAGGCAGAGAAGGGGTCAACAGAGGATGAGATGGTTGGATGGCATCACCAACTCGATAGACATGAGTCTGAGTAAACTCCGGGAGTTGGTGATGGACAGGGAAGCCTAGCATTCTGCAGTCCATGTGGTCACAATGAGTCAGACACGACTGAGTGACTGAACTAAACAAGTTGAGCTGAAAAGTGAGAACATGAAAGTCAGTGCCAATTTGGTGGAAGATTTTACTGTTGTTTAAAGAGCAATTTCAGTGTCATGACATACATTAGCAATGTTTCTAAAAGTAAATCTCTCCTCCTCAGGAAATCTGAAATTGTAGCTGAACAAAGTTTTTTACCTTATACAGCTCTTGGTTATTCTATAAGAATTGTTTACAGTGGTCTTAAAAGCAAGGAAAAGCAATTTCTTTTAAAATAAGGGAGTAGCACATGAAAAGATTCTCAACTTCATTAGTCATAGGGAAATGTATATCAAAACCACAAAGAGATATGATTTCACACCAATTAAGATGGCTACTATAAAAAAAAGAGAAGTAAGCAAGTGTTGGCGAGTATTTGGAAAAACCTGAATCCTCACACACTGCTGGTGGAAATGTGAAATGATGCAGTTGCTAAGGAAAACGGTAAAACACATCTCAAAATATAAAATCATCATATGAACCAGCAATTCCATTTGTGGGCATATACTCAAAAGAAATGAAGGCAAGGATTCAAACAGATATTTGCACCCCCATTTTCACAGCAATGTTATTCATGATAGCCAAGAGGTAGAAGCAACTTAAGTGTCCACTGACAGATGAACAGATAAGCAAAATGGGTCTATCCACACAACACATTATTATTCAGCCTCAATAAGGAAGGAAATCCTGACAAATGCTACAATACAATGAACCTCAAGGACATTATCCTCAGTGAAATAAATGCAGTTAAAAGAATTAATTCTGTGTGATCTACTCAAATGAGGTAGTCAGATTCATGGAAACAAGAAAGTAAAACGGTGGCTGCCAGAGGGGAACGGGGAGTTAGTGCTCAACGAGCACAGTTTCACTTGGGAGAGACGAGGAAGTTCTGAAGATTGACGGCAGTGACGACTGCATGACAGTGTGGAAGTGGTTCCGCATCCACTGATACGGAGGGCTGACTGCACTCACTGCACTATGTCACTGCACATCAGGGACTTGAGCATCTCTGGATTTTGGTATCTGAGGGGGATCCTGGAATCAGTCATCTGCATATACGCAAGGGAAGTTTGTACTTAATTCCATTTAAAAATAGTTAAGATGGTAAAACTTTTGCTATGTACATAGCTTATCACAATTTAAACAACAAAAATATATAATGATAAAAAGAGAGTGGCACCCCATCTCCCTGTCTTCTCAGGAAACCTAGGCACTTGGTGCCAAGACATAACTTCCTACTTGTCAAAAGAGAAGTTTTATCTTTCCTCTGAGTAATGACAATATATATGTAACATATGATATCTGCCAGCTTACATAAAAGGGTGAGATTTCTTCTTTGCAATCTCTTTAGCATGTTGTCTGTGATGCAACTGCAATCTGGTTCAATGCTTATTCAAAATAAAACTCTTTTCTTTCTCTGCTTAAAAAAAAATTAGAGTAAATGTCATAAAAGAAATGCAAGTTAAACTTCATAAATTTTTAAAATAAAAAATAAAATGATAAAAGGAATGTAGAAATACCAACATCATTTGTATTCAGTGTTTATTCAGCCTGCTATATTAATCTAATGATTCCGTTAACTCCTAGCAATACTATTCTTTTTAAAAATCCAGTTTCAGAACATCAAAATTCAAGTTTTGGAATTTAGAAAAATGAATCTCAGATTGATGCAATCTATTTTACGGGGGTGACACCTGCAAACTCTTTTATTTAAAAATTTTATAGCTCACATAAGTACACAGGCATGGTTCACAGGAGTGAAGGTGAAAGTCACTCAGTCATGTCCAACTCTTTGCAATCCCATGTATGAGAATCCGCCAGCCTCCTCTGTCCTTGGAATTCTCCAGGCAAGCATACTGGAGTGGGGAGCCATTCCCTTCTCCAGGGCAATCCTCCCAACTTAGGGATCAAACCCAGGTCTCCTAAACTGCAGGCAGATTCTTTACTGTCTGAGCCACGAGGGAAGCCCCCACATAAGTACAGGAGATTGAAAACCCATGGAGCCTATGCTTATCCAAGCAGTCAAGTGAGGCCCTCCTTGTCTGGACTGGCTGGCACTCCTGCTCATGGAGATGAACAGTACATTCCAGAGCCATGAAAACTCAACCCTCCAGTAATATCCCTTTCAGTATATCTCCCCACAATACTTAGCCTAATATCAACAGGGTAGCTTCGATTTTTCCAAAGAAATAAATTTATTCCAGAGACAAGTGAGAGGCAAGTAACCAGGGTACAAAAGAAACACACTTCTAGATCACAGATCCTTAATTTCACAGATTCACCATCACCTTTGCAGATAAATCAGTGTGCCAAATTCAACTCTACACTAGTTCTAAGATGCCTAGAAACAAGGTTTGATAGAAGTCACGTATAAGAAGGGAGAAATGATGGCTAACTTCAACCAATTACCCTAAGCAGTCACCCCTTTTATTCTTCAACACGACTCCTAAATTAAGCAGCATAAAGGGTTTACTCAAAGATAAAGCCAGGTAACCAAGGCTCACCAGGTAACCAAGCTGAGACTACTTACCTATGGAAATGACAAGACTCTGGGTTTGAATACAAACTTTCTACCATCTTTCTGCTAACACTGTCTCACAAAGGGGACTGCGTAACGGTGGTCATTCATCAAAGGACTTTCTAGAGAAAATGTTGTTGTTAGGCAGACTCTTTGGGAAAACATAAACATAAGTTAAAAACAAACACTGTCAGCTATACAGAGACATTTGCAGGATTTTAGAGTATTTCTATCTGAACTCTGATTAATACATTTAATCGTTCTATTTATAAAATTCTTCCTATAAATCCATTGGAAAATTAACTTTCCAAATCCTAAAGCATCACTTTCCTAGGGTAAGGGTTGAGAAAATAGGTAATGGAAATAAAAAGGGACAAACTTCCAGTTATAGTTGACCCTGAACAACCAGAAGGGAGGTGTTTACGGGCACCAATTCTCCACAGTCAAAAATCTGTATATAACTTTATAGTTAGTCCTCCATTCGTGGTTCTGCATCCACTGATTCAACCAACCACAGATTTGGTTGTAGGACTGTAATATTTACTATTGAGGAAAAATCCACATATATGTGGAGCTGCACCGTTCAAACTTGTGCTCTTCAAGGGTCATCTCTATTTGGAGGAGGGCATGGCAACACACTCCAGTATTGTTGCCTGGAGAATCCACATGAACAGAGGAGCCTGGCGGGCTACATACAGTCCATGGGGTTGCAAAGAGTCAGACACCACTGAGAGACTAAGCAGAGTATACTTGAAAGTTGCTGAGAAGGCTTAAAAATTCTCATCATAAGAAAAAAAAAGAATAATATGTATGGTGATGAATGTTAACTAGACTTACCGGGGTGATCATTTCAAAATATATAAAAATAACGAATCATTATGCTGTGCACCTGAAACTAATATAATGCTGAATGCCCACTACATTTCAACTTTTTAAAAAAGTAACTCCTCTTCATATTACGAGGCATTTATTCCTGTGGTCAATTTCATACTAAGACTGGAATGTGTAGTATGTTTTAATTAATTCCTGTCCACTGTATGAATTCTCACTGTATAAAACAAAATGTGGGTCTAGAAATATATTAGAGAGAAGGTACGTATATTTATGTATCTTATTTAGAAAACTAAGTTGCAACTCTTTTTAATTACTTCTCTTCCTGTTTCAAACATTTTATGGCTTCACTAAGGCCCAAAGCCTAGAATTCTCTGACTTGTTATCACCAGGATTTCCTAGTACTGGCACTGCTGATATTTGGGAATGGGCAATTCTTTAGTGCGGGGCTGAACTGTGCATTGTAGAACATTTAGCAGCATTCCTAGCCTGCAGCTGAAATGCCTTCAGTTGTGACAATCAAAAATGTCTCTACACACTGTCAAAACCACCAGTCCTCAGCCCCAGTTGAGAACCACTCACTACTCTTCACGGACTAAACAGACTGTCCTATGGCATCCAAGAAAGTTCCAAACACTGACTGGGGAAAAGGAGCCCCAGCTTCCATTAAACGCCTTAAAGAATTCCATTTGTTTCTGTTATATTCACTCCTCCATGCCTGGCCTATAACAGGCACTCAATATTTGCTAAAGGGAGAGTGAATCATCATTGGGAACAAGTCAGAAAAGAGAGTATAAGAAATTTAAGGTGAGAAAATAAATCTTACTTAATGGCCATTAATCCAGGTTTTAAAAGAAAATAATTACATTCGTCTGCCTATATAAATAGAACAAGGCAAATATATGATTAACAAGCTGAATGCCTATCCTAAACATAAAGGAGTAAAATTAGTCCCCAGTCTCAAGTAGCTTATAGTTAGTGGGAGAGATACATACACAGGTAGCTATAATAAAGCTTTTGAGATGGGCTTTGTGGTAGAAGTAAAATTCTAACAAGCAAAAGTGGGGTAGACAAGAGGGAGCAACATCAGTCAGGAAACAGTGAACAGTCTGGTTGGGAGCATTTTAAAAGTATAATAGAAGAACTGTGAATGTGACAGAAGGTAGAATGGACTCAGACTGCAGGAGGGTCTAAAAGCCTAAATAGTAAGTTTGGATTACGGGTTCCGTTCTAGTCACTGCCAGGAGTGACTCACCCGACGACCCTGCAGGCTGCTCTGACACTGTGTACAAGAGGAGTTCCCCTGTTGACACCAGGCGTGGGGGCCCAGTCAGATCCAGAGGCGATCCAGAGACCACCCACAGTAAAGACACACTTTAATATAATGATACTTACCCTTAGTATATGTCTTGTATTCTACTTTTTATTCTATTTTATTCTGTGTCAACTTTTTAAATGCCAATAAACACCCAATAATTCGGTTTTACAACCCACCAGCACGTTTGCAAGGACTTATGCCTTTTCGGTAAATTTGGTGAGTTCACATGTTGGGGATACTAGAAACGAGGAAGAAAAGTGTGAGAGGCTGCTGGGCTAGAACTGACGTGTCATACTGCAGGGAGTGGAGGATGGAATGATAAAAATGCCAAAGATGATTCTAGGGTGGTTAAGTGTAACTTTGAAGTGGGTAACCATGAGGTTCAAACCAGTTAGGGCTAAAAGTGAAACCAGAACAGACTGGGAGAAGGAAAAATTGTGGAAAGTGAAAAAAGAATGAAGGATACATCAGTAGTGCTCAGGTTGGCGGGGCGGGGGAGCATGCAGTTTGAAGTCTTATCATTCTTCCTGATAATCATGGGGAACAAACTCCAGGGTAGCTAAAGTGAAATTACAACAGTCACTAGAGGTGAGTAATCTGAGGCCAGATGAGAGATGAAAATAATCAGTTTGTGTGCTGAATTGGATATTGTAGAAATAATCTCCAAGTATATAAAACTAGCTAAACTAGCTGCTCATGTCTTTAAGAACAGTAAAAGGGTGCACTGGAATCTCTCAAAAGCTGAAAAAGTACGTGCATAGTTTCGTTTTTAGTCGCTAAGTCGTTTCCAACTCTTTTGAGACCCCCATGGACTGTAACCTGCCAGGCTCCTCTGTCCATGGGATTTCCCAGGCAAGAATACTGGGGTGGGTTGCCATGTCCTTCTCCAGAGGATCTTCCCAACCCAGGGATTGAACCCACAATTCTTTGCCACTGAGCCATCAGGGAAGCCCTCTCTGTTATATACTCTTCTCATAAACCCCAATATTATCTCTTTTGAGGCTGATACTATGCACATATAGACTTCCCTGGTGGCTCGGTGGTAAAGAATCCTCCTGCAGTGCAGGAGATGTGGGTTCAATCCCTGGGTTGGGAAGATCCCCTGGAGAAGGAAACGGCAACTCATTCCAGGAAATGGAAGTGCTTTGATAAACAAAAAGGGTTCAGCAAGGCAGAAGGGAAGAGGCAGTGGGCTTTGATAAGTCTAACTTTAACCGTAAAAAAGGCCAGAAGTGGGGTGCAGGGTGGGGGTTTAGAAATGGGTGGTAATTGTTGATAAATATCAGTGCTTAAAGTCACAAATCGGTGTCTTAAGAGCTGAATCTAGCCTGGAGTACATTTTGCTTGGCTCAAAGGTGTTTTTTTAAATGGGATGATTTCAAATAAAAATCTGGACTTCTGACTTCCTTGAAAAATCTCAAGGTCTGGCAAAGTTACCTCCATAGTTTTGTAAGGCTTTTAAAATGTGCACACTCTTGGACCCACCAAGCATATGTATCATACCATTTGTAGGAGATGGATAAATTATGGAACACCATGGCATTAAAAAGAATCAGAACTGTAAGTATAGACAGGAAAAGACTGTTTATATACTTATAAAGCAAGCAAAATTGCTGAATAATGTAGCGATCACATTAACGTTAAAACTAAAACTACTATGATAATATATGATATATAGAATATACATAGGAAGCTGCTGTGGAAAACAGTATGGTGATTCCTTGAGACATAGAAATACCAAATGACCCAGCAATCCCACTCCTGGGTCCATATCCCAAAGGACTGAAAACAGGGACTCCCAAAAGATTTTTGCACAACCGTGTTCACAGGAGCACTATTCATCAGTGCTATTCACTTGGCTATTTCACAATAGCCCAAGGGGAAAGTAACCCAAGAATCTATGACGTAAATGTGGTTCATCCACACAACAGAGACAGAAAAAAGGAAGGAACTTCTGACCCAGTGTTATAATATGGATGAACCTTGAAGACATTAGGCTAAATGAAATAAACCAGTCACCAAACTGGCACACTTGAAGAAAATAGGTAATTTTAAATGAGTATTTTAAATGGATGGCTGGTTTGACTTATAATGTGGTCAACTTAGAGTTCTAAGTATTCCCTGATCAATTCAGTTCAGTTCATTTCAGTCGCTCAGTCATGTCCAACTTTCTGCGACCCCATGAATCGCAGCACACCAGGCCTCCCTGTCCATCACCAACTCCCAGAGTTCACTCAGACTCACATCCATCGAGTCAGTGATGCCATCCAGCCATCTCATCCTCTGTCGGCCCCTTCTCCTCTTGCCCCCAATCCCTCCCAGCATCAGAGTCTTTTCCAATGAGTCAACTCTTCGCATTAGGTGGCCAAAGTACTGGAGTTTCAGCT
>NW_011494629.1:2525283-2530099 GCF_000754665.1 Bison bison bison
GCCAAAGTATTGGAGTTTCAGCTTTAGCATCATTCCTTCCAAAGAAATCCCAGGGCAGATCTCCTTCAGAATGGACTGGTTGGATCTCCTTGCAGTCCAAGACTCTCAAGAGTCTTCTCCACCACCACAGTTCAAAAGCATCAATTCTTCGGCGCTCAGCCTTCTTCCCAGTCCAACTCTCACATCCATACATGACCACAGGAAAAACCATAGCCTTGACTAGACGGACCTTTGTTGGCAAAGTAATGTCTCTGCTTTTGAATATGCTATCTAGGTTGGTCATAACTTTCCTTCCAAGGAGTAAGCGTCTTTTAATTTCATGGCTGCAGTCACCATCTGTAGTGATTTTGGAGCCCCCAAAAATAAAGTCTGACACTGTTTCCCCTGTTTCCCCGTCTATTTCCCGTGAAGTGATGGGACCGGATGCCATGATCTTAGTTTTCTGAATGTTGAGCTTAGTGATCTTTAAGAATAAAAGTATATTGCTAGTTTTCAGTGTCTCCTGGATAGAAACTGTGCTACCTAGCAAAAGCATTTTTGCTATCAGATCTGACCTGAGAGTGAACTGCAGGTAGGCACACCCCTATAGCATTCTTACACAATGAAACTGAACTTTGACTTCAGCACACTACTTCCCTCTTAAAGAGGTTACTGGTTACCTTTCCCCAGACACTGCTCAATCAGCAATCCCATTTCTTGCCATATAAAATTAGCAACAAAACACTGAGGGCTAAAAGAGACAGCACCATGAGAGAGAACCTAGCATGGAACTGGACCCCTACAGAGTAGTCCCTCTACCCCCATCAAGGACACAAAGAAAGAGCATCACCACAAGATCTCAGGCCACAGCCTAATCTCACATTCTTCCAGTGACTTAAAACACCAGCTTGGCTTTACGAGAGATCTCAGTGAATATACAAGGACTTCATTATAAACCTGCACACCAACACCACCACAAGTCTTGAGGAAGAAACATTTAGGAAAGTTCCAGGAACTTAATGCCACCAAGATTTTTAAGTAAACATCAGTCCTCACTAAGTTTCAAAGGTTATGATGACTCAAGGCACACAAGAGGAAATGCTCCTCGTAACGAACAGAAGCCAAATTCAGGCCAGGCAGTTTAATGACCTGAACAAAATTAGCTGATGTGTGGGCCAACTTCTAATGGTTAAAGAAATACAATTATTACTCTAGTGAAGACATACTCCTCTAAGCCAAAAAAGATTTCTCAAAGCAAAGCTGACAGGAAATTAAGCCTTTCTGCCAGTTTACAGAACCCTGGAGGTCAATACAATGGTAGATTTTTATAAGAAAAATGCTTCATATGCCCAACATTATATACAGTAAGATGCTTGTGTAAATTGCTTTGCCAATTTTTACTTAACCTTTTTTTATTTAAAAAAAAATTATACAACAAAATTAACTTTAATTTACTTTTGATGTATAGTTCTACAATTTTAAAACCATGCTACCACCACAACCATCAGGCTACAGAACAGTTCCATCACCTCAAAAAGCTCTCCCTTGTTGTCCCTTTATATTCACATCTTCGTGTAACCTGTCATCTGGTCCCCATTTACAGCCTTATCTGCAAGAGAACGTCATACAGATAGAATCATACCTTTTGAGCCTGGCTTCCTTGTGTGTATCAGTAATTTCTCCCTTTTTACTGCTAAGTAGTACTGCACGGTACCATCGCTTAACTATTTACCTCTTAAAGGATATTTGGTTGCTTCCAGTTTGAGCTATTATGAACAAAACTACTACGAACAATCAAGTATAGTTTTTCTGTGAATAATAGTTTCATTAGGAAAACACCTAGGAGTACAACTGCTGGATCATTATGGTAAACCTATCTTATAAGAAACTAAGGGAGCTATCTTTCAGGGTGGCATACCATCTTGCATTCCCACCAGCCATGTGGGACGATTCCAGTTGCTCAGCATTCTTGCCAGCATTCTGGCATTGCCGGAATTACTTATTTTAGCCATTCTAACAAGTATGTAGTGATATGCCATCATGGTTTTAATTCACTTAACCATTTTAATAGGCATTTTTCTAAAAAACAGTATATGCTGTTTCACTTCCTTAGAAAATGCTGAACATACATTTTCCCCCAAACCATCCTCATGGAGTAAACCATACTACCCCTCAGGGGCTACTGAAGTACATAGGGTTGTTTCATTTGTTTCTAAAGATGCCTCAGAATTACGTGTGCTTTTTATAGCATTTTCTATCTTCTCCCTTGTAAAGTGTCACTTCTTGCTATTAATGGTGTGCTTGCCTATGGCAGACTTTCCTCTGCACCCTTTTCTCAAGCTGACTTTAGAAACAGGTAACTAAGTTTATCAGAATTACATCTGAAAAGGAGAGGGCAGTCTACAAGGGAGAGTAGTTGATTCTTCAATGAGGAAACAGAAAGCTTTTTTTTTTCTTTTCAGATCACTATACCAAAACTTCCTGACCTCTCATTTGGCTGCTGAGAAATTTTTAGCAGCTAAATTTCTTAAGCATTTTCCAAAAAGGTGAGCCTGCCTGGTAAGTGTACACCAGGGAATTAATTGAGTCACTACTGTATTAAACTGTAAAATTAACATTATATTGTGATTCTATATCAGGAATTCAAAGTTTATCTAAAGCAAAGTGATTATACACTCAATTATATCTTGAGTCCAGAAACCTAAATGGAAGTAATGATCTTAATTCTAGTTTCTTACTCAAAATTCTAAGCACCTAGCAGGTGAGACATTTATAGGGGCGCAAAGACAAATATCAAGAAATTTTACAACTAAAAAAGTAGATAGCAGTTCTTTCAAAAGATAGAGACCATGTTCAAACACTGAATCTTATCCTAAGTAAAATTTATGATGTTCCTTGGAAAGCCATTTGACTAAAAAGCTCATCGTCTTTTCAGTAGTAAGTAGTTTCCATCTTTGTACAAGACAAAAGTGTTAACACTCAAAGCATCTTCTGGAGGTGGATCACACCGGGGAATTACACTGTCTTACTTCTCAGAGAGCCCTGGCTCCAGGGCAGAAAATGCCAACAGCAGTCCCTTGCTCTCACCCGATCTTCCCCAGGGACGCAGGCTAGGTCTCTGCCATATTCACAGACCAATAGCAGCTTTTCCAGCAGCCTCGACCCGCAGACTTAGAAACCCTGTCACCAATTGCATTAGGATCGGGGTGGGACTTCCGCTATCACTTTAGGCTTAACCACCACCATCTCAGCACAGGCAAGAGCAGTCAGGAAGTTCGAATTTCACAAACTTTGGGATCAAACACAGTTCAAGCAGAAATAAAGGAATAATAAGCACATTGGAAGGCAGAGTGGCCAAACTCAGAAAAATAAAACGAAGAATTTAAGAACTGTAAACGAAGAACGATGAAAAACGAAGCAATCAACACTCAAGTCAAGGGTCACTGGTTTGCATGTTATCTCTGCCCTAGCTGCTAGGTCCTGAAGCACTCCTTGGCCTGAGTTCAGGGAGGAGCCCTCTGCCAAAAGGAGAGCAGAATGCTGGACAGCCAAAGCTCTTATTACCTGAGTGCACAGCCCAAAGTGGTAGAGTTCTTACTGTGCAGAGAGAAATAAATCCTGGAAACTCTGATTCATTGACTTTGCCTGATCCTGGACCACTCCTTTCACATGAGACACACAGAACCAAAGACTTTTTCACGCAGACTAAATCGTAGCACCGACAATATTCCATCATGTCAATCATGTCAAACTATGATTCTTTGAAATCCAACACACAAAAACCCGACAATTTCTCTAAAAACTGTTACCTTACTGGGAACCTGGACCTAGCCTTGCGTTCTCAAGAGAAAACCAACTCCACAGACCTTGCCCAGGTCGAACCGGGGTGACAGCAGTAGGCAGTGGCTGGAGACCCCTTCCTGTCGCCATCTAGTTCACTTGCTCCCACAAAAAACCTGTTGCTGTTCAAGCCTTCCAAAATCGAAAAAGGCGTCTCGTAAAAGTTCAGGTTAGTAATATGCCTGCTTCAAAGTGTGGAGGAATACTCGGGATCTCCGCGAGTGGCACTGCACCTTCCAAGCTTGCAGCTATCCGCTGATCCTACGGTTCTCGGCCGGCCTGGTGCAGCCGAGGTTCCCAGACCCCGGGCACCCGGCAGCCGGCCGGGCTCCAGGCGGCGCGTCCATTTTGCAGCAGGTCAGACCTGGAGGAGAGAGGCGCCTGCGGTCCCCCGCGCCCAGACCCCCAAACCCGACCCAGCTCCAACTTCAGACCCTGGCCTGCCCAGAGCCCAGACCCCAACCGAATTCCAGACTCCGACCCAGGCCTGGACCCTGGCCCCAGACCCCAAACCCGGACTCAGGCCCAGACCCCTGGCCCATCCCTGGTCCCCCAAACTCTAGTCTAACCCCGACCCACCCTCCCTTAAATTCAAGCGACCCCTTAAATTCACGTAGACCTACGCCCGGCCCCAGTCTCCAACCCCGCCCCCGGCCCACGCGGACCCCAGTTCGCCTGCCCGCCCGGCTGGCCGCACCTTGACGTGGAAGCGGATGAGCGCCAGGCGGATGCAGTGCGCCATGCAGACGGGCGGCAGGAACCAGACCTTGGGCGGCGGGGTGCCCTTGTTCTGGACATGGCTGACGATCTGCTGCGCCGTCTGGCGCTCGTTGCCCTGCCGCTTGACCCACTCGTGCAGCCGCGCCTTCTCAAGCGCGCCGTTGAAGAAGACGAAGAGCTCGATGTTGCCGCCGAAGCAGGCCTTGGCTAGCGCGGCCAGGTAGCCGAGCATGTGGTTCCACTGGCCGCCGCTCACCCAGTCGGTGTAGAAGCCGCC
>NW_011494629.1:2530596-2542027 GCF_000754665.1 Bison bison bison
ACTCGGACTCCGGCTTCGAACTTCGGTCCCAGCCTTGGCAGAGTCCGCGAGGCCCAGCCCAGGGAAAGGAGCCCTTGGGCCCAAGGGACGCAGCTGTGCCTGCGCGAGTTCCCAGGAGATGTCGGGGCGGTAGCTTCATCTCGTCCCCTTCCTGGTATCCCAGAGCTGGTCACCGAGGACCACATCCCGGCTCCAGGATCTGGCCACCCCGCGACGGCCTTATCCCCGGAAGCCGGTCAGGCAGCCCTGTCCCCGTCCACTATCGGAGCCGGTCACCTCAAGGAGGCCGCGTTCGGACCTACGGATCTGGTTACCCTGAAAGAAGCCTCATCCCGGAAGTCAGTCACCCTAAGGAAGCCCCATCTTCTTCTCGGGTCCCGTTATTCCGAAGAGGCCCTGTTTCGTTCCCAAGGACCGGTCACCCAGAGGAGGCCCCTTCCTGTCCCTGTGCCCGGTCACCCCCGAGAAGGCCTTATTCTCGGGAGTCGGCCACCTGAGGAGTCCCAAGTTCCATCCCCTGGAGCTGGTTCACCCTGAAGAGGCCTCAACCCAATCTTGGGATCTCGTCAACTCGGGGAGGCAGCGTTCGTTTTGAGAGCCAGTCATCTGAGAAGGCCTAATGCCTGGGGTCTGATCACCCCAAAGAGATCCCGTCCTGGTCCCACAGGGCCAGTCATCCCGAGGTGGGACCAGTGCTCTGGCCGAGGCGGCTGCAGAGGGAAAGGTGGTCAGGACCTGGAAGTCCGGATGTAACTAGGGGGAGGAGTGAGCAGAAGTCCCAAACGGAGAAAGGAATCAGTTTCTGCGCTGTGTGCTCAAGTGTAGTTACCGGGTTTTAGAAATGATCAACCGCTCTCTCACCTTAATTGCATCGGTATCTTTAACTTGGGAAATAACTCTCCAGAGTTTCGGTTGTTCACAAGGAGTAGGGTGGTAATTCTGAGGAAGTTGGAAAAGTGGCAGATTGACCCCACTGCCTGCTGGGTTTACTGCTTCACTGCTTTTTTGGGAGTAATCTAAGAGCCACATGAGCAGAACCCTCATTGGCGGTTCCCTTTGAGGTAGCAGATCTCCCTCCAGATAGATCTGACTCAGCCCACTCAAATTGCTTTCACTGTCTGAAGGAGCCAAAGGCTCTGCTTTTTTGTTTTCACACTAGTAACATTTCATGGCCCAGACACTGAAATGACAATCTATAATGTAATATACAAGTAGCCTTAGTGTCAGATATCACCAAAGAGACTTTAAAAACAGTAGATCTGTTACAGCACGTGAAATGCCTCCTTTCTATTTGGTTCCAACTGTGAAATATCTATCTTCTCTAACTCTCGCTTTCTGGAGACTGTGCAGCCCCTCCTAAGGAAAATGATTTAAATCCTTCTTGCTCTAGTAGCATCTTCTGAAACGAGGTCCTTTCAGGACTTCTGTCCCAGAGCTCTGCAGTAATAACTTTTTAAATGAGATTAATATTGTAAATATATTATGCATCAATAAAATGTTTTTTAAAACAGGTTAATGTCTTATAGAATAAAGCATTTATAAACTCAGAACTCTTAGGAGTTTGGAAGTGGTGTTTTTACTTACCTCCAACTCTCCTGTCCTTTTCTTTTCTGGAGAAACCTCTGTAGAGGAGCAGGCCCAGACAGCAGGTGCAGAGCAGATGGAGCCTGCACCCATGAGGTTCCAAGAAGCCTCCATACTCTATTGTCCCTAAAAAGGCAAGTTGAGTTTCTTCATTTCTTATAACTTCACCTCAACTATAGGCCAGTATGATACATACATAAGTAAAATGCTCTTAGTATCTTGATAAGTGTGTTTAATTTTTAAAAAACAGACTAGCAAGTTAAGCCACTAACTCATACACAGTTAGTGATGAAGCCAGGATCATATGTTATTTAGAAATACAGTTAGTCATTTAAAGCCACATTAAATACTGACACCCAAAATATTCAAATTTCCTTCTATAATCCACTGTAGGCTCACACGTTTAGGAGTAGTAGTTTTAATCAGTCATTGTAATTGAATCTATAGCACTGTGCTCCATATTTACTCTTCTATGTACTGTTTTTGTCTTCTTTTAAATGTGCTTGCTTTTAAATACTTTGGTGCCAGTGTCTGGGGTTCTGAGAATTAATTTATTTTCACTTTAAGGCAGTGTAAAGGACTAAGGTTCTGGAATCAGATTACCAAATCTGTCTGGTCCTATCTCTGGGCCCTTGAGTAAATTACTTAAACTTTTAAAACCTTGGTTTCTATCATGTGTACAATGAGAGTATTAATAGTACTTACCTTCCAGATTTTTATAAGGATTAAATGAGATAATTTGTGTGCTTGCCACACAGCAAATTTTCAATAAATGTTGACTTTTATAACTATTACTTCCACATCCTATAATTGTATCAACTTTATCCTTGAGAACATGTAACAGTTATCTTACTTTTTGAAACTTTAAAATTCATTTTCGTAAGTATAAATTCATTTAGGGTTATTTTCCCTATTTAAGTATATGTTCTCATTTAAAAAAAAAACTAATTCTCTTATGTTTTGAGTAACATTATTAGTGGCTGGCAAAATGTTTGGCTGACCCATATTTTATATAATCTTCAAATTCAGAAGTTGGTTGAAGCTAAAATTTTTAAGTGTAAAGGTAAAAACAAACATCTGTATTTAAAATTTAATAAAATTATAATATCTTCTTGGATTCACAATATATAGTAACTAGTGTTTGAGGACTTTCCTAGTTCCAACCACCTGTTATCTTTGGACTTTTCACTTAGAGCATATGAGAAAACTTTTTAATTTCACCAAGAGATTGCCCTACAAGCAAGAAAAAAAATCTGAAAAATAAAAATGGTAAAAAAGACATGGCTCCATGCTTTATAAAAATTAAAAAAAGAAATTCCAGAAAAAGTTATGATTAAGAGACAAAGAGAACTAGCCCACGGTGTGCAAAATTTACCAATATGTGGAAAACCAATCATAGAAATACTTATTTTTAGCTGTTTCACTATTTCAGCCAATTTAGTTTTGGTCAATTCATCTACTGCCCGAAGGAGGAAAATATTACTTATTTTACTTACAAGATTCTTTCCAATTTAAAATGTCTTATAGTAGAATGATAACTTTAATATTAATATTAAATATTCTTAATATTATGCTTAGTTGAGATTTCTATCCAATAATAAGGGGGCTTCCTTGGTGGCTCAGATGGTAAAGAATCTGCCTGCAATGCAGAAGACCCAGCTTCGATCCCTGGGTCAGGAAGATCCCCTGGAGAAGGGAATGGCTATCCACTGCAGTATTCTTGCCTGGAGAATTCCATGGACAGAGGAGCTTGGATGGCTACAGTCCATGGGGTCAAAAATTGTCGAACACAACTGAGCAACTAAGCACAGCACAGCACATCCAATAATAAAAGGTTAAGCTTTCAGTGTTTCAAGTAAGGTGATTGAGACCCATGTACTTATTAGCATATATTAGGAGAGCAGCAGGCTGGGGCTAAACGTGCAATCTGTGACCCTGGAAGAGAGCAAATTAATCTCTGCTTGGGATTTGAATGTGTAATGTTCACCTAGCACTAATCTGCTAATTGATTGTCAATTTAAATTACCTGGAAGAGCACACATGTATCTCTGCAGTTTTGAGGATTTTGTTGTCATTGTTTTGGCATTCTGGAATTTAAAACTGCTTTTTGCCTTTAATTATGTGGATTTAATCCTGTTCTCTTCAGAAGTATGAATTCATTTTCCCTTTCAAGTATATGTTGTAGTTTTAAATTGTACATCAATGGGAAAGCATAAGTGAATTTCATTAAGTGCAGATTTCTCAGGCTTTTCAAGAATAAAGGGAATTTCCAAATGTTTGGCTGACAAACATTTGATACAATCAATTGGTTACTATCTCAGCTGAAGAGCTGGTTACCATTGCTGTAATCACTGATTACTAATTTTCCCTTCCCTAACTCACAACAATCAGGAGTTTTTTGGTGTCCGTTCTTTCTAAAATCTGTAAAGAATTGTCTGTGTCCCCTCTCCACCACTGTGGAAATACACAGAGGCCTTCCCAGCACTTCCTGGGTATCCAAGACCTCTCGCTCTCCACATCAGCCATTACTGACCGGAGAGACTCAGGCATCAGTCTGCCTTCATGCCCACCCTCACTTCTGGGAGCTGCTAAACAGTAAGTAGACAAACATCCACAGGGATACTTTGGAAGACAACACTCAGCTGGGCATATATTTTCTCATTTGAATAGAAGAACTTTACAGTCATCCCTTACCTACTGCCTTATGGAATCTTAAAGTTTTGTTTAATTTTTTTTTTTTTGGCCACACTGTACAATATGCAGGATCTTAGTTCACTGACCAGAGATCAAACCCATGCCCCCTGCAATGGAAGCTTGGAGGTCTAACTACTGGACCACCAGGGAATCCTTCTCTGCCCTCCACAATTTATTTAATAAACTAAATTTTATTTTTAAACAATATAAATCAAATGAAATTTTTATTTTTTAAACCAGGAATTTTCATTCATAAGTACAAAACCGTTTAAAATTTTATTTAGAGACTGTGCTGTGCTTTGTTGTTCATTCATGTCCAACTCTTTGTGACCCTATGGACTCCTCTGTCCATGGGGATTTTCCAGGCAAGAATACTGGAGTGGGTTGCCATGCCCTCCTCCAGGGGATCTTCCCAACCCAGGGATCAAACCCAGGTCTCCCATGTGGCAGGCAGATTCTTTACCAACTGAGCCACCAGAGAAGCCCAAGATTACTGGAGTGGGTAGCCTTTCCCTTCTCCAGCATACCTTCCCAACCCAGACTCGAACCTGGATCTCCTGCATTGCAGGTGTTTTCTTTACCAGCAGAGCTACCAGGGGAGCCCATTTAGAGACCAGTTATCATTAAATGGTCTGTTGTGTTTAATAAAAATGTTTCTGGAAGGAGCAGTTCTCTCACACCAGAATATGAAAGGCACTCAGGCCTGACAAAGCTGGAACACATGAATTCGACTTCCTCCAGGGAATCTGGGGCTTCAGACAGGTGGGAGCACATAGTCGTTCTCTGGAAACTGAGCTGAGACTCTCCACACTGAATCTACTGCCAAAGGAAAAGATGAGCTTGGTTTTAGAACTATAAGAATGCAAGTGCCACTGAAAGACAGGGAGAAAGTTCTGCCTTAAATGCAGATGCCCTCAGGGTGGAGCATTAGCCTGAGCCTGGAAAAGAACTGAAGGCAGGAACCCGCCCTTCCTCCCCCGCTCACTGCTCACTGCCTCTTCTCCGTCCCTTGCTCTTTGCAGATCCCAGGTAGGTGGTAAAGGCAACACTGGCCCCCGATGAAGGACTATCAGTGCAACCTGAAATAAGGATTTTAGCACAGTCATGAGACAATACCTGTTTATCTTATAACAGATACCTCTAGTTTTGTCAAACCAAGAAGCACTATAAATGTAATATTTTAAAATAAAAATTTCCATGTCACTAAAAAGATTATATACTCAATAATCTCATCCTAACACTTATGTTCCTTGAGCTCTACTATTCAATAGAACTTTCTATGATGAAGGAAGTGAGCTGTACTGTCTAACATGGTAGCTACTAGCCATAGGTGGCTATTGAGTATTTGATGTGTTTAACTGAGAAATTAAATTTTTAATTTTATTTAACTTCAAGTTAAACAGTCATATGTGACTAGTGCATACTGTAGCAAAAGAGCTTAATTCCTAACTAACTGAGCAGTTTCATCAGTCTGGCCCCACATTAGATTACATTTAATGTGTAATTTG
The DNA here is from genome assembly GCF_000754665.1 of Bison bison bison. Classification (NCBI taxonomy): domain Eukaryota; kingdom Metazoa; phylum Chordata; class Mammalia; order Artiodactyla; family Bovidae; genus Bison; species Bison bison. The sequence goes on from NW_011494629.1 coordinate 2,536,383, forward strand.
TCTCTAACTTGATGGTGAAAAGAATATGGCTCCTTTGGTGTTAATATGGGGAAGCAAGTACATGGATTGACCATGTCACGAAATCTATAGACAATTTCTGAGAAATATACCTGGGTATCTTTTGGAAGAGAAAATAAATGCTGAATTTCCAAAATACATATGTTCACGACATAAATTATAATACCCCTCCTGCTGCTGCTGCTACTAAGTCGCTTCAGTCATGTCCCACTCTGTGCGACCCCATAGACGATACCCCACCGGGCTCCCCCGTCCCTGGGATTCTCCAGGCAAGAACACTGGAGTGGGTTGCCATTTCCTTCTCCAATGCATGAAAGGGAAAAGTGAAAGTGAAGTTGCTCAGTCGTGTCCAACCCTCAGCGACCCCATGGACTGCAGCCTACCAGGCTCCTCCATCCATGGGATTTTCCAGACAAGAGTAATACCCCTCTTATACCCTGTTTAAAAGATATAGATACTATAACGCGATGCCTTCTAAATCTTAACCCACTGATTATATACTGTATCACTGGTGAACTACATGTCTAAAGGACATGTCCTATTTTATTTGATCCATTTTCTTTTATTTGCCTTTATTTAACTCAGTGCAAATTTACTTAACTACTGTAAGAAATAAGTATCTATAGTTCTCATAAGAAGCAGCATGAAATTCCTTGCAGCATCAACATACACCATGACATTTGTATGACCTACAAGTCTAGAAATCTATGCCAAGTAAGGTTAATTTTTAATAGTTTAATCTACTAGTAGATGTTTATTTTCATATTTTAAAGTACATGTAGTGACTCAAATTTATATCTTATTCTCCACAAACTCACAAACTACAAAGAAAAGAAAATAATTGCTTGTATTACCAAGAAATATGTTGATTAGTACCAGTGAGAAGGTCAGAGAAGTATATGCTAAGAGATCATATAAGGAAGAACTCACTTTATTTTTAAACTTTTTCTTTTATATTGGGCTATAGCCGATTAACAATGTTGTGACAGTTTCAGGGCAACAGCAAAGGGACTCAGCCATACATATACATGTATCCAGTTCAGTTCAGTTCAGATACTCAGTCGTGTCGAACTCTTTGCGACCCCATGGACTGCAGCACGCCAGGCCTCCCTGTCTATCACCAACTCCCGGAGTTCACTCAAACTCACGACCATCGAGTCAGTGATACCATCCAACCATCTCATCCTCTGTCCTCCCCTTCTCCTCCTGCCTTCAATCTTTCCCAGCATCAGGGTCTTTTCCAATGAGTCAGTTCTTCCCATCAGGTGGCCAAAGTATTGGAGTTTCAGCTTCAACATCAGTCCTTCCAATGAGATTCAGGACTGATTTCCTTTAGAATGGACTGATTGGATCTCCTTGCAGTCCAAGGAACTCTCAAGAGTCTCCTCCAACACCACAGTTCAAAAGCATCAATTCCTCGGCTCTCAACTTTCTTTATAGTCCAACTTTCACATCCATACATGACTACTGGAAAAATCATAGATTTGACTATATGGACCTTTGTTGGCAAAGTAATGTCTCTGTTTTTTAATATGCTGTCTAGGTTAGTCATAACTTTCCTTCCATGGACAAAGCGTCTTTTAATTTCATGGCTGCAGTCACTATCTGCAGTGATTTTGGAGCCCCAAAAATTAAAGTCTGCCACTGTTTTCCCATCTATTTGCCATGAAGTGATGGGATCAGATGCCATGATCTTAGTTTTCTGAATGTTGAGCTTTAAGCCAACTTTTTCAGTCTCCTCTTTCACTTTCATCAAGAGGCTCTTTAGTTCTTCTTCACTTTCTGCCATAGAGTGGTGTCATCTGCATATCTGAGGCTATAGATATTCCTCCTGGCAATCTTGATTCTAGCCCGTGCTTCATCCAGCCCAGCATTTCTCATGATGTACTCTGCATATAATGATCAATTCATGAGGTACTCTGGATACATGTATCCATTCTCCCCTAAATTCCCCTCCACCCAGGCTGCTGCATTAATACTGAGCATAGTTCCATGTGCTATACAGGAGGTCCTTGTTGGTTATCTATTTTAAATATAGCAGTGTGTACATCTATGCATGTACATGTCCATCTAATTTTAAATTGAAGTTTAAGCTATCACTTTCAGCCAAGTTGAAGTAAAGGGACTGCTACCTTCCCACCTGATACAGTAATAACCAAAAACACCCAGACAGCAATGTGAACCAATAGTTCTGAAAACATTGAAAATAAATCAGTGAAGGACAGAGATCCTTTAGAGATGGAAAACAAAGGAGATGAGCCCTACAAATGACCCACTTCACTGCCTGGTGAAAGTTTCCAGACCATGATGTAAGGAAACGAACCCACAGGACCTGGCAGCCTCCCTAAGTTGAGGGAAAGTAATGGGGAATCGGGACTGAGCAAGATGGCTAAAACTCACAGGGTAGAGTACTGGAAAGAGGAGTGATGTACAGAGAAAACTCCAGAGGCCTGCAGAGACTCCTCCATAAATATTCAGCTAAGAATCAATTAATAAACACGTGTGAGCAAGCTACCTGAGGCAGAGGAAAAAGCCCTTGGGAAGGATGAAAGTGTACAGTGCCTGAAGTTCACATGAGGCCAGAAGTAAAGTCATCAGCTAGAGTACTCAAAATGGTCTTTCCTTAATAGTGAGATAAAATTAACTCTTGACAAGAATTCTCGGATGATAATGGAGTAGGTAGCACCAGAAATCTGTCTTCCACCTAGACAACAATGGCATTGGCAGACTCTGTCTTATGTAACTAATTTGGAACTATTGAGTCTGTTGAAAACTTGTAACTTCTGGGGAAGGCTTGGGTAATAAATTTTGGTTAATTTTGAGTGTCTTCAGCTCTTAGCTGGCAATAGTTGCTAGGCATCCCCACTTCCAGCCACTTAGCACACACTGCTTACCTGCAGCTTGCAGGAGTCAGAGCAGGCAAAAAAGGGGATCTGTGTTCTGGTCACTGATTGCTTCTTCTGATCATAGAGATGCAGAAAGTCGGGTAGCCACTGTTGCTGCACCTTCCCTCGCATGCCCCCCCTTCACTACCAACTCATCGCAGATTTATCCCCTCAAGCTGAACAGCCTTCTAGGAAATTGACAGGGCCAGGGCCCTTTTCTCCTGCTTTAAATTTTTGCTTTTCCCATTTGGGGAGTCAGACATTAAAGACTAGGACAAAAGAAAAAATGCATGTATGGAGGAAATTAGAAAGTGACTAATGTGCTCAAAGAAAGATTTTTAAAGACCTAAGAAGACATTGTTTTCACACCTGAGTCTGATTCTTGGCACAGAGACAGCCTACAACAATTAAAAAAAAAAAAAAATCCTTGGGAAATGGTGAGAATCTGATTTCCAGAGTTACTATATTATTATATTCAAATGTCCAGTGTCCATTCAACAAAAACTCAGACAAGGCATACAAAGATTTAGGAAGGTATGGTCAATTCAAAGAAAAAAGTAATTAAACAGAGTCTGTCCCTGAAATAGACGTAATGGAATATATATTAAATACTTTAAAACAATTGTCCTAAGATGCTCAAAGAACTACCTTATGATCCAGCAATTCCATTCCTGTGTATATACCTGATGAAAACAAAAACACTAGTTCAAAAGATATATGCACCCCAGTGTTCACAGCAGCATTATTTACAATAGCCAAACTACGGAAGCAACCTAAATGTCCACCATCAGGACATTGAATGAATAAAGAGAATATGATGTGTATGTACAATAGGATACTATTCAGCCATTAAAGAATGCAATGTTACTACTTGGAACAACATGAGTGGACTTGGAGCATATGATGGTAAGTGATATTAATATAAATCAAAGACAAATACTGTATGATACCACTTATATGTGGAATATAATGGAGAAGGCAATGGCACCCCACTCCAGTACTGTTGCCAGGAAAATCCCATGGAAAGAGGAGCCTGGTAGGCTTCAGTCCATGGGGTCGCTAAGAGTCGGACATGACTGAGCAACTTCACTTTCACTTTTCACTTTCATGCATTGGAGAAGGAACTGGCAACCCACTCCAGTGTTCTTGCCTGGAGAATCCCAGGGATGGGGGAGCCTGGTGGGCTGCCGTCTCTGGGGTCGCACAGAGTCGGACATGACTGAAGCAACTTAGCAGCAGCAGCAGCAGCAGTGGAATATAAAAAAATTAAAAACTTAGTGACAATGGCATTAAAGGAAAAGACTAGTGCTTACCATGGGGAGGAGGCATCCCTGGTGGCTCAGATGTTGAAGAATCTGCCTGCAATGCAGGAGACCCAGATCCAGGTCCAGTCTCTGGGTCAGGAAGATCCCCTGAAGAAGGGAATGGCTACCCACTCCATTATTCTTGCCTGGAGAGGAGTCTGGCAGGCTATAGTCCGTGGGGTTGCAAAGAGTTGGACACAACTGAGCGACTAATACTTTTGCTTTCACCATGGGGAGAGAGAAAGGGGAGGAGCAAGCTAGAGATAAGAGATTAAAAGGTAGGGATGGGATGGAGGGGGTAGATGGGAGGGGAGTTCAGCATGGGGAACACATGTACACCCATGGCTGATTCATGTAAATGTATAACAATAACCACTACAATATTCTAAAGTAATTAGCCTCCAATTAAAATTAATTAATTAATTTACAAAAAAAAGAAATACAAACTACTATGTATAAAATAAATAAGCTACAAGGATATACTGTACAGAACAGGGAATATAGCCAATATTTTATAATAACCATAAAAGGAATATGGGTTTCCCTCACAGCTCAGTTGGTAAAGAATCTGCCTGTAATGCAGGAGACCCAGGTTTGATCGGGAAGATCCCCAGGAGAAGGAAATGGGAACCCACTCCAGTACTCTTGCCTGAAGAATCCCATGGACAGAGGAACCTGGCAGGCTAGAGTCCAGGGGGTCACACGAGTTGGACACGACTTAGTGACTAAACTACTACCACATAAATGGAATATAACCTTTAAAAATTATGAATCACTATGTTGTACACCTGAAACATATAATATTGTAAATCAACTATACCTCAATTTAAAAAGAAACTTCAAAAGTCTAATGAAATAATCATGGAAAAATCTAAATAAAGAAATACACAACATTTATATGAAATTCAAAATACCTACATTAACCAAAATAACTTTCAGGAAAAAGAGAGAACAGAAATAGAGCACTAACATTACATAATTTAAAGATTTATTCTAAGTCTAGATTACTTAAGGTAGTGTGATACTGGCATTACGATAAAGAGATCAATGTAACAAAGTAGAGAATCCAGATGTATACCCACACATTTTGGGTTAATATTCAATAAAGATGCAAAACCAACTTATGGAGGAAGTTAACCTTTTCAAGAAGTGGTGCTTTCATAATTGGATATCCATACGGGAGTCAGGAAGCAACAGTTAGAACTGGACATGGAACAACAGACTGGTTCCAAATAGGAAAAGGAGTTCGTCAAGGCTGTATATTGTCACCCTGTTTATTTAACTTATATGCAGAGTACATCATGAGAAACGCTGGACTGGAAGAAACACAAGCTGGAATCAAGATTGCTGGGAGAAATATCAATAACCTCAGATATGCAGATGACACCACCCTTATGGCAGAAAGTGAAGAGGAACTCAAAAGCCTCTTGGGGAAAGT
>NW_011494629.1:2542127-2551181 GCF_000754665.1 Bison bison bison
ACCATCTACAGTGTCAGACTTTATTTTTCTGAGCCCAAAATCACTACAGATGGTGACTGCAGCCATGAAATTAAAAGACGCTTACTCCTTGGAAGGAAAGTTATGACCAACCTAGATAGCATATTCAAAAGCAGAGACATTACTTTGCCAACAAAGGTTCGTCTAGTCAAGGCTATGGTTTTTCCTGTGGTCATGTATGGATGTGAGAGTTGGACTGTGAGGAAGGTTGAGCGCTGAAGAATTGATGCTTTTGAACTGTGGTGTTGGAGAAGACTCTTGAGAGTCCCTTGGACTGCAAGGAGATCCAACCAGTCCATTCTGAAGGAGATCAGCCCTGGGATTTCTTTGGAAGGAATGATGCTAAAGCTGAAACTCCAGTACTTTGGCCACCTCATGCGAAGAGTTGACTCGTTGGAAAAGACTCTGATGCTGGGAGGGATTGGGGGCAGGAGGAGAAGGGACCAACAGAGGATGAGATGGCTGGATGGTATCACTGACTCGATGGACGTGAGTCTGAGTGAACTCCGGGGGTTGGTGATGGACAGGGAGGCCTGGCGTGCTGCGATTCATGGGGTCGCAAAGAGTCAGACACGACTGAGCAACTGATCTGATCTGATCTGTTCTGATGGGAGTAAAACAAATAGTTAAGTTTAATCTACATCTCAAGCCATATACAAAAGTTAGTTCAAAAATTAGTAAAAAGAAAAATACTTATTAGACCTAAATGTGCAACCTAGAAGTTTAAAAGGTCTAGAAAGGAACATAAGGGGAAAATCTCTGTGTTATTTTGTTTTTTAAGATATTTTAGATCGTGCCAAAGGCATGATCTGTAAAAGAAAAAATTGAAAATTTAACTTCATCAAAATTAAGAATGTGAACTCTTCAGAAGATACTGTTAACATAATGAAAAGAAAGTTGCAGTTGTAGAAAATATTTGCAAATCATAAAAAAAAAAATGTGAGTTCATACATACATTCATTAATACATATAATACATAAGACCGAAAACTCATTAAGAAAATAAGGAATGTACAATTTGGGAAATAATTTGATCAGACCCATCACTAAAGGAAATATAGAGCTGACACATAAGCACATGAATGAACGTTCAACATCATTAGTTATTAGGGAAAGACAGAGCCACAATGAAGTGATATCAGGAAATGTGGCAGAGTAGAAAGCCCCAGGAATTTGACTCCACAGAAATGACATGTGAGCTGGTAGGAACTGTCTGAGCAACTATTTTGCAACCTTAGTCTAACAGATCTCTTACAGGATCCAGAGGAATGCTTAATGAAGAAGCTGGTAAGTTTAATTTTGGTGAATTTTAGTGATTGCATGATAGCGGCTACCATGCCTCACATCCTAGCACTCCACAATGCAGCAACTCAGTTCCTGGTGCAAATTTCTGGGGCCATGGTGGGGAATATGGACCTTGTCTTCCAAAAACTTGGGATCATAGGTTTTTTATTGCTAATCATCAAGGGGCTGAGACAGAAGTTAGCCATTGTTTCATTCCCAACGGGCTAAAATGTCTCCCTGATTTGTAGAGGATTTAAAGAGAGAGCATCTATGTTTTCCCCTTTTGGGAGCCAAATGCTTAAGGATATCTTTGTCAGGTTGCACTTTGCAGAGACAAAGGAACAGAAACTTTACTGATCACAGACAAGAAGCATATACTTTTAAAAACAGTATGGAAAAGTTCAGTTTTATGACTTCAACCTTCAACAGGCAAAATCCAACAATCCCTGATGAGGGACAGAATTGGAATTTTAGAATTCCCACAGCATTATAGTTTGAGTTACCACAACTCAAAATGTCTGGTTTTCAACAACAACAAAAATACAGTACAGTACATAGAAAGAAACAGTAATGTACAACCCTTTAAAGGAACAAGAGTTAGACAGAAACCATCTCTGAGGAAGCCCAGACATTTAAGTTACTAATCAAAGACATTAAATTGACTTTCTTAATTTTATTTAAGGAAATCACAGACAGAGAGCTAAAGGGAATCAAGAAAATAATGACTGTAAAAAATAAAAATACAAATGAAGATGAAAAATAAAGAGATAGAAGGAACTGAATAGAAATTTTGGAGGTGGAAAGTACAAAAACTAAAATGAAAAATTCTCTAGAGGTGTTCAAAATCAGATTTGAGCAGGCAGAAGAAAGGATCGGTTGAAGATAAGGACAAATGAAATAATAAATTCAGAGAAACAGAAAAAAATAATGAATATAAATGAACAAAGCCTGAAGGACTGTGGGATACCATTAGGTATTCAATATATGTATTATAGGGCTCCCAGAAGAAGATATTAAAGACAGGAATAGGAAAACATATTTGGCAAAAAAATTCCCAAATCTGATGAAATTCATGAATATACATCTGAGAAGCTCAACTAACTCCAAGCTGGATACTTATAGACTGGACAACCAAGTTGATCTTGAAAGCAGGAATGTAGAAGTCACTCATCACATACAAGTGATTCTCAATAAAATTAACAGACGATTTCTCTCCAGAAACCACAGAGGCCAGAAGACAGTAGGATGACATGTTTAGTAGCCTGAAGGGGGAAAAAAAGTGTCGGTTAAGAATTCTGTATCTGGCAAAACTCTTCTTTAACAATGAAGGAGGTATTAAGAAAATCCCAGGTAAACAGATCTACCGTACAAGAAATTACTAAAGAGACTCCTTCAGGATGAAATGAAAGGACACCAGACAGTAACTCTCAGACATAAAAAAATAATAAGTATAAGGTCCAGTAATAGTGGACTTTTGAATGAACGAAATTGTGCATTTAATTTATAACTTCCCTTTTTTCCCTAAATAAACAAAATGACAAATGTTAAAGCAATAATTATAAATTCATTTTAAGGGGACTACAATGCATAAGGTGATAATCTGTGATAATAACAACTCAAAGGGTTGAAGCAGAGAACCCAAAAGGAAATAAGTGGAGATGTAAGGAAGCAGAATTTTTTTTAATTATTATATACTCTTATGTATATTCAAACCATGTGTTTAATAAGTTTAACATGGTAATTGATATCCTCCAAATGTTAACAATGGAAAATTGAGGTACAGAAGCATAAAACATAAATAGCCACGTGGCAAAGTAAATGCTTGTTTTTCAGTAATCAAATTAAATATAAAAGGACTACTCTTTTCTATTAAAATAAAGGTTTGGAAGACTATATTAAAAAAACAGAATCCATCAACATTCTGTTTACAAAATATTCACTTTAGATATGAAGATGAAGCTAATTTTAAGTAAAAGGATGGAAAAAGATATTCCGTGAAAACTATAACCAAAACTGAACTGACTTTGCTGTACTGTTATTTAAAAAGGTTTCATCATATATTGGGGCTTCCCAGTTGGCTTAGTGGTAAAGAATCCGCCTGTCAATGCAGGAGACATGGGTTCGATCCCTGGTTCACTAAGTTCTCCTGGAGGAGGAAATGGCAACCCACTCCAGTATTCTTGCTGGGATAATCCAATGGACACAGGAGCCTGGTGGGCTACAGTGCATGGGGTCTCAGAGAGTCAGACATGACAGAGTGACTGAGCGTGCACCTGTCATATACTGATAACATTTAACACAGCAATGTGTGTTAGTCACTCAGTCATGTCCAACTTTGCAATCCCATGGACAGTAGCCCACCAGGCTCCTCTGTCCATGGCATTCTCCAGGCAAGAATACTGGAGTGGGTTGCCAAGCCTTACTCTAGTGTACCTTCCTAACCCAGGGATTGAACCCACATCTCTAACATATCCTGCATTGGCAGGCAGTTTCTTTACTACTGGAGCCACCAGGGAAGCCCATATATACCATATACTGGCCACAAAATAAGTCTTAATAAATTTTTAAAAGATTAAAATCATCCAATGTATGTCTTTTGATCATAATGGAATGAAATTAAAAATGAATAACAGAGGCAAACTGGAAAATTCACAAATATGTGGAAATTAAACAATACAAGGAAGACTAGGAGACCTTAAGAGGGAAGGACACAGCACCTCAAGAGGTGAGGGAGCAGGAAGGATGTGCACTCAGCGCTCGCAGGATATTGAATCCCTAACAGGAGGGCTGACTGCTTCTAAGGGGGTTGATTCACCAAGATCAATCCCTGAGCCTTTGGAGTGGGAGCACTAACTCCCAGACCCTAGGGTATGAGAGAACTAACCCTAGGGAGTATCAAATAGTGAGAACTCACACAAACAAAACCACTTGAATACAAGACCCAGCATCACCCAATCACCAGTAGCACCCTGTGCAGGACACCTCATCTAAACAACAAACAAAACAAAAAAAACAAACGCAATCATCAGGAGACAGTATTACCATCTCACTCAGCCTTGCCCATCAGAAGAAAAACAAACAAACAAACAAAAACTCAGCACAAATCTCACCCTATACAAAGCTTACACAAACCACTGGACCAACCTTAGGAGTGCAGAAACCAAAAGGAAAAAAGAATTCAATCTTCTTCAAGCAAAGAATTCAACTTTCCTTGAAGCCTGAGAAAAGGAGAACTCAAACACAATAAGTTTTAAAAAAATAACTAAAAGGCAGAGAAATACTACACAAATGAAGGAACAAACTAGAAACACAGATGTCCAAATAGATGAAGAGGAAATAGGCAAACTACCTGAAAAAGAATTCAGAATAATGATGTAAAGATGATCAAAAACCTTGAACACAAAATGGAGAAAATGCAAGAATCAATTAACAAAGACCTAGAAGAATTAAAGAATAAACATACAAACAACACAAGTGCTGAAATTAAAAATACTCTAGAAGGAATCAATAGCAGAATATCTGAAGCAGAAGGACAAATCGGTGAGCTGGAAGATAAAATGGTGGAAATAACTTTGAAGAGCAGAATAAAGTAAAAAGAATGAAAAGAACTGAGGATAGTCTCACAGACCTCTGGGACAAAATCAAATGCACTAACATTCAAATTATAGGGGTCCCAGAAGAGGAAGAGAAAAAGAAAGGCTATGAGAAAATTTTTGAAGAGATTATAGTTGAAAATTTCCCCAACATGGAAAAGGAAATAGTCAATGAAGTCCAAGAGGCACGAAGAGTCCCATACAGGATAAACCCAAGGAGAAATGTGCCAAGACATATACCAATCAAATTGTCAAAGACTAAACACAAAGAAAGAATATTAAAAGCAGCAAGGGAGAAGCAACAAGTAACATACAAGGGAAACTCCATATGCTTAACAGCTGATCTTTCAGCAGAAACTCTGCACAATGCTATGAGACTAGATATCAGTTACAAGAAAAAACCTGTAAGAAACACAAACACATGGAGATTAAACGACACGTTTCTAAATAACCAACAGGTTACTGAAGAAATCAAAAGGGAAATAAAAAAAACTTTTAGAAATAAATGACAATGGAAACATGACAACTCAAAACCTATGGGATGCAGCAAAAGCAGTTCAAAGAGGGATGTTTATAGCAATATAATCCTACTTCAAGAAAAAAGAAAAACATAGAACAGACAACTTAACTTTACACCTAAAACAACTAGAAAAAGAAGAACAAAAAACCCCCAAAATTAGTAGAAGGAAGGAAATCATACAGATCCAAGCAAAAATAAATGAAAAAGAAATGAAAGAAACAATAGTAAAGATTAATAAAACTAAAAGCTGGTTCTTTGAGAAGATAAACAAAATCAACAAACCTTTAACCAGACTCATCAAGAAAAAAAGAAGAATTAGATCAACAAAATTAGGAATGAAAAAGGAGAGGTTACAACAGACAATGCAGAAATACAAAGGATTATAAGAGACTATTACGAACAACTATATGGCAATATAATGGATAACCTGGAAGAAATGGACAGATTCTTAGAAAAGTTCAATCTTCCAAGACTGAATCAGGAAGAAAGAGAAACTGTGAACAACCCGATTACAAGCACTGAAATTGAAGCTGTGATCAAAAATCTCCCAAAAAACAAAAGCCTAGGACCAGATGGCTTCACAGGAGAATTCTACCAAACATTTAGACAAGAGCTAATGCCCGTCCTTCTAAAAGCTCTTTCAAAAAATTGCAGAGGAAGGAACACTTCCAAGCTCATGCTATGAGGCCACCATCACCTTGATACCAAAACCAGACAAAGACAGCATAAAAAAAAGAAAATAACAGGCCAATATCACTGATGAACATAGACGCAAAAATCCTTAACAAAATTTTAGCAAACAGAATTCAGTAACACATCAAAAAGATCATACATCATGATCAAGCTGGGTTTATTCCAGGAATGCAAGGATTCTTCAATATATGCAAATCAATCAATGTGATAAACCGTATTAACAAATTGAAAGATAAAAGCCATATGATAATCTCAATAGATGCAGAAAAAGCCTTTGACAAAATTCAGCACCATTTATGATTAAAACTCTTCAAAAAATGGGCCTAGAAGGAATCAACCTCAACATAGTAAAGGCCATATATGATAAGCCTACAGCAAACATTATTCTCAATGGTGAAAAACTAAAAGCATTCCCCCTAAGATCAGGAACAAGACAAGGGTGTCCACTGTCACCACTATTATTCAACACACTTTTGGAAGTCCTAGCTACAGCAATCAGAGAAGAAAAAGAAATAAAAGGAATCCAGATCAGAAAAGAAGAAGTAAAGCTCTCACTGTTTGCAGATGACATGATACTGTACATAGAAAACCCTAAAGATTGTATCAGAAAATTACTAGGCTAATCTTGAATTTAGCAAAGTTGCAGGATACAAAGTCAATACATATAAATCACTTCTATTTCTATATACTAACAATGAAAAATCAGAAAGAGAAATTAAGGAATCAATCCTATTCACCATTGCAACAAAAAGAGTTAGATATCTAGGAATAAACTTACCTAAAGAGACAAAAGAACTGTACACAGAAAATTATAAGACACTAATGAAAGAAATCAAGAATGACATAAACAGATGGAGAGATATTCTATGTTCCTAGATAGGAAGAATCAATATTATGAAAACAACTATACTACCAAATGCAATCTACAGATTTCATGTGATCCCTATTAAATTACCAATGGCATTTTTCACAGCACTAGAACAAAAAATTTCACAGTTCATATGGAAACACAAAGACCCTGAATAGCCAAAGCAGGACCTTGCCAACAAATGTCCACCTAGTCAAAGCTATGTTTTTTCCAGTAGTCATGTGTGGATGTGAGAGTTGGACTATAAAGAAAGCTGAGCACTGAAGAATTGATGCTTTTGAACTGTGGTGTTGGAGGAGACTCTTGAGAGTCCCTTGGACTGCAAGGAGATCCAACCAGTCCATCCTAAAGGAAATCAGTCCTGAATATTCATTGGAAGGACTGATATTGAAGCTGAAACTCCAATACTTTGGCCACGTGACATGAAGAACTGACTGATTGGAAAAGACACTGATGCTGGGAAAGATTGAAGGCAGGAGGAGAAAGGGACAACAGAGCATGACATGGTTGGATGGCATCACCAACTCGATGGACATGAGTTTGAGTAAACTCCAGGAGTTGGCAATGGTCAGGGAGGCTTGGCATGCTGCAGTCCATGGGGTTGCAAAGAGTTGGTCACGACTGAGCGACTGAACTGCTGCTGCTGCTGCTAAGTCACTTCAGTCGTATCCGACTCTGTGTGATCCCACAGACGACAGCCACCAGGCTCCCCCGTCCCTGGGATTCTCCAGGCAAGAACACTGGAGTGGGTTCCCATTTCCTTCTCCAATGCATGAAAGTGAAAAGTGAAAGGGAAGTCGCTCAGTCGTGTCCGACTCTTACCGACCCCATGGACTGCAGCCTACCAGGCTCCTCCATCCATGGGATTTTCCAAGCAAAGTACTGGAGTGGGGTGCCATTGCCTTCTCCTGAGCGACTGAACTGAACTGAGCCAAAACAGTCTTAAGAAAGAAGAATGGAGCTGGAGGAATCAACCTTCCTGACTTCATATTATACTACAAAGCTGCAGTCATTAAGACAGTATGGTACTGGCACAAAAACAGAAATATAGACCTATGGAACAAGATAGAAAGCCCCAAAATAAACCCATGTACCTATGGGTACCTTATTTTTGACAAAGGATGCAAGAATATACAATGGGGCAAAGACAGCCTCTGCAATAAATGGTGCTGGGAAAACTGGACAACTACATGTAAAAGAATGAAATTAAAACACTTCCTAACACCATACACAAAGATAAACTCAAAATGGATTAAACACCTAAATGTAAGACCAGAAACTATAAAACTCTTAGAGGAAAACATAGGCAGAACACTCAACGACATAAATCAAAGTAAGATCCTCTATGACCCACCTCCTAGAGTAATGGAAATAAAAACAGTAAACAAGTGGGACCTGATTAAACTTAAAAGCTTTTGCACAGCAAAGGAAACTATAAGCAAGGTTTAAAAGACAACCCTCAGAGTGGGAGAAAATAATAGCAAATGAAACAACTGACAAAGGATTAATTTCCAAAATATACAAGCAACATATACAACTCAATACCAGAAAAACAGCCCAATCAAAAAGTGGGAAAAAGACCTAAACAGACATTTCCCCAAAGAAGACATACAAATGGCTAACAAACACTTGAAAAGATGCTCAACATCGCTCATTAATAGAGAAGAATGCAAATCAAAACTACAATGAGATATCACCTCATATCGGTCATATCAGCCATTATCAAAAAGTCTACAGACAATAAATGTTGGCGAGGGTGTGTAGAATAGGGTATGTTCTTGCACTGTTGGTGGGAATGTAAATTGATACAAGCACTACGGAAGACGGTATGGAGATTCCTTAAAAAAAATAGCCATAAAACCACCGTTCAGTTCAGTTCAGTTCAGTCGCTCAGTCGTGTCCGACTCTTTGCAAACCCCAAGAAGTGCAGCACGCCAGGCCTCCCTGTCCATCACCAACTCCCAGAGTTTACTCAAACTCATGTCCATCGAGTTGGTGATGCCATCCAACCATCTCATCCTCTGTCGTCCCCTTCTCCTCCTGCCCGCAATCCCTCCCAGCATCAGAGTCTTTTCCAAT
>NW_011494629.1:2551281-2559919 GCF_000754665.1 Bison bison bison
TGATGCCATCCAACCATCTCATCCTCTGTCGTCCCCTTCTCCTCCTGCCCGCAATCCCTCCCAGCATCAGAGTCTTTTCCAATGAGTCAGCTCTTCACATGAGGTGGCCAAAGTACTGGAGTTTCTAGCTTTAGCATCATTCCTTCCAAAGATCACCCAGGACTGATCTCCTTTAGAATGGACTGGTTGGATCTCCTTGCAGTCCAGGGGACTCTCAAGAGTCTTCTCCAACACCACAGTTCAAAAGCATCAATTCTTCGGCACTCAGCTTTCTTCACAGTCCAACTCTCACATCCATACATGACTACTGGAAAAACCATAGCCTTGCAGTACAGCAATCCCACTCCTAGGCATATACCCTGAGAAAACCAAAATTGAAAAAGACACATGTATCCCATTGTTCATTGCAGCACTATTTACAATACCTAGAACATGGAAGCAACCTAGATTTCCATCAACAGATGAATGGATAAAGTTGTGGTACATATACACAATGGAACATTACTCAGCCATAAAAAGGAACACATTTGAGTCAGTTCTAATGAGGTGGATGGACCTAGAACCTATTATACAGAGTGAAGTAAGTCAGAAAGAGAAAGATAAATATCATATTCTAATGCATGTATATGGAATCTAGAAAAATGGTGCTGAAAAATTTATTAACACGGCAACAATGGAGAAACATAGAAAATAGACTTATGGACATGGGGAGAGGGGAGGAGAGGGTGCGAAGTATGGAAAGAGTAACATGGAAACTTACATTACCATATGTAAAATAGATAGCCAATGGGAATTTGCTGTATGTCTCAGGAAACTCAAACAGGGGTGGGGAAGGAGATGGGAGTGAGGTTCAAAAGGGAGGGGATATATGTATATACCTATGGCTGATTCATGTTGAGGTTTGACAGAAAACAACAAAATTCTATAAAGCAATTTTCCTTCAATAAAAAATACATTTAAAAAAAGAAATAATGATAGTGCTCAAAAAAAAAAAAAAATACAAGCTTAAAGAAACAATGGGTCAAGGAAGAAACAACAAGGAAAATTAGAAAATGGCTTAAGAAATGAAAATAAAAGCACAATGTACAAAACCTCATGGGATTCATCAAAAGCAATGGTAAAGTAGAAATTTATATTTGTAAATATATATGTTAAAAAAGGAGAAATAAACCAATAAACCTTAAGAAACTGTAAAAAGAAGAGCAAGCTAAACCCCAAGCTTGCATAGTTTCAGAAATGATAAAGGTCAGAGCAGAGATAAATAAAATAGAAAACAGAAAAGTAACAGAGAAAATAAAAATAATCAAAAGTTGGTTCTTCAAAAAGATAAAGAAAATTGACAAAGATTCAGTAAGAAAAAAAAAAAGACTAAACTTTCTTAAATCAGAAATGAAAGTGGAGACATCACCAGTTTTACATAAATAAAAAGAATTATAAGTGAATACTATGAACATTTGTATGTCAACAAACTGGATAACCTAGATGAACTGAACAAATTTATAGAAACACACAATCTGTCAAAACTGAATCATAAAGAAGTAGAAAACCTCAATAAGTCCACATCAAGTAATGCAATTAACTCAGTAATCAAAAACTTCCCAACAGAGAAAGTTCAGTACCAGATGGTTTCAATGTAAGTTCAACCCACCATTTAAAGAAGAATTTAATTCCAATCTTTCTTAAAGTCTTCAAAAAAAAATTGAAAATAATGAAACACATTGAAACTCATTCTAAGAGGCCAGAATTACCCTGATACCAAAATCAGATAAAGAGAATACAAGAAAAGAGATCAATTTTCCTTATGAATACAAGTGAAAAAGTCCTTGAGAAATTACTAGCAAGCTGAATTCAACAGCATATTAAAAGGATTATACATCATAACCAGATGGGATTTATTCCCAGGATGATTCAAGGGTGGTTCAACACAAAAAAAATCAATGTAATCCAGCATGTTGGGCTTCGAAGGTGGCACTAGTGGTAAAGAACGTGCCTGCCAATGCAGGAGACATAAGAGACACAGGTTTGATCCCTGGGTCAGGAAGATCCCCTGGAGGTGGGCACAGCAGTCCACTCCAGGATTCTTGCCTAGAGAATCCCATGTACAGAAGAACCTGGCAGGCTATAGTCCATAGGGTTACACAGAGTTAACATGTTAGACATGACTGAAGCAACACAGGCACACACATACGCAATACACCATGCTAATTGAATTAATGGAAAAAATCCCTCATGATCATTGTAATTGATGCAGAAACATTAGAAAAATTTGACACACTTTCTTGATGAAAATACTCAATAAACTGAGACTAAAAGGGAACTTCCTAAATGTGATAAGGCCAGATATGAAAAGCCCATAGGTAACATCATACTCCATGGTGACAGACTGAAAGCTTTTCCTCTAATAGCAAGAACAAGACAAAGGTGTTCACTTTCTTCATTTATATTCAACATTGTGCTGAAAGTCTTAGCTGAAGCAAGCAAGCAAGAAAAAGAGATAAAACACATTCAAACTGGAAAAGAAGTTAAATTCTCTACACAGATGACATGATCTTATATAGAGAAAACCCTAAGGAATCCACAGAAGTATTGTTGAAGCTGATAAATTAAGTTGGTTAGGATGTGAGGATATGAAATACAAAATCAATTGCAAAAATCAGTTACATATCTATATACTTGCAATGAACAATCTGAGGAAAAAAATTTTAAACTTCATTTACAATAGTATCAAAGAGAATAAAATACTTAGAAATAAATTTAACTTCAGAGCAAAAGACTTCTACACAAATACTACAAAACATTGCTGAAAGAAAATTTAAAAACCTAAATGCATGGGAAGACATGGCATGCTCATGAATTGGAGGATTTAGATTTAATATTATTAAGAAGACAATACTACCCAAAGGGATTTACAGATTTAATGCAACCTGTATCAAAAATCCAACAATTTTTACAGAAATGGAAAATCCATCTTAAAATTCAAATGGAATTTCAAGGAACACTAAACAGACATTATTTTTAAAGTTTATTTGTTTCTTTATTTTTTTGGCCATGCCATGCAGCATGTGGTATCTTAGTTCCTTTACCAGGGATTGACCCCATGCCCCTGAGGTAGAAGTGTAGAGTCTTAACTATTGCACCACCAGGAAAGTCCCAAGACATCATTCTTGGGAAAAAAAATTAAAAAGTTGGAAAACTCGTATTTGTCAATTTCTCAACTTACTTAGGGGTACAGAAATCAAAACAGTGTGCTACTGACATTTTGTTGTCATTGTTCAGCTACTCAGTCGTGTCTGACCCTTTGCAACCCCATAGACCGCAGCATGCTAGGCTTCCCTGTCTTTCACCATCCCCCAGAGTTTGCTCAAACCAACCCTGAATATTCATTTGAAGGACTGGTGGTACCAACATAAGCACAGACATACGGACCAAAAAGATATAAAACAGCACCCAGAAATATAAACTCACATAGACAATTGATTTTTTGTAAGGATGACAAGACTATTCAAAGGGGAAAGGGAAGTCTTCTCAAATGATGCTGGGAAAACTGAACAGCCACATGAGGAAGAATTAAGTTGGACCATTACTTCATACCAGGGCTTCCCTGCTGGCCCAGTGGTAAAGAATCCTCTTGCCAATGCAGGATAACCCAGGGGATCTTCCTGGGTCAGGAAGGAGACAGCAATCCGCTCCAATATTCCTGCCTGGGAAATCCCATGGATAGAGGAGCCTGGTGGGCTACAGTGCATGAGGTCGCAAAAGAGTCAGATAAGACTTACGAACTAAAAAACAACAGATTACCTCATGCCATATACAAAACTTATTTCAAAATTGATCAAATTCAATATTGTAAAGTAATTAGCCTTCATTAAAATAAATAAATTTATTTTAAAAAAAGCAGAGGCATTAAAAAAATTGATCAAAGACCTGAACTTAAAAATATATAATTCTTAGACGAAAACTCTTAGAGCTAAAATTATAAAACTATAAGTAAAAACGAAATGCAAAAGGCAAAATGGTTGTCTGAGGAAGTCTTACAAATAGCTGGGTAAAGAAAGAAGGAAAAGGCAAAGGAGAAAAGGAAAGATATAAGCATCTGAATGCAGAGTTCCAAATAATAGCAAGGAGAGGAAACAAAGCCTTCCTCAGTGATCAGTGCAAAGAAATAGAGGAAAACAATAGGATGGGAAAGACTAGCGATCTCTTCAAGAAAATTAGAGATAACAAGGGAACATTTCATGCAAAGATGGGCACAACAAAGGACAGAAATGGTACGGACCTAACAGAAGCAAGAGAGATTAAGAAGAGGTGGCAAGAATACACAGAACCTACACAAAAAAGATCTTCATGACCCAGATAACCACGTTGGTGTGATCACTCACGTAGAGCCAGACATCCTGGAATGCAAAGTCAAGTGGGCCTTAGGAAGCATCACTACAAACAAAGCTAGTGGAGGTGAAGGAATCCCAGTTGAGCTATTTCAAATCCTAAAAGATGATGCTGTGAAAGTGCTGCATTCAATATGCCAGCAAATTTGGAAAACTCAGCAGTGGCCACAGGACTGGAAAAGGTCAATTTTCATTCAAATCCCAAAGAAAGGCAACACCAAAGAATGGCCAAATTACCACACAAGGGCACTCATCTCAAACACTAGCAAACTAATGCTCAAAATTCCCCAAGCCAGGTTTCAACAGTACATGAACCATGAACTTCCAGATGTTCAAGCTGGATTTAGAAAAGACAGAGAAACCAGAGATCAAATTGCCAACATCCGTTGGATCATTGAAAAAGCACAAGAGTTCCAGAAAAACATCTACTTCTGCTTTATTAACTACACCAAGGCCTTTGACTGTGTGGATCACAACAAACTGTGGAAAATTCTGAAAGAGATGGGAATACCAGGACACCTGACCTGCCTCCTGAGAAATCTGTATGTAGGTCAAGAAGCGACAGTTAGAACCAGACCTGGAACAACAGACTGGTTCCAAATCAGGAAAGGAGTAAGTACATCAAGGCTGTATATTGTCACCCTGCTTATTTAACTTATATGCAGAGTACATCATGAGAAACACTGGGCTGGAAGAAGCACAAGCTGGAATCAAGATTGCTGGGAGAAATATCAATAACCTCAGATATGCAGATGACATCACCCTTATGGCAAGAAAGTGAAGAATTAAAGAGCCTCTTGATGAAAGTGAAAGAGGAGAGTGAAAAAGCTGGCTTAAAACTCAACATTCAAAAAACTAAGATCATGGCACCCAGTCCCATCACTTCATAACAAATAGATGGGGAAACAATGGAAACAGTGAGAGACTTTATTTTCTTGGGCTCCAAAATCACTGCAGCTGGTGACTGCAGCCATGAAATTAAAAGACACTTACTCCTTGGAAGAACAGCTATGAAAAAGCAGAGACATTACTTTGCCAACAAATGTCCATCTAGTCAAAGCTATGGTTTTTCCAGTGGTCATGTATGGATGTGAGAATTGGCCTATAAAGAAAGCTGAGCAGTGAAGAATTGATGCTTTTGAACTGTGGTGCTGGAGGAGACTCTTGAGAGTCCCTTGGACTGCGAGGAGATCCAATCAGTCCATCCTAAAGGAAATCAGTCCTGAATATTCATTGGAAGGACTGATGCTGAAGCTGAAACTCCAATACTTTGGCCACCTAATACAAAGAAATGACTCATTGGAAAAGACCCTGTTGCTGGGAAAGATTGAAGGCAGGAGAAGGGACGACAGAGGCATCACCGACTCAATGGATATGAGTTTGGGTGAACTCAAGGAGTTGGTGATGGACAGCTGGTTGATGGTGCAGTTCATGGGGTGGCAAAGAGTCGGACACGACTGAGCGACTGAACTGAACTGAAGGAAAAATCTATGACATTGGATTTAGCAATGATTTCTTTCCAAAACCACAGACAATAAAAGAAAAAATGGAAAACTTGACTTCATCAAAATTAAAACTTTTGTATATCAAAGGTCAGTATCAAAGGAATATATAGAAACCCAAGAAATGGGATAAAATATTTGCAAATCATATCTGATAAGGAATTTAATTTTCAAAATAAATGAAAAACTAGAATTCAATAACCAAAAAAGAAACCACAATGATGTTTAGAACGGCTATAATTAAAAATGCCTATTACTAAATGCTGATGAAAATGCACTGGAACTGGAACTCTCACATGGCAGATGGGAAAACAGTCTGGGACTTTCTTTAAAAGTTCAGTAATGGTGCCCCTGAAAGCCAGAGTGTGGCAGTACCCCTCTTTTGTTTTTGTTTTTTTCCTAGTATTTTACTCTTTCAGACTTGGACCTGAAGTTGACCCTACTCATGGAGAAGCACTTCAGAGACCGAGGAGATAGCAGTCAACTCAGCCCTGAGAGAAAACCTGTCTTTCCAGCCATAGAGGCATGGAGAAGTGTCCCTTCTGAAGAACACGGAAGGAATTTATGTTTCTTTTTTTTCCCTCCATTTTTTTCACTCTCTTTTCCTGAGGGCAGTTCCTTTTGACAATATCATGGGGCACATTGACAGGTAACAGTCAGACAGAAGCCCTATCTTTCTAGCCAGATCCCGGGGAAAGGGGGCCCATAATATCCAGAGAGCCTAGAGGACATCTTGGAGACAAGACACCTGGAAAGGAGGCTCCCCAGTTCTGGGTATGAACAGACATATCTCTTGCTCAGTACAGAGCTGCACAGCAGCACTTTGAAAATGAACTGATGCTGGAGCCACCACTAACAGAGGGCAAGACAAGATTTTTCAGTCAGGCTAAACTGGGTAATTACCTACTAAAACAAACAAACAAAAAATCAACTTTGTCCAGATAAATTTTTTTAGAATTTTAGCACATTGGGCCTCCCAACATAAAACAGATGGTTTTTGTTTTGCCCAATAATATGGGACCACAAAAATGACTGTGCAAGCTGAAACTGTGCCATACGATTTTAATAATGAAGGGGAAAATTATGACTTTCCCTGACTTCTAGAAATTTTCATCAATACATTAAAAATGCATACTACCATTTATAAATGTATAAGGAAATGAGCAAAGCAGTAAAATTAACCTTCATTTTGTATACTATAATTGAAAACATTAGCAGCACTGAGGATTAAAGTGCTTTTAGTCTTTGTAAAAATGTATCCAGAGTCATTTGAACAGTACTTGTCTTCTTCATATAACTTATTTGACAATTTGTAATATTCCTTTCTAAGTCTGCATTAGCTTCTAACATTTTCTCCTTTATTCTTTTAATGTCATGGACTATCTCCACGTCTCTTTAATGTGACTTTTTGCTGGTGTCCCTTCTTCCGGAACATCGTCATTCCTTTCGTCACAAACATTTTCCTTATGTATTTGATAAATTTATCTTTACTATGTTCTCCTGGCTACACATCTGAGTGTCTGGAATGATAGCAATACTGACATTCCCACAGTCAGTTACTTCTTGAATGACATATCTTATGTTGGATTATTTTTTTTTTATCTTTTTTTTTTCTTATGTTGGATTTAAATGGATTTAAATTTCACTTTTAGTGTTTCCAGTTTTCATTTTTTTACTGTACTTGCATCATCGGATGATCCATTTTTGTAAACTGTCATGTGAGTTTATCACTGAGAGACACGGAGGCAACACAACCACATGCTTTGCTGTCTGTGCATGAATTAGCTCCTTAATTAGACTGTTTGTGATCAGTCATTGACAGCCTCTGCAAGAAGTGACATCACTGGTCACTGAGCATGATATCTTGAATTGACGTGATGATTGGTGGACTGTGGAGCTAGCAGTACAGTTTGTAGCAAGTTCATTCTTTAAGCATTTACTCACAGTTAATCTACTGTGGTACCTAAAATTTGAACCATGGTGTTGGGGTACTGGTGTCAACCAAACTGTGGTATTTTTAGAAAAGAAAAATAAACTTTCCACCAAATAATTTTTCCTGCAAGTAAAAAGCAACTTTCCTTTTTCATTTAAGGTACTATTTTCATCTGTGGTAGTGTTTTCATGCACAGTTTGGAGCTCCTCTGCAATCATTTCTCTTTTAGACACTCTTATCACCAGTGGCAATTAAGTGCACTTTAGTTCACAGTAACATCTTAAGTCAAGTTGGACAAATACAACTAGCTCATATCTTACTCATTCCCACATACCAACCTTAGAATTTTTAACCAGTGTTCTTTCTGGTGAAGTAGACAATGGCTGACCTTGTGCAAAGGTCCACAGTTTCTTATAGGAGAGCTCTTGAAATGGGAAACACATCCAGTGGGCAGGCAATTTAGGACCCAGAGAAAAACTTTGTCATTTCACTGTTCACCCATTTATTTACAAACCTTTTATGTAAAAAAAAGTGAATAGTGCTGATTTGAAAGTAATTTTGCATCTGGGTGTATTTAATGGCTACACAGGCCATTTGAGCATTACTCTAGACTTGGGAATGACTGAGGTTTAACAGTAGATATTCACATTTTGTCTGACAAACAGCTTAGGAAAAAGACACGGTGCAAACACTGAAAGAAATTAATTGCTAGTGGTTACTGTGTTTTAGTAGACAGTTTAATTTCCTTAGATTCAGCTAAATTTACATCATCCATACTCATTACAGTGAGTCCATCTGAATGAATACCCTAATAACAA
>NW_011494629.1:2560019-2564654 GCF_000754665.1 Bison bison bison
AACTGTCATGTGAGTTTATCACTGAGAGACACGGAGGCAACACAACCACATGCTTTGCTGTCTGTGCATGAATTAGCTCCTTAATTAGACTGTTTGTGATCAGTCATTGACAGCCTCTGCAAGAAGTGACATCACTGGTCACTGAGCATGATATCTTGAATTGACGTGATGATTGGTGGACTGTGGAGCTAGCAGTACAGTTTGTAGCAAGTTCATTCTTTAAGCATTTACTCACAGTTAATCTACTGTGGTACCTAAAATTTGAACCATGGTGTTGGGGTACTGGTGTCAACCAAACTGTGGTAACTGCAATTTCAGAATCATAAAATGTCACATCTACTATACTCTATTCATCAGAAATGAATTACCAATTCTGGCTCATCTTCATCAGGAGGGGAATTAGGCTCCAACTTTTGACTGGAGGATAAGTATGGATTGTGGACATATTTTAGAATCACCATATTCCTGAAGAATATTTTCACTGAATATGAATTTGGGGTTAATTGTCCTTTTCCGTCAATACTTTAAAGATGTTGTTTCAGTGAATTCTGGCCTATACAATTTTTTATTGGGTATTTGTGGTTATCTGCAATTCAAATGGTTGTTCTTTGCATTGAATGTGTTCTTTGTCTCTTATTGCTTTCAAGATTTTTTATCTTTGGTGTTCAACAGTTTGATTATGATATACTGGGTATTTTGTTTAGGTTTTACTGAGTTTCTTGAACCTGTAAGTTTATACTGTTCACCAAATTCAGAGTTTTCAGCAATGATTTTGTCAAAACATTTTTCTTATGAATAATTTTTTCTCCTTCTCTTTATAAGACTCCAATGGCAAAAACATTAGGCCTTCTGATATTGTCTCACAGATTCCTGAAACTGTTCATTTTCTTTTATCTTTTTCTTTGGTGTTCCTAATATTGGTTAATTACTATGGTTCTGTCTTCAATTTATTGATTCTTTGTTCTGTTATTTCCATTCTGCTATTTCATCCATTACTTTTTTAATTTTAGAAATTGTATTTTTTCAGTTATAAAATTCCCATTTGGAATTTTGATTGCTTGTATGTCTCTGTCCAAAATTTCTGGGGTTTTTTTTTTGTTTGTCTAAGAGTAGGGTTATAGTAGCTAATTTCAAGTTTTTGTTTGATGAGCCAACGTCTGGGTCATTTTTGTCTGGACATGTTTTGATTGTCTTTTCCCTTGTGAGGACATCATATGTACCTGCTTCTTTGTGTGCTGAGTAATCTTGTATTGGATATTTTGATTATTTGTGAGATTTTGCAAACTATTAAAGTCCTCCAGAGAATTCTTATTTTAGGCAGGCAATCACCCCAGTTAAGTTCAGGCTGCAAATTTTGTCTGTCCTTCTATAGGTGGTGCTTCCAATGACAGTTCAGGTTTCAGATACTTTATTTACTTCTTTGAATCTATCCATGAATGTGTACCTTCAACCTGAGGCCAGGGTTTGTGCCAGTTCATATGCAGAGCCAGGGGTTCCACTTCCCTAGGATTTCCCAAGAACCTGTTTGATTCACAGGAAATTTTTGGAGTTTTTGTTGCCCATGCTGCGTTTTTTAATAGTACCAGGACTGGAGTCTTCCTCAAGCAGTACTGAAAAAGAAAAAAAAGGAAGATATAACTGTGGAGAGACAGCAAATTAGCCAGGATGGTGTGGCCAGCCACTAAAGGAGAGGATAACTATGTCTGCAGTTCCTACGGCTCCTCAAATCTTCTTCCAGACTCTTAGCTTGAGCCTTGCCTACCCTGGGTTCAGTGAACAGTGCAAACTGAACAGCAAGACAATTGGTGTCATGAACAGGATGAGCGATACATATAAACATATCTATATCTGTATCTATGTCTATATCATCTCTGTCTATCAAGAGCCAGTGCAATCTTTCTGCCTCACTGACCTCTTTCCTGATCTCTAGCCAGAAAGGGCTTCTCTTGGACGTTTTGTTGTGTGTGCCAACTGGGGAGTGCTCTGACTGGGGCCGCTTTCATGTCAAAGCCGAAAGTGTTAAAGGAATGAAAAACTAGGAAACTCACTCCTATACATGTTGCTTTTTCAGATTTTGACCCCATATCCCACAAAGTACCTGTCATTGTTTACTTTACAAAATTTACAGGTGGGTGCTATATAATTTTGTCCAGAAAGTTTAGTTATAATGGAGTGGGAAAGCTAGGCTGTAGCATGCCTACTCTATCTTGACTAGCATGAGAAATCCAAAACTTTGAAATCTTATAAAATGTTAGCTTGAATTTATTTATTTTAGATAAATGTTTTTTTCCAAGCGGTATTTAGCATTCTTCTTCTTCTCTTTTTTTATCTCCTTCCCTAGCAACAAGGACTTCTAGAACAATTCATTTGGCAGGTGAAGAGTCCGACATGTTATGATCATTTACGGCTAAGTGAGAAACTGCCAAATTGTACCTTCTCTACACTTGTTCCCTGGTTCAACAGACCTTAACTTTAAAATTTCTTAAAAATTTTTTTTAAGTTTTTATTTCTCAGAGTACAAGTACTGCACTTATTGGCTTGAGTGCACTTATTGAATCCCAAATTGGTTTCTACTATATATTTTAATTATATGAAGATTACTTTGTCACTGCTCTATTCAAAACACTATTTGTATGAAGCACATTACAGTAAGAAAAGGTATTTTAAAGATGTTTATGATCAGCTTAAAATAATGTCTGTTTCTTTGGTTTAAATATAGGGGGGGAAAGATTTAGCTTATTTCAATTGAAAGGAATCTTTTTAAGCAAAAGATTGTTTTAAAATCAAGTCAAAAAAGTAGGCAGATTTTAATTAGAAATGTTTGATTTTAAAACACACTTTTAATAATTTTGTTGCAGTTTAAATACAGACAAAATTATACAGTCCATAAGTAATACAACCTAAGAAACTGTATCTGTAGTCATTTGATGAGTAAGAGTGTGTGGTTTTGATCAGCTCTTTTGCAGTATGCCATAGAAAGAAGGAGTTAGTTAACCTGTTGCTAAGCAACAATGCTTCATAGATCAGAACTTCTGAAAACCAAATAGAGGGTAGGGGTTTGAATTGTCCAAATTTACAAAGAGAAAGAGACTGTGCAGAGTACAAATGAATAGAGATCCGGGAAACTACTTTTTGAAAGCTAGGCAAAGGCAATTCAAGTGAGTATTTGAGAAATAAACCAAAGGCCCAGTTCTCAAGTTATTCCATGAACATAACACACTCTGAACTCTAAGGAGTTTTGCATGTGTAACAGCCAAAAGATTAACCCCCAAATAGCTCAATGAAATCAAAATTTAAAAAAATAATAAAATGAATTTTTATTAACACATACAATGCATTTTGCTAAAACTGCCACCTTTTGTAGGTAGCAAAAAAAAATAAAATTTTACTGAGATTGTTAAATTTCAATTTTGAAGCACAAAGAATTTAGTAAAACCAAATAAAACGGATAGTATTATTATATATTCGAGAATTGAATTTTCCCTTAAGTTGCTAATGTTATAGAGAGAAAATGTTTAAAGGAAAATAAGAACATTTCTCTTTTAACACTGTGAAGATATGAAAATTTCAATCTGTCTTTAGAAGATCTTAAATATGAAACTAAAGAGTTTTTTCAAGCAAAACCAACTAGGCCTGGACCCATTGCCTTTCTAAATCTAGGAAAAAAAACTAAACTGAAAATATAGAGAACTGTTGGAATAGGAGATACCATTATCCCAAGTTGATATGGTTACCCAATTTTCTTTTTTTTTATGATTTTATTAAATTTTTCCAGCTTTTTTTGAGGTAAGATTGACTAATAAAATTATAATATATTTAAAGTATACAATGTGATGAGTTTATATATATATATAAATATATATATATTTACACATTATAAAAGTATTCCCATAATCACATTCATAACTTCATAGAGTTACTTTTTTTTTTTGGTGAGAATGCTTAAGATCTATCTTAGTAAGTTTCAATTATACAATACAGCATTATTAACTATAGCCACAATGCTTTTTAAAATTTATTTTTAATTGGGGTATAATTGATTTACAATGTTGTGTTAATTTCTGCTGTAACAAGCTGAATCAGCTATATGATACATGTATTCCCTTTCTCTTGAGCCTCCTTCTCACCGTCCCCGCCACCATGCTTTCTTTACATTAGGTCCTCAGAACTTATATTTCTTATAACAGAAAGTTTGTACCCTTTTACCAAAGTCTCTAATTTCCTCCACTTCTCACCCTCTGGCAACCACCATTCTATTCTCTAGGTGTTCAACACTTTTTTTCTTTTTTAAAATTCCACATATAAGTGATACCATGTAGGACTTCCCTAGTGGTCCAGTGGTTAAGAATCCGCCTGCCAATGCAAGGGACATGGATTCAGTCCCTGGTCTGGAAGGATTCTACATGGCATGGGGCAACCAAGCCTGTGCGCCACAGCTACTGAGCCTGCATGCTGCAACTACTGAAGCCTGCATGCCTAGAGCCCATGCTCCGCAACAAGAGAAGTCACTGCAATGAGAAGTCCATGCACCGCAACAAAGAGTAGCCCCCGCTTGCCACAACTGGAGAAAGCTTACATGCAGTAAAGAAGACCCAATGCAGCCAAAAGACAAAAAAAAAAAAAAAAGTGAAAAGA
>NW_011494629.1:2564754-2565656 GCF_000754665.1 Bison bison bison
TGCTGAGCAGTGGCAGTTGGTTTACAGCATTCTTGTCCACTGGCATTTTCACTCATTCTTCCATAGGATAAAAGTGACTCAAGGTGACCTGTGAGTTCTTAAGAAGAGCCCATATCTGGGAGGGCAAGCCAGTTTCCATGTTGTCCTTTTAGAAGAGAGACACTGCAGGAAGCATCTTTGTGTGGCTTGGTCTTTTTTTATTTTTTGAAAGAAAAAAAAAACAAGTTCCTTCTGTGTATTGTCATCTTGTGTAACCAGTGAAGGTGTCCCTAGAAGAGTGAGACAACCCATCAACTGGTCAAATACAGCAGGGGCTGGAAACCATTGAGCACCACGGGAATTTGAGACACGTCCCCTGCCTCCCAGCCGCATAATCCTGAAAGTCATAACATTCTTGGGAAAATCTTGAACTTCAATAGGACATGGAAAGGAGCATCAAGCCAGTATTATCTTGTTATTAAAGTGAAAGAAGACCTTAAATGTCTTATATAAGTCTTATACAAGAAAGTCTTATATGAGACTTTCTTCAAAATTATCCTTTCAAACAGAATTTTTTAAAATGCATTGTAAAATAATTTTATGAAGGAATATCAAAAATAACTATGGAAATATCTTTTATAGGAATGAGAACTAATGTGTTTCCCTTGATTTCACACTAGCATTTGATGAGACTCTGTACTTTTCCTGATAATTAGCCTCTCATTGATTTCCACATAGAAAAAGAGTGTGAAACACAGAAGTTATATACACGTTTGGCATATAGTAAGCACACAGATAATTGAACTAAATTTCATTGGGATCTAGATACTATTACAGGACAAATAATATATAACCCACAAAGGCATGCGACATAAATTAAATATTTACATGGGAGGATATGGTTCATCACTATTGATTATATA
>NW_011494629.1:2565756-2567133 GCF_000754665.1 Bison bison bison
ACTTAGCAACTAAACCACCACATGTGTGTGTGTGTATATGTATGATTTTTTTTTGTCCATTCAGCTGTCGATGGACATTTTTTCTGACACCTTGATTATTGTGAATAATACTATAGTAAACGTGGGGGTATTAAAAAAAAAACTCTAGGTAGCACAGTGGTAAAGAATCTACCTGCCAATGCAGGAGACACAGAGATATGGCTTCAATCCCTGGGTCAGGAAGATCTCCCGTAGTAGGAAATGGCAACCTGCTCCAGTATTATCGCCTGAAAAATTCCAATGGACAGAGGAGCCTGGCAGGCTGCAGTCGATTGGGTCACAAAGAGTCAGACATGACTGAGCAAACAGCACAGCAGCAAACATGGAAGAACTGATATCTTTTCAAGGTAGTGGTTTTATTTCCTTTACATATGTATCTAGAAGTGAGATTGCTGGAAAATATGGTAGTTCTATTTTTATTTTCTTAAGGAAACTATACTGTTTTCCACAGTGACTAGGCTAGTTTACACCCCCACCAAGAGTGTACAAGTGTTCCCCGTTTCTGGCATCTCACCAAAATTTCTCTCCTGTCTTTTTAATAATGTTAGATGTCCTAACAGTTGTGAGATGATAACTCATTGTGGTTTTGATTTGCATTTCCCTGATGATTAGTTATAGCAACTTTTCATGTACCTATTGTTTCTGGAAAAATGTCTGTCTGGTCCTTTGCACATTTGAAAATCTGGTTATTTATCTATGTTATTGAATTGTACGAGTTTCTTGTATACTTTAGACATTAACCTTTTACTGGATATGTGGTTTGCAAGTATTATCTCTCATTCCATAAGTTGCCTTTAATTTTGTTGATGGTTTCATTTGCTATACAGAAGCCTTTTCCCTGGATGTATCCCACTTGCTTATTTTTGCCTTCATTGCCTGTGACCTTTTTTTTTTTCCTTTTGATGTCAAATCCCAAAATTCATTGCCAAAACCAATGTCAAGGAGTTGATCCCCTATAAGCTAAGAGTGTCATGGTTTCAGGTCTTAAATTCTAGTTTTTAATCTATTTGAGTTAATTTTTGTGTATGGTATAAGATAGGAGTCCAGTTTCATTCATTTACATATAGGTATACACTTTTCTCATGGGAAATAGATACGGAAACAGTGGAAACAGTGTCAGACTTTCTTTTTCTGGGCTCCAAAATCACTACAGATGGTGACTGCAGCCATGAAATTAAAAGACGCTTACTCCTTGGAAGAAAAGTTATGACCAACCCAGATAGCATATTCAAAAGCAGAGACATTACTTTGCCAACAAAGGTTCGTCTAGTCAAGGCTATGGTTTTTCCAGTGGTCATGTATGGATGTGAGAGTTGGACTGTGAGGAAGGCTGAGCGC
>NW_011494629.1:2567233-2567648 GCF_000754665.1 Bison bison bison
ACAGGGAGACCTGGCGTGCTGTGATTCATGGGGTTGCAAAGAGTCAGACACGACTGAGCAACTACTCTGGTCTGATCTGATACACTTTTCTCAGCACTATTTGTTAAAGAGGCTATCCTTTGTCCATATATATTCTTGGCACCTTTGACGAAAATTGTTGCTCTATTGCTAAGTCATGTCAGACTCTTTGTGACCCCATGAACTGCAGCACACCAGGCTTCCCTGTCCTTCACTATCTCCCAGAGTTTGCTCAAATTCACATCCATTGAGTCAGTGATGCCATCCAACCATCTTATCCTCTGTCACCCCCTTCTCCTCTTGCCCTCAATCTTTCCCAGTATCAGGGTCTTTTCCAATGAGTTGGCCCTTCATATCAGGTGGCCAGAGTATTGGAACTTCAGCCTCAGCATCAGTC
>NW_011494629.1:2568575-2569070 GCF_000754665.1 Bison bison bison
CACGACTGAGCAACTTCACTTTCACTTTCCACTTTCATGCATTGGAGAAGGAAATGGCGACCCACTCCAGTGTTCTTGCCTGGAGAATCCCAGGGATAGGGGAGCCTGGTGGGCTGCTGTCTATGAGGTCGCACAGAGTCGGACACGACTGAAGCGACTTGGCAGCAGCAGCAACAGCAATATAGTTTGAAATCAGGAAAAAGGAAGCCTCCAGCTTCCCTCTTCTTGCTTAAGGTTGCTTTGGCTATGTGAGGGTCTTTTGTTTTTAAAAAATTTCTGTGGGTGGGAGGGAGGTTCAAGAGGGAGGGACATATGTATACCTATGGCTGACTCATGTTGATGTGTGGCAGAGGCCAACATAATATTGTGAAGCAATTATCCTTTAATTGAAAATAAATAAAGGCAATGGCACCCCACTCCAGTACTCCTGCCTGGAAAATCCCATGGACGGAGGAGCCTGGTAGGCTGCAGTCCATGGGGTCGCACAGAGTCAGA
>NW_011494629.1:2569170-2572921 GCF_000754665.1 Bison bison bison
TGAATATTCAGGGTTGATTTCCTTTAGGATTGACTGGTTTGATCTTGCTATCCAAGGGACTCTCAAGAGACTTCTCCAGCACCACAGTTTGAAATTTTTGGTGCTCAGCCTTTTTCATGTTCCAACTCTCACATCCATACATGACTACTGGAAAAACAATAGCTTTGACTATATAGACCTTAATTGATCATATGTGTTGGTTAATCTTTGGGTTTTCTATTCTGTTTCACTGATTTGTTGTCTGTTTTAATTATTATAGCATTGCAACATAGTTTGACGGAGAAGGCAATGGCAACCCACTCCAGTACTCTTGCCTAGCAAATCCCATGGACAGAAGAGCCTGGTAGGCTGCAGTCCATGGGGTCGCTAAGGGTTGGACACGACTGAGCAACTTCACTTTCACTTTTCACTTTCATGCATTGGAGAAGGAAATGACAACCCACTCTGGTGTTCTTGCCTGGAGAATCCCAGGGACGGCAGAGTCTGGTGGGCTGCTATCTATGGGGTCACAGAGTCGGACACGACTGAAGTGACTTAGCAGCAGTAGCAGCAGCAAATTTATTAAAAAAAAAAATTTCCTGTGGAAAATGTCATTGGAATTTTGACAGGAGTTGTTTTGATAGGATAGGAATCTATTGCTTTCATTAAGGATCTGTAGATTGCTTTCATTAGGATGAATATTTCAAGAATATTAATTCTTCTAATCCATGAGCACAGACTATCTCCATTTGCTGAGTTTTCTTCAGTTTCTTTTATCAGTGTTTTATAGTTTTCAATGTACAAATTTTTCACCTCCTTGATTAAATTTACTCCTAAGTTTCTGTTTTTTAGTTTATTGTAAATGAGATCTTTTTTTAAAAATTTCTCAATTGTTTGTTGTTAATGTATAGAAATGTAACTGATTTTTATGTATTGATTTTATATCCTGCAACTTTACTGAGTTTGCTTATTAGTTGTAATAGTTTTCTTTTGTGGAGTCTTTAGGGTTTTCTATATACAGTATCATGTCATCTGCAAGCAGAGACATTTTACTTCTTTTCAGTTTGGATGAATTTTATTTTTCCTTCCATAACTATTCTGGCTTCCAGTACTTCCATAGACTTATGTACTATGTTGAATAGAACTGGCAGAGATGAACTTCCTTGTCTTATTTTGGTGTAAAAGGCAAAAACTTTTAGCTTTTTATCATCAAATATGATGTTAACTGTGGGCTTCTATCATCTCGATTATGTTGAGGTACATTCCATCTATATCTAACTTGTTGAGGGTTTTTATCATTAAAGATGTTGAATTTTAAATTTTGTCAAATGTCTTTTCTGCATCTATTGAGTTGATATGACTTACTCTTCATCTTGTTAATATATTAATAGTGTATCACATTTTGCATGTTTAGCATATGTTGAGCCATTATTGCATACCAAGGTTAATTCTCACATAATTCATGGTATATAATCCTTTTAATTGGAATGTGGGTGTCCGGGAGTCTCCGGCAAAGGCGTGGGTTGGTGGTGGCCTGCTGCAGGGTTGGGAGCACTGACTGTAGCAGTACATGCATCTTTTGAGAGAGGTCACCATTATCTTCATTACCTCCACCATAGTTTCAGTTTAGTTCAGTCACTCAGTCATGTCCAACTCTTTGCAACTCCATGAATCGCAGCACGCCAGGCTTCCCTGTCCATCACCAACTCCCAGAGCTTACTCAAACTCATGTCAATCGAGTCAGTGTCATCCCTTTCCCCTCCTGCCTTCAATCTTTCCCAGCATCAGAGACTTTTCAAATGAGTCACTTCTCCGCATCAGGTGACCAAAATATTGGAGTTTCAGCTTCAGCATCAGTCCTTCCAATGAATATTCAGGACTGATTTCCTTTAGGGTGGACTGGTTGCATCTCCTTGCAGTTATAGTTTGGAAGCAAGGTAAATAGCAGGGAGGGAACACAGCTTCACCCATCAACAGAAAATTGGATTAAAGATTTACTGAGCATGCCCCACGCCATCAGAACAAGACCCAGTATCCCCTTCAGTCTATCCCATCAGGAAGCTTTCATAAGTGGCTTACCTTCTCCATCAGAGGGCAGACAGACTGAAAACCACAATCACAGAAAACTAACCAATCTAATCACATGGACCCCAGCCTTGTCTAACTAAATGAAAACTATGAGCCATGCCCTGTAGGGCCTACCAAGACAGACGGGTCATGGTGGAGAGTTCTGACAAAATGTGGTCCACTGGAGAAGGGAATGGCAAACCACTTCAGTATTCCTGCCTTGAGAACCCCATGAACAGTATGAAAAGGCAAAAAGATAGGACACTGAAAGATGAACTCCCCAGGTCAGTAGGTGCCCAATATGCTACTGGAGATCAGTGGAGATAACTTCAGAAAGCCAAAACAAAAACAACATCCAGTTGTGGATGTGACTAGTGATGGAAGAAAGGTCCGATGCTGTAAAGAGCAATATTGCATAGGAACCTGGAATGTTAGGTCCATGAATCAAGGCAAATAGGAAGTGATCAAACAGGAGATGGCAAGACTGAACGTCCACATTTTAGGAATCAGCAAACTAAAATGGACTGGAATGGGTGAATTTAACTCAGATGACCATTATATCTACTACTGTGGGCAAGAATCCCTTAGAAGAAATGGAGTAGCCATCATAGTCAACAAGAGTCCAAAATGCAGTACTTGGATGCGGTCTCAAAAATGACAGAATGATCTCTGTTCATTTCCAAGACAAGCCACTCAATATCCTGGTAATCCAAGTCTATGCCCTGACCAGTAATACTGAAGAAGCTGAAACTGAATGGTTCTATGAAGACCTATAAGACCTTCTAGATTAACACTCAAAAAAGATGTCCTTTTCATCATAGGGGACTGGAATGCAAAAATAGGAAGTCAAGAGATACCTGGAGTAACAGGCAAATGTGGCCTTGATGTACAGAATGAAG
The DNA here is from genome assembly GCF_000754665.1 of Bison bison bison. Lineage (NCBI taxonomy): Eukaryota > Metazoa > Chordata > Mammalia > Artiodactyla > Bovidae > Bison > Bison bison. Next base: position 2,572,116 of record NW_011494629.1, read on the forward strand.
CAGGGCAAAGGCTAACAGAGTTCTGTCAAGAGAATGCACTGGTCACAGCAAACACCCTCTTCCAACAATACAAGAGAAGACTCTATACACGGACATCACCAGATGGTCAACACCAAAATCAGATTGATTATATTCTTTGCAGCCAAAGATGGAGAAGCTCTATACAGTCAGCAAATACAAAACCAGGAGCTGACTGTGGCTCCGCTCATGAACTCCTTATTGCCAAATTCAGACTTAAATTGAAGAAAGGAGGGAAAACCACCAGCATATTCAGGTATCAGTTCAGTTCAGTTCAGTTGCTCAGGCATGTCCGACTCTTTGTGACCCCATGAATCGCAGCACGCCAGGCCTCCCTGTCCATCACCAACTCCCAGAGTTTACTCAAACTCATGTCCATCGAGTCAGTGATGCCATCCAGCCAACTCATCCTCTGTCGGCTCCTTCTCCTCCTGCCCCCAATCCCTCCCAGCATCAGGGTCTTTTCCAATGAGTCAACTCTTCGCATGAGGTGGCCAAAGTAATGGAGTTTCAGCTTTAGCATCATTCCTTCCAAAGAAATCCCAGGGCTGATCTCCTTCAGAATGGACTGGTTGGATCTCCTTGCAGTCCAAGGGACTCTCAAGAGTCTTCTCCAACACCACAGTTCAAAAGCATCAATTCTTCGGCGCTCAGCCTTCCTCACAGTCCAACACTCATATCCATACATGACCACTGGAAAAACCATAGCCTTGACTAGACGGAATTTTGTTGGCAAAGTAATGTCTCTGCTTTTGAATATGCTATCTAGGTTGGTCATAACTTTCCTT
>NW_011494629.1:2573975-2574544 GCF_000754665.1 Bison bison bison
AAGAAAGGCAATGCCAAAGAATGGTCAAACTACTACACAATTGCACTCATCTCACATGCTAGGAAAGTAACACTCAAAATTCTCCAAGCCAGGCTTCAACAGTATGTGAACCATGAACTTCCAGATGTTCAAACTGGTTTTAGAAAAGGCAGAGGAACCAGAGATCAAGTTGCCAACATCCTCTGGATCATGCAAAAAGCAAGAGAGTTCCAGAAAAACATCTATTTCTGCTTTATTGACTATACCAAAGCCTTTGACTTTGTGGATCACAACAAACTGTGGAAAGTTCTGAAAGAGATGGGAATACCAGAACACCTGACCTGCCTCTTGAGCAACCTGTATGCAGGTCAGGAAGCAACAGTTAGAACTGGACATGGAATAACAGACTGGTTCCAAATAGGAAAAGGAGTACGTCAAGGCTGTATATTGTCACCCTGCTTATTTAACTTATACGCAGAGTACATCATGAGAAACTCTGGGCTGGAAGAAGCACAAGCTGGAATCAAGATTGCCGGGAGAAATATCAATGACCTCAGATATGCAGATGACACCACCGTTATAGCAGAAAG
>NW_011494629.1:2575025-2596934 GCF_000754665.1 Bison bison bison
GGATAAGGGGATGACAGAGGATGAGATGGTTGGATGGCATCACTGACTCGATGGACATGAGTTTGAGTAAACTCCGGGAGTTGGTGATAGGAGAATTGGTGTGCTGCACTCCACGGGGTCACAAAGGGTCGGACACGACTGAGCGACTGAACCGAACTGAACTGAACTGAATCCTTTTAATGTATTGATGGATTTGGTTTGTTAGTTTTTGAGGATTTTTTGCATTTATATTTATCAGAGACATTGGCCTGTAATTTTCTTTCCTGTAGAGTCCTTAACTGCCTTTGTTATCAGGGTAACGCCAGCCTCATAAAATGAATTTGGAAGTGTTCCCTCTTAAATGTTTGGAAGAGTTTTCTGAAGGATTAGTAGTTAATCTTTCTTTAAATTTTTGGTAGAATTTGCCAGTGAAGAGATCTGGTCCTGCACTTTTCCATGTTGGGAGGGTTTTTGTTTGTTCATTTTGCTTTTTACTAATTTAAACTCCTTACTCAAAATTGGTCTGTTCAGATTTTCTATTTCTTCATGACTCAGTATTGATTGATCATATTTCTCTAGGAATTTATCCATTTCCTCTAGGTTATCCAATTTCTTGTATATAATTGTTTATAATATTTTCTAATGATCCGTATTATTTTTGTGGTATTAATAGTAATATCTCCTTTTTCATTTATGATTTTGAGTCTTCTTTTTTCTTTGTCTAGCTAAAAGTTTGTGGGTTTTTTTTTTAAATCTCTTAAAAGAACGGCTCTTCATTTTGTTGTTCTTCTCTGTTTTTTTCTAGTTTGTTTCATTTATTTCTGCTCTTGGTTATTTCTTTCCTACTACTTATTTGGGGCTTAGTTTTATCTTCTTTTTCTAGTTCCTTGACATGTAAATTTATCTTGTTTAATGTAGATATTTATCTCTATAAATTTCCCTCTTAGAACTATTTTTGTTGCATCTAATAAGCTTTAATATGCTATGCTTTCATTTGTCTCAAGATATTTTTTGATTTATCTTTTATTCCTTTTTTAACCCATTGGTTGTTCTGAACTATGTTGCTTGATCTTCATATATTTGTTAATTTTCCAATTTTTCTCTTGTTATTGATTTCTAGTTTCATACCATTGTGGTTAGAAAAGATTCTTTTTTAAAATAAGAATGAGTATTTTTCTTTTTAAGGAATTTGCTTATTTATGGCTCCACTGGGTCTTCATTACTTACTGTGTGTGGGCTTTCTATAATTGCAGCGAGCAGGGATTACTCTCTAATTGTGGTGCATGGGCTTCTCATTGTGGCGGCTTCTCCTATTGTAGTGCATGGGCTTAGTTGTCCAACAGTATGTAGAATCTTCCAGGACCAGATATCTTGTCTCTTGCATTGGCATGTGGATTCTTAACCACTGGGCTACCAGAGAAGTCCTAGGAAAGATTATTGATATCATTTCAACCTTAAATTTGTTAATACTGTTTCACAGTCTATCACTTGCTCTCTCCTTGAAAATGTTCTGTGTGCACTTGAGTGTGTATTCAACTTCTTTCGGATGAAATGTTCTGTATATGTCTGTTAAGTTCATTTAACTTACCGTATAGTTATGCCTGATTTCTTTAATGATTTTCTGTCTGTATGTTCTATCCGTGGTTGAAAGTGGGGTACTGAAGTCTCTTACTATTACTGCATTGTTGTCTATTTCTCCCTTCAGGTCTACTAATATTTGCTTTATACATTTAGGCATTCTGATGTTGCATGAATAAATAGTTATAATTGTTATATTCCCTTGATGAATTAACCTCTTTATCATCATATAGTGACCATTTTGTCTCATTACAGTTTTTGACTTCAAGTTTATTTTGTCTAATATAAATATAGCTACATTCATTCTCTGTTGATTTCTATTTACATCAAATATCTTTTTTTATATCCCTTGGCTATCAGTTTATGTGTGTCCTTAAAGCTAAAGTGAATCCCTTTAAGCAGTATATAGCTGGTTACCATGAAATTTACATAAAAGATCTTACAGTCTAATTTGTTAATAACTCTGCTTTGAATATATATGCATACAAAAACTCTACATTTTTATCCTCCCCTTGTTTCATGATTTTGGTTGTGTTTAATACTTTTTTGTCTTTTAATTGTTATACTAGAATTAGAAATGATTTACATGTCACCACTGTAATATTAGAGTTATGAATTTAACTCTATATTTACCTTTACCAGTGAGTTTTACAATTTCATATGTTATCATGTTACTAATTAGTATTTTTTCATTTTAACTTGAAAAACTCCCTTTAACTTTTTTTATAAGGCATTTCTAATGTTGATGAATTCTTTCAGCTTTTGTTTGTCTGGGGAACTTTTATATCTTTTGTCTTTTTTGTCTTTTTTTTTCCTTTCAGCACTCTGAATATATTAGTTCACTCCCTTTGGCCTGCAAGATTTTGGTTGAAAAATCCACTGATGGTTTTATGGGGGTTTGCTTGCATGTAACAATTTGCTTTCCTCTGCTACTTTTAAGATTTTCTCTCTACCTTTAACTTTAGACAACTTAATTGTAATGTATCTTGATGTGGGCCTCTTTGGATTCATCTTTTTTGGTAGTTTTTTGGGCTTCCTGGGTCTGGATGTCTGTTTCTTTTTCCTGGCTTGGAAAGGTTTCAGCCTTTATTTCTTTAAATAAGTTTCCTGTCTATTTTTCCCTTTCTCTTTCTAGGACACCTCCAATACATGTATTGGTCCATTTGATGGTATTCTGTAAGTCCCTTATGGTTTCTCTGGTTTTCATTCTTTTTTCTTTTTGCTCCTCTGATAGATGATTCCCATCAACTTCTCTTTAAGTTCATTGATCCTTTCTTCAGGTTCATCTAGTCTGGTGTTGAACACTCTATTGAAATTTTCAACTTATTTTTTGTTGTTCAGTTCTATGATTTCTGCTGGTATTTTAAAAAATATTTTCTATGTGTTGAAATTCTCATTTTGTTCACGCATTGTGCTCTCTTTATCTTGGTGAATATCTTTATGACTACTATTTTAAACTCTCTTTCAGGTAAATAGCTAATCTTCATTTCATTAAGCTTGGTTTTTAAAGATTTTTCTTGTTCTTTTGTTTGTAACATTTCCCTCTGTTTTCATTTTTCTTAGCTTTCTATATTGATTTCTTTACATTAAATAAAACAACCACTTATCCCAGTCTTGAGAAACTGGCTTTGTGTAGGAGATGAACCTTGTCAATACACATTGCCTGGGTTTCTGGTTGCCTCTCAAATGTTTGTGATTGTCCAAACCAACTTCCAATAGAGTAGAATGGGCCAAGACTCATCAGTGTCTCAAAGGTGTTGGAAATGCCCATATTCCTGTTCAGGCTCCTGGAGGACTAATAACTGCCTGACCCATTCAGCTCCTGGATATAAGTTAAATGGAAGTCCAATCTTCAAGCAGAAGTTGGGAAAATTGGGACATTAATAAAGTAATAAGGAACCAGAAACTGAGGTTTTTGCTTAGTCACTCTCTGTTGAGTCAGAGGAAATAGTTACTGGAGTGCTGGTGTGCCCACATAGAAACATTTCTTTGGTTTTCTGTGGCCCTCTGGGACTCACGAATGCTGAGCCCTGTTAGCTCACAGAGATCAATGATTTGGGAGCCAGTCCCTCAGGTGGCAGTCATAACAGTTGGGGTGCTAGATGCGTGGAAAAGCTTTTTTCAGTCATAAGCAAGAGACTTGGTATTACTGTTGGAATGAGTCAGGGATAGATGAGGATAGCTGTGCCCGTCAGTTCTTTCAGGCTCCTGAGAGTATCCCAGTCAGTCACATACAGGCAGATTAGAAGCAAAACCCTTAGGCAGCAACTGAAAAAATGTGCTGTCAACTCCCTTCCAGTGAGAAACTCGGAGATGGGTATTTTTGTCTGCTACCTCTGTGGTGAGCTTGAAGTTGTAAGTGCAAAGGAATGCTCACTCACTCATTTAAAAATTGCTTCCTTAAACCTGAAATGAATATAATGTTATATATCAATTACACATCAACTAAAAATGCTTCTTTGTTTTTCATGGTCCTGTGAGACCATGTTGCAAACCCTGTTGATTCTCAGAGCTAGGTGATTTGAGGGCTTTCACTCAGATGGTAAATTTAAAAACTGAGGTGTTACATGTGTGGTCCAAATCCTTTACTCCTCAGGCATCCCTTCTGATTCTAAGGCACTGTGCCGTGGGTGGAGTTTATGATGAGAGTGTATCTCACCATAATGAGTCAATGGGCGAAGGTAAGAAAGGAAGAGGAGAGAAATAGCAAAGTGTTTCTCAAAGCGTTTCCACCCACACGCCTCCCCTTCCTCCTGTCAGAGATTGAATCTCACTAAGATAATAGACCCTTCCCATAGCTCCAGTAACCCAGTTCGATCCCTTGGTTGAGAAGATCCCCTGGAGAAGGGAATGGCTACCCACTCCAGTATTCTTGCCTGGAGAATCCCATGGAATGTGGAACCAGTCCATGGGGTCGCATAGTCAGACACAAGTGAAAAATTTTCACTCTCAGGTAGACTTAGCTTTAGAAAGGAATGCTACAATTATTATTACTCAACCAAACTTGGATCTCCTCATCCATATGCATTAAAAAATAATCTACAGACAGCAGTTTGTGGTTAAGGAAAGTACAGCATTTTTTGCAAGGTATCATTGTGTGGCAAGCAAGAACAGGCAGATCATGCTCAATAGACCTGCACTCCATAATGGCTTTCTGGGAAGAATTTTAAATGCATTGTGAGGGAGAGAGTCCCAGGATGGATGATTAGCTTGTGTTCAATTTTCTGACTGATTGGTGATGTTTCTGGAGTCAACATCATCAACCTTCTGGTTTGAACTGGCCTGGGTCTACTTGCTGGTGGTAAGCACTTAACCTCTTCCACCAGTTGGGGGTTTTAGAAGCTGCAAAACAACTCAAGGATGTGGCTCAGGATATTATTTACAACCCTTGAAGAGAAACTTAATATCCTTGACTTTGTTTTATGACTAAACAATTCTTATCTTGTCTTGCTTAACTTTCTCCCTTTGTTTCTGCATTTTCTCACTTCTCTGATTAAATTTGCTTTTTGGAACTTGAGGAAGGCCTAGGATGTTAAAGGTTTTCCATAAACAAGAGATAGGTAGGGGACATGTTGGGGGGAATGTCCCTGGAAAGGCCCCAAAGGGTCCTAAGCAGTAACATTATTACTTTTTTCTAACCCAAATTCAAAAGCAGGTTATATACAAAGCCTATGATGGAGTGCTTTCAATTTCATATCATAGAGTAACAATCTACTTCACCTCACCTCCTGAGACCTTATTGCTGCTGCTGCTGCTAAGTTGCTTCAGTCGTGTCCGACTCTGTGCGACCCCATGGACTGCAGCCCACCAGGCTCCTCCGTCCGTGGGATTTTCCAGGCAAGAGTACTGGAGTGGGATGCCATGAGACCTCACTAAAACTAGACAAACAATAAAACAATAAAAATATATTAAATCTACAACTATAAAGAAAACAGGAAATGAAACGTCAACAGTAAGAGTTATTTTTGGAGAAAGAGAGCATGCAGCAGCTGCAACTGGAATAGCAAATTAGTAGCTAAATCCTAACGAGCTTGCAACAGAACACACTGCCAGTTCCAACACTATATACAAAAATAAAATCAAAATGGACTAAAAACCTAAATGTAAGACTGGAAACCATAAAACTCTTAGAAGAAAACATAGGCAGAACAGCAGTAATTTTTTGATCTGTTCACCTAAAGCAAGGAAAATAAAAACAAAAATAAACAAATGGGACCTAATTAAACTTAAAAGGATTTGTACAACAAAGGAAACCATTGACAAAATGAAAAGACAACCTACTGAATGGGAGAAAATATTTGCAAACGGTGAGACTGACAAGAGATTAATTTCTAAAATATATAGCTTATACAACTCAACATCAGAAGAAAACACCTTGATTTAAAAATGAGCAGAAGACCTAGACTGACATTTTTCCAAAGAAGAAATGCAGATGGTTAACAGGCACATGAAAAGATATTCAACATAGTTAATCATCAGAGAAATGAAAATCAAACCCACAATGCGGTATCACCTCACACTTGTCAGAATGGATAACATCAAAAAAAAAAACCCAAAATAACAAATGTTAGTGAGAATGTGGAGAAAAGGGAATCCTTGTACACTGTTGGTAGCAATGTAAATTGGTATAGCCACCGTGGAAAACTGTATGGAGGTTTCTCAAAACACTAAAAATAGAATTACAATATGACACAGCAGCTCCACTCCTGGGTAAATATATGAAAAAAATGAAAATACTAATTAAAAAAGAAGCATGCATCCCAATGTTCATAGCAGATTTATTTAAAATTGCCAAGATATGGGAACAAAGAAAGTGTCCATCTCAAAAGATGAATGGATAAAGAAGATACGGTCTGACCTTAAATGACACATTAGACCAAATGGACTTAATTAATACTTATAGAGCATTCCATCAGAAAGCAGCAGAACACACAGTTTTTTCCAAGTGCACATGGAATATTCTCCAGGATAGATCATATTCTAGGCCACAGAAGACATCTCAGGAAATTTTTTAAAAATTAAAATCACATCAAGCATCTTTTCCAACCACAGTATGAGATTAGATATCAGCTACAAGGAAAAAATTGCAAAAAACACAAACACGGAGGCTAAACAATATGCTACTATACAACCAGTGGGCCACTGAAGAAATCAAGCAGGAAATTCTGAAAAATAACCAGAGATAAATAAAAAAAAAAAAAACCTCAACAGTCCAAAACCTATGACATGCAGCTAAAGCAGTTCTAAGTGGGAAGTTAATAGTGATACAACCTTGTCTCAGGAAACAAGGAAAATCTCAAATAAACAACCTAACCTTACACCTAAAAGAACTAGAGAAAGAAGAACAAACAAAATTCAAAGTTAGTAGAAGGAAAGAAATATACAGGTCTTATTTTTGTATCCATTCACCCATTCTGTGTCTTTTGATTGGAGCATTTAGTCCATTTATATTTTAGGCAATTATTGATATGTATGAGCCTATTACCATTTATTGTTTTGAGTTTGTTTTCGTAGGCCCCTTCTTTCTCTTGTGTTTCCTATCTAGAGAAGTTCCTTTAGCATTTGTTGTAAAGCTGGTTTGGTGGTACTGAATTCTCTCAACTTTTGCTTGTCTGTAAAGTTCCTGATTTCTCCTTTGAATCTGAATAAGATCTTTGCTGAATAGAGTAATCTTGTTTGTATTTTTTTTTTCCTTCTATCACTTTACGTTCTGCCACTCACTTCTGGCCTGCAGAGTCCTTGCTGAAAAATCAGCTGTTAGCGTTATGGGGATTCTTTTGTACGTTATTTTTTTGCTTTTCCCTTGCTGCCTTTAATATTTATTCTTTGTGTTTCATTTTAGTTAGTTTGATTGATATATGTCTTGGTAAATTTCTCTTTGGGTTTATCCAGTATGGGACTCTCTGGGCTTCCTTACAGTTACAGTTAGACTTCAGTCACTCAGTCATGTCTGACTCTTTGTGACCATATGGACTGCAGCACACCAGGCCTCCCTGTCCATCACCAACTCCTGATGTTTACTCAAACTCATGTCCATCGAGTTGGTGATTCCATCCAACCATCTTATCCTCTGTTGTCCCCTTCTCCTCTAGCCTTCAATCTTTCCCAGCAACAGGGTATTTTCAAATGAGTCAGTTCTTCCCATCAGGTGGCCAAAGTATTGGAGTTTCAGCTTCAACATCAGTCCTTCCAATGGACACCCAGGACTGATCTCCTTTAGGATGGACTGGTTCAATCTCCTTGCAGTCCAAGGGACTCTCAAGAGTCTTCTCCAAAAGCAGTTTAAAAGCATCAATTCTTCAGAGTTCAGCTTTCTTCATAGGCCAGCTCTAACATCCATACATGACTACTAGAAAAATCATACCTTTGACTAGATGGAACTTTGTTGGCAAAATAATGTCTCTGCTTTTTAATATGCTGTCTAGGTTGACCATTACTTTTCTTCCAAAGAGTAAGTGTCTTTTAAATTCATGGCTGCAGTCACAATCTGCAGTGATTTTGGAGCCCCCCAAAATAAATTCTGCCACTGTTTCCACTGTTCCCCATCTATTTGCCATGAAGTGATGGGACCGGATGCCATGATCTTCATTTTTCTGAACGTTGAGTTTTAAAGCAACTTTTTCACTCTCCTCTTTCCCTTTCATCAAGAGCTCCTTAGTTCTTCTTCACTTTCTGCCATAAGGTGTCATCTGCATATCTGAGGTTATTGATATTTCTCCCGGCAATCTTGATTCCAGCTTCTGCTTCATCGAGCCTAGCGTTTCTCATGATGTACTCTGCATATAAGTTAAATAGGCAGGGTGACAATATACAGCCTTGATGTACTACCTTTCCTATTTGGAACCAGTCTGTTGTTCTATGTCCAGTTCTAACTTTGCTTCCTGACCTGCATACAGGTTTCTCAGGAGGCAGGTCAGGTGGTCTGGTATTCCCATCTCTTTCAGAATTTTCCACAGTTTGTTGTGATCCACACAGTCAAAGGCTTTGGCATAGTCAATAAAGCAGAAATAGAAGTTTTTCTGGAACTCTCTTGCTTTTTCAATGATCCAAAGGATGTTGACAATTTGTTCTCTGGTTCTTCTGCATTTTCTAAATCCAACTTGAACATCTGGAAGTTCAGGGTTCACATACATGAAGCCTGGCTTGGAGAATTTTGAGCGTTACTTTCCTAGCATGTGAGATGAGTACAATTGTGTGGTAGTTTGACTATTGTTTGGCATTGCCTTTCTTAGGGATTGGAATGAAAACTGACCTTTTTCAGTCCTGTGGCCACTGCTGAGTTTTCCAGATTTGCTGGCATATTGAGTGCAGCACTTAAACAGCATTATCTTTTAGAATTTGAAATAGCTCAACTGGAATTCTGTCACCTCCACTAGCTTTGTTCATAGCGATTGTTCACTTGACTTTGCATTCCAAGATGTCTGGCTTAGGTGAGTGATTACACCATCGTGATTATCTGGGTCGTGAAGATCTTTTTTGGATAGTTCTTCTGTGTATTCTTGCCACCTCTTCTTACTCTCTCCTGCTTCTGTTAGGTCCATACCATTCTGTCCTTTATTTGTGCCCTGCTGCTGCTGCTAAGTCGCTTCAGTCGTGTCTGACTCAGTGCGACCCCATGGATGGCAGCCCACTGGGCTCCGCCGTCCCTGGGATTCTCCAGGCAAGAACACTGGAGTGGGTTGCCATTTCCTTCTCCAGTGCATGAGAGTGAAAAGTGAAAGTGAAGTCACTCAGTCGTGTCCGACTCTTAGCGAGCCCATGGACTGCAGCACACCAGGGTCCTCCATCCATGGGATTTTCCAGGCAAGAGTGCTGGAGTGGGGTGCCATTGCCTTCTCTGATTTGTGCCCTACTTTGCATGAAATATTCCTTTGGTATCTAATTTTCTTGGAGAGACTTCTAGTCTTTCAGTTCTATTGTTTTCCTCTATTTCTTTGCATCCATCACTGAGGAAGGCTTTCTTATCTCTCCTTGCTATTCTTTGGAACCCTGCATTCAAATGGATATATCTTTCCTTTTCTCCTTTGCCTTTAACTTCTCTTTTTTTTTCTCAGCTATATGTAAGGCCTCCTCAGACAGCCATTTTGCCTTTTGCATTTCTTTTTCTTGGGGATGTTCTTGATCCCTGCCTTGTGTATGGTTTCACAAACCTTCATCCATAATTCTTCAGGCATTCTGTCTATCAGATCTAATCCCTTGAACCTATTTGTCACTTCCACTATATGGTTGGGATTTGATTTAGGTCAAACCTGAATGGTCTAGTGGTTTTCCCTACTTTCTTTAAGTCTGAATTTGGCAATAAGGAGTTCATGGTTGGAGCCACAGTCAGCTCCTGGTCTTGTTTTGGCTGACTGTATAGAGCTTCTCCGTCTTTGGCTGCAAAGAATATAATCGATCTGATTTCGGTGTTGACCATCTGGTGATGTCCCTGTTTAGAGTCATCTCTTGTGCTACTGGAAGACGGTGTTTGCTATGACCAGTGCATTCTCTTTGCAGAACTCTGTTAGCCTTTGCCCTGCTTCATTCTGTACTCCAAGGCAACATTTGCCTGTTACTCCAGGTATCTCTTGACTTCCTACTTTTGCATTCCAGTCCCCTATAATGAAAAGGACTTCTTTTTCGGGTGTTAGTTCTAGAAGGTCTTGTAGGTCTTCATAGAACCATTCAACTTCAGCTTCTTCAGCATTATCGGTCAGGGCATAGTCTTGGATTACTGTGATATTGGATGGTTTGCCTTGGAAACAGAGATCATTCTGCTGTTTTTGAGACTGCATCCAAATACTGCATTTCAGACTCTTTTGTTGACTATGATGGCTACTCCATTTCTTCTAAGGGATTCTTGCCCACAGTAGTAGATATAATGGTCATCTGAGTTAAATTCACCCATTTCAGTCCATTTTATTTTGTTGATTCCTAAAAGGTCGATGTTCACTCTTGCCATCTCCTGTTTAAGTACTTCCAATTTGCCTTCCTTTTCCATATGTTAGGAAATTTTTTTACTATAATCTCAAGTATTTTATCATGCTCTATCTTTTTGTCTTCCTCTTTGGGGACCCATATAAATCAAATTTTGATGCATTTAATATTGTCCCAGAAATCTCTGAGACTGTCCTCAATTCTTTTCTTTTTTCTCTATTCTGATCCTCAGCAGTTATTTCTGTCATTCTTCTTCCAGCTCACTTATCCATTTTTCTGCCTCAGTTATTCTGCTACTGATTCCTTCTAGAGTATTTTTAATTTCAGTAATTTTTTTATCACTGTTTGTTTATTCTTTATTTCTTCCAGATCTCTGTTAAATATGTTCAATGCTTCTTGCATTTTCTCCATTCTTTTGTTGATATTATGAATCTTCTTCACTGTCATTATTTAAATTCTTTTTCACATAGGTTGCCTAGTCCCTCTTCATTTATTTGGTCTTATAGCTTTTTACCTTGCTCCTTCATCCTTAACATATTTTTGTGTTGTTTCTTTCTTTTTGGATGTGTGGGACTGTGTTCTTGTCTCACTAGTTGTTTGGCCTGAGGTTTCCAGCAGTGGACGTTGCAGGCAGTTAGGTAGAGCCAAGGCTTGGTGTTGAGATGCAGACCTCGGGGATTCATCACTCGGATTAATATTCCCTGTGGCCTGACATTCTCTGTTACTCCAGAAGTTCAAACTCAGTGTTCTTGCCTCATGAAAGGGGCACCCACAAGCAGTGGAGTGTGGGCGGAAAAACAGAAAGAAAAGAAAAAGAAAGGAAAAAGGGAGAGAAAAGCAGAACAATAACAAAGAATAAAGAAAAATAAATAAATTTAGAATAGTAACAGATACATAACCCACTCCAGTACTCTTGCCTGGAAAATCCCATGGGTGGAGGAGTCTGGTAGGCTGCAGTCCATGGGGTTGCTAAGAGTCAGACATGACTGAGAGACTTCACTTTCACTTTTCAGTTTCATGCATTGGAGAAGGAAATGGCAACCCACTCCAGTGTTCTTGCCTGGAGAATCCCGGGGACGGTGGAGCCTGGTGGGCTGTCATCTCTGGGGTCACACAGAGTCGGACACAACTGAAGTGACCTAGCAGCAGCAACAGTTTTACTCTCTGGGGTCACTTAAATATACTCTTACTTTTTCTAATGTATCTGTTACTATTCTAAATTTATTTATTTTTCTTTATTCTTTGTTATTGTTTTGCTTTTCTCTCCCTTTTTCCTTTCTTTTTCTTTTCTTTCTTTCCCACCACCCCCACATAAAGACAAGAGGGAACAGAATAGAAACAGAGTAAAAAAACAAAATAAATTTAGAAAACTAGTAGAAATAGTAGAGATAATAGGAATATGTAAAATATGTATCAAACAAGCACTGGAGGGTAAAACTGAACTCCACTGGCAGAGAGTAGAAAAACAAAAGAAGCCAAAACTCCCCAAACCACCACCAACAAAGGCAGAAAAAAAAAATGCCTGTGAAGGGCAGAGTCTAGGTGGGGAAGGGCTTAGGCAGAGTCAGTGCTTAGGTGGGGGTGAGATTTAGACAGGCGTGGGGATGTAGAGTCCTGAGTCTGGACCCATGCCTTCAGAAAAGGCCCTAGTGGGCATGGAGGGGTGGCCTGGTTGCACCCAGTCAAGGAGGCCTCTTCAATGCCTCCAGCTTCAAGCTGCAGAGGAACAGGCCAGGGCTCCAGGAGGCTCCCCAGGGCCAGAAGGGAAGGGGAACACTGGATGGGTTCTCCACAGCTGCAGGGACCCTCCCCCAGCCAATCCTGCTGTCTCCCCTCTCTCTTGTACTCACAGGACCTACATGGGCAGAGAGTGCACTCAGAGGGGACGCTGAAAGACAAAGGGGACTCTAGAGGGTGGAAGTGGGTCCCTAGAAAATGGAGGTGCCCTGGAGGATGGAGGAAGCCCCTAAAAGAGGAGGGTATAGAAGGATGGGAGGGCCCAAAGGATGGGGGCCTTGAAGGGAGAAGGAGGCTGGAAAGCAGAGGGGGACCCTAGAAGGTGGAGGGGGCCCCTGGGTGGTGCAAATCTCAGCCTGGAGGGAGGAGAGGGCCCGGAGGGAGGAGGGGGCGCCCGAGGGAGGAGGGGTCCCTGGAGAGTGGAGGGAATCCCAGAGAGCAGAAGGGGACCCTAGAAGGTGGAGGGGGCCCCTGCTGCTGCTGCTGCTAAGTCGCTTCAGTCCTGTCCGACTCTGTGCGACCCCATAGATGGCAGCCCACTGGGCTCCCCCTTCCCTGGGACTCTCCAGGCAAGAACACTGGAGTGGGTTGTGCATTTCCTTCTCCAATGCATGAAAGTGAAAGTGAAGTTGCTCAGTCGTATCCGACTCTTCGTGACCCCATGGACTGCAGCCTACCAGGCTCCTCCGTCCATGAGATTTTCCAGGCAAGAGTACTGGAGTGGGATTCCATCGCCTTCTCCAGGAGGGGTCCCTAGGTGGTGCAAATCTCAGCCTGGAGGGAGGAGGGGGCCCTGGAGGGAGGAGAGGACCCTGGAGGGAGGAGGGAGGAGGGGGCCCCAGAGGGAGGAGGGAGCCTCCGAGGGAGAAGGGGCTCCTGGAGGGCAGAGGGGATCCCTGGAGGGTAGAGGTCCTGGTCCAGAGTGTGGATGGGCGTCCACAGAGGGATGAGAGGGACTCCAGACGATAGAGTCCTGGGGGGAGGAGGAAGCTGGAGGGCAGAGAGTGGCCCTGGAGAGTGGAGGGGATCCCAGAGAGCAGAGGCGGGGCCCAAAGTGTAGAGTGCTAGACCTGGGGCCTCAAGACACTCCCCAGGGCCAAGTGGACATGGAAACACCAGGAAGTTTCCTGCTCTGCAACTCTGCAGAGCCTCCCCCAGGATCCTCCGCTCCTTCTCGTGTCCACAGGACCCACCCTGGCAGAGTGCACCCCAAGGACAAGAAGGCCCTGGAGGACCAAGGAGCCCCAGGATGCAGAGGGCTCAGCCAGGGGCCTCAAGGGATTCCTGGGTGGGGGAATGCTGAATGAATGGTGGAACACCAGACAGTTCTTACCCCTCAAACCCCAGAAGGAGCCTCTCTTGTTGGCTTGGCTCCTCGCCCCATGCCCACAGGACGCACCCAGGCAGAGGGATCCATGAAGAGCAGAGGGTGCCCTGGAGGGCAGGGGTCTCAGCTGGGAGGGTAGAGAGGGCCCGGGAGAGTAGAGGGGCCCCCAGAGGGTGAAGGCCCCACCTCAGGGCCGCAGTAGGCTTCCTGGAGTCAAGTGTAAGGGGAACCTCAGGGGCTTTCCCTAATGGATCCTATGATCCCCTAGTATCCCTCCCTCTCCCCCATCAAGCAGGCATGCCACTCCCCCTCCCCCAGCAGCCCCTCAGTTGCACTGGTCCCCTGGCTTCCACCTTCCCCCTCCCCCCCATTCAGTAGCTAGTAACCCCCAGGGCTGCCCCTGTCAGTCTGTCTGCTGGAGTACCCCACCAGCATCTGGTGAGTTTCCTAGGTGGGGAGGCACTGGACTTTTTGTCGCCATCTTGGCTCTGTCCTCCAGAACTTGTTTTTAAATGTAGAGACTTCTTTAATTTTTCAGTAGATCAGTGTTTTCCTTCATTGTTTCTTCTTTGCTTTTATGCTTAAAAAGTATATTCCATGCTTTTTCCAAAACCAGTCCTTTTCCACACCAGTCTTGAGATCAAATCTTAACTACATTTTCCTTTGTTGCTTCCTCAGTTTCATTTATATTTAATTCTTTAATAACTTATGAATTCACCATGGTGTCTGATGTGAAGTATGATTTCATACATTTTCCAGTTAGTTAATCAATATACTAATCCCCTTTACTTATTTATTTTAATGTTTGTTAATTTTTATTGGAGTATAATTGATTTACAATGTTGTGCTAGATTCTGCTGTACAGCAAAGAGAATCAGTTATGTATATATTGTTATACACACAAGAGAAGACTCTACACATGGACATCACCAGATGGGCAACACTGAAATCAGATTGATTATATTCTTTACAGCCAAAGATGGAGAAGCTCTGTACAGTCAGGAAAAACAAGACCAGGAGCTGACTGTGGCTCAGATCATGAGCTCCTTATTGTCAAATTAAGACTTGAATTGAAGAAAGTAGGGAAAACCACTAGACCATTCAGGTATGACCCTTATGATTATACTGCGGAAGTGTGAAATAGATTTAAGGGACTAGATCTGATACACAGAGTGCCTGATGAACTATGGAATGAGGTTTGTGACATTGTACAGGAGACAGGGATAAGACCATCCCCAAGAAAAAGAAATGCAAAATGGCTGTCTGAGGAGGCCGTACAGATAGCTGTGAAAAGAAGAGAAGCTAAAGGCAAAGGAGAAAAGGAAAGATATACCCATTTGAATGCAGAATTCCAAAGAGCAAGGAGAGATAAGAAAGCCTTCCTCAGTGATCAGTGCAAAGAAATAGAGGAAAATGATAGAATGGGAAAGACTAGAGATCTCTTCAGGAAAATTAGAGATATCAAGGAATATTTCACACAAAGATGGGCTCAATAAAGGGCAGAAATGGTATGGGCCTAACAGAAGCAGAAGATATTAAGAAGAGGTGGCAAGAATACACAGAAGAACTGTACAAAAAAGATCTTCATGACCCAGAAAATCATGATGGTGTGTTCACTCACCTAGAGCCAAACATCTTGGAATGTGAAGTCAAGTGGGCCTTAGAAAGCCACTATGAACAAAGCTAGTGGAGGTGACAGAATTCCAGTTGAGCTATTTCAAATCCTAAAAGATGATGCTGTGAAAGTGCTGCACTCAATATGCCAGCAAATTTGGAGAAATCAGCAGTGGCCACAGGACTGGAAAAGGTCAGTTTCATTCCAATCCCTAAGAAAGGCAATGCCAAGAAGGCTCAAACTACCACACAACTGTACTCATCTCACATGCTAGGAAAGTAACGCTCAAAATCCTCCAAGCCAGGCTTCAATAGTACATGAACCATGAACTTTCAGATGTTCAAGCTGGATTTAGAAAAGGCAGAGGAACCAGAGAACAAATTGCCAACATCCTTTGGATCATTGAAAAAGCAAGAGAGTTCCAGAAAAACTTCTATTTCTGCTTTATTGACTATGCCAAAGCCTTTGACTGTGTGGATCACAACAAACTGTGGAAAATTCTGAAAGAGATGGGAATACCAGACCACCTGACCTGCCTCCTGAGAACCCTGTATGCAGGTCAGGAAGCAAAAGTTAGAGCTGGACATAGAACAACAGACTGGTTCCAAATAGGAAGGGAGTACATCAAGGCTGTATATTGTCACCCTGCTTATTAAACTTATATGCACAGTACATCATGAGAAATGTCGGGCTGGATGAGGCACAAGCTGGATTCAAATTTTCCAGGAGAAATATCAATGACCTCAGATATGCAGATGACACCACTCTTATGACAGAAAGCGAAGAAGAACTAAAGAGCCTCGTGATGAAAGTGAAAGAGGAGAGTGAAAAAGTTGGCCTAAAACTCAACATTCAGAAAATAAAGATTATGGCATCCAGTCCCATCACTTCATGGCAAATAGATGGGGAAACAGTGGCAGAATTTATTTTGAGGGGCTCCAAAATCACTGCAGATGGTGATTGCAGCCATGAAATTAAAAGACACTTACTCCTTGGAAGAAAAGTTATGACCAATCTAGATAGTGTATTAAAAAGCAGAGACATAACTTTGCCAACAAAGGTCCGTCTAATCAAGGCTATGGTTTTTCCAGTGGTCATGTATGGATGTGAGAGCTGGACTATAAAGAAAGCTGAGCACTGAAGAACTGATGCTTTTGAACTGTGGTGCTGGAGAAGACTCTTGAGAGTCCCTTGGACAGCAAGGAGGTCCAACCACTCCATCCTAAAGGGAATCAGTCCTGAATATTCATTGGAAAGACTGATGTTGAAGCTGAAACTCCAATACTTTGGCCACCTGATTCAAAGAAATGACTCATTCGAAAAGACCCTCTTGGTGGGGAAGAGTGAAGGCTGGCAGATAAGGGGATGACAGAGGATGAGATGGTTGGATGGCATCACTGACATGAGTTTGAGTAAACATCGGGAGTTGGTGATGGACAGGGAGCCCTGAGTGCTGCAGTCCATGGGGTCACAAAGAGTGGGAAACCATTGAGGGAACTGAACTGAACTGATACATTTGTGACTCTTCTTTATATTCTTTTCCCATAGACCTCATTACAAAGTACTGAGTAGAGTTCCCTTTGCTATACTAAATAGGTTCTTATTAGTTATTTTTTATATATGGTAGTGTGCATGTTGTTTTTGTTGTCCAGTCACTAAATCATGTCTGACTCTTTGCCACCCCATGGACTGCAGCAATGCCAGGCTTCCCTGTCTCCCAATTTCTCTCTCCTTCCCCTTTTCCCCTTGGTAACCACAAGTTTGGTTTCTACATCTGTGACTCTATTTCAGTTTTGTAAATAAGTACATTTGTACCACTTTTTGAAGTGAAGTAAAAGTTGCTCAGTCATGTCCAGCTCTTCATGACCCCATGGACTGTAGCCTACAAGGCTCCTCTGTCCATGGAATTCTCCAGGCAAGAATACTGGAATGGACTGCCATTCCCTTCAGGGGATCTTCATAACCCAGGGATAGAGACTGGATCTCCTGCAAGGCAGGCAAATTCTTTACCATCTGAGCCAGTAGGGAAGGCCATTTTCTTAGATTCCACATATAAGTGATATCATATGATAATTGTTTTTCTCTGTCTGACTTACTTCACTCAGTATGACAATCTCTAGATCCATCCATGTTGCTGCAAATGGCCTTATTTTGTACTTTTTAATAGCTGAGTAATATTCCATTATAAATATGTACCATATCTTCTTTATCCGTTCCTCTGTTGATGGACATTTATGTTGCTTACATGTACTGGCTTTTGTAAATAGAGCTGCACTGAACATTGTAGTGAGTGTGTCTTTTCAAATTATGGTTTTCACTGGATCATATGGTAGCTCTATCTTCATATTGTTCTCCATAGTGGCTATACCAAATGACATTCCCACCAACAGTATAGGAGGATTCCCTTTTGCTCTGCACCCTCGCCATCATCTGTTGTTTGTGGATTTTTTGATTATGGCCATTCTGACTAGTGTGAGGTGATTCCTCCTTGTAGTTTTAATTTGTATTTCTCTAATAATTACTGCTGTTGACCATCTTTTCAGGTGCTTTTTAGCCATCTGTATGTCTTCTTTGGAAAAATTTCTATTTAGACCTGCCCATTTTTTGATTGGGATGTTTGTTTTTTTGGAATTGAGCTGCATGAACTGTTTTATGTATATGACATTAATCCCTTCTCAGTCTCTTCATTTGCAAATATTTTCTCTCATTCTGAGGGTTTTTTCATTTTGTTTATGGTTTACTTTCCAACTGGAAAGCTTTTAAATTTAATCTCCCATTAGTTAATTTGTTTTTAATCACTCTAAGAGATGGATCCAAAAAGAACTTGCTGCAATTTATGTCAAAGAGAGTTCTGCCTATATTTTCGTCTAAAAGTTTCACAGTATCTGGCTTTACATTCAGGTATTTAATACATTTTGAGTTTATCTTTCTGTATGGCATTAGGGAATGTTCAAATTTTATTCATTTACATGTAGCTGTCTAGTTTTCCCAGCACCACTTATTGGATAGACTGACTGTTCTGTGGCCCTTGCATAGAAAGTGTATTCTGCTATTTTTGGATGATGTGTCCCATAAGTATCTAATAAGTCTCTCTGGTGTACGTCACTTAAGGCTTGTGTTTCCTTATTAAATTTCTGTCTGGATGATCTGTCCATTGGTGTAAGTAGGGTGTTAACATCACCCACTATTATTGTGTAACTGTTGATTACCCCTTTTATGGCTGTTAGTATATGCCTTGTATACTGAGGTGCTCCCACGTTAGGTGCATATTTACTTATAATTGTTTTATCTTCTTGGATTGATCTTTTGATCGTTGTGTAGCATCCTTTCTTGTCTCTTATAACAATCTTTATTTCAAAGTTTATTTTGTCTGATAAGTATATTGCTACTCCAGCATTCTTTTGATTCTATTTGCATGGAATATATTTTTCCATCCCCTCATTTTCAGTCTGTGTCCCTGGTCTGAAGCGGGTCTCTTGTACACAGCATATATATAGATCTCTCTTTTGTATCCATTCAGTCAGTCTATCTCTTTTGGTTGAAGCATTTAATCCACTTACATTTAAGGTAATTATCAATATGTATGTTCTTATTGCCATTTTCTTAACTGTTTTGGATTTGTTTTTTGTTTGTTTGTTTGTTTTCTTTCTCCTTTTCTTCTACTCTCTTATGATTTGATGACTATCTTTAGTGGTGTGTCTGGGGTGCTTTTACTTGTGTGTCTCTGCTGTAGTTTTTTGCTTTGCACTTCCCATGAGATCTTGGTATAGTACTCTATATAGGTGCAAGCTTGGTTTTTCCAGTAGTCATGGATGGATGTGAGAGTTGGACCATAAAGAAGGATGAGCGCCAAAGAACTGATACTTTCTAACTGTGGTGTTGGAGAAGACTCTTGAGAGTCCCTTGGACTGCAAGATCAAACCAGTCAATCCTAAAGGAAATCAACCCAAAGTTAGTAGAAGGAAAGTGTTGGTTTCTGCCATACATCAGCATGAATTAGCCACAGGTATACAAATATCCCTTCTCTCTTGAACCTCCCTCCCACCTCCCAGAGCCAAGGTTTGAGTTTCCTGAGTCATACAGCAAATTCTTCTTTTTATTTCCTAACTGATGCTACATAGTTTGTATTGAAGTTTGTTATAGCATTGTAATCATAAGACAGTATTTTTTAAATTTTGTGTTATTTTTAATTGGAGGATAATTACTCTACAATACTTTGGCCACCTGATGAAAAGAGCCAATTCACTGGAAAAGACCCTGTTGCTGGGAAAGACTGAAGGCAGGAGAAGGGGATGACAGAGAAAGAGATGGTTAGATTGCATCACTGACTCAATGGACATGAGTTTGAGCAACCTCTGGGAGATACTGAAAGACAGGGAAGCTTAGTGTGCTACAGTCCACAGAACACAAAGAGTCGGACACGACTGAGTGACTGAACAACAACAATATTATTCTGAAAGGTGAAAAGCTGGAAGCATTTCTGCTAAGATCAAAAAGAATAAATGATGATAAATGGGATTGTTTCCAAGATTTCTTTCTCTGCTCTTTCATTGTTAGTGTATAGGAATCCAAGAGAGTTCTGTGTATATATTTTGTATCCTGAAACTTTGCCAAATTCATCGAAGAGCTGTAGTCAGTTTCTGGTAGCATCTTTAGGATTTTTCTACGTATAGTATATAATTTACAAGAGTTAGTTTCACTTAAAGCTAGCTTAAAACTCAACATTTAAAAACTAAGATCATGGCATCTGATCCCATCACTTCATGGCAAATAGATGGGGAAACAATGGAAACAGTGACAGAGTTTATTTTCTTGGGCTTCAAAATCACTGCAGATGGTGACTGCAGCCATAAAATTAAAAGACACTTGCTCCTTGGAAGAAAAGCTATGACAAACCTAGATAGTGTACTAAAAAACAGAGATATTACTTTGCCAACAAATGTCCACTCTCGCCACTATTATTCAGCATAGTATTGGAAGTCCCAGCCACAGCAACTAGAAAACAAAAAGAAATAAAGGGAGTCCAAATTGGAAAAGAAGAAGCAAAACTGTTTATAAAGCACAAATCAAGCCTCAGTAATTTTAATAAAACTGAAATCATATCAAGCATCTTTTCTGACCACAATATTATGAGATTAGAAGTCAATTACAGCGAAAAAACTGAAAAAAGCACAAACACCCGGAGATTAAATAATATGGTATTAAATAACCAATGAATCACTGAAGAAATCAAAGAGGATGTTAAAAAACATACTGAGAGACAAATGACAGTGAAATCACCAAGACCCAGAACCTATGGAAAGCAGCAAAAGCCCTTCTGAGAGGGAAGTTTATAGCAATAGAGTCTTATCTCAAGAAACAAGAAAAATCCAAATAAGCAACCTAACCCCAAACCTACTGCAGTGTGGCTTACTCTAGAGGTGGGTCAGAGGATCTTGCTGTGATGCATGTCATAGTGTTCGGCCTATATTTTACTCTAAGAGTTTTATAGTTTCTGGCCTTACATTTAAATCTTGAATCTATTTTGAGTTTATTTTTGTGTATGATATTACAGTGTTCTAATTTCATCTTTTTAAATGTAGCTGTCCAGTTTTCCCAGCACTACTTACTGAAAGTGAAAGTGAAGTTGCTCAGTCATGTCTGACTCTTTAAGACCCCATGGACTGCAGCCTATCAGGTTCCTCCGTCCATGGGATTTTCCAGGCACGAGTGCAGGAGTGGGTTGCCATTGCCTTCTCCAGGGGATCTTCCTGACCCAGGAATTGAACCCAGGTCTCCCGCATTGCAGGCTGACACTTTACCATCTGAGCCACCAGGGACCACTTACTGAAGACGCTCTTTTCCCTGTTGTATATTCTGGCCTCCTTTGTCAAAAATAAGGTGCCCATAGGTGTGTGGCTTTATCTCTGGGTTTTTTTTATCTTGTTCCAATGGTCTGGTTTTCTGTTTTTGTGCCAATACCATACTGTACAAGTTTGCATGCCCACCAACAGTGTAAGAGTTCCCTTTTCTTCACACTCTCTCCAGCATTTATTGCTTGTAGACTTTTTGATGATGGCCATTCTGACTGGTATGAGGTAATTCCTCATTGCAGTTTTTATCTGTATTTCTCTAATAATGAGCGATGTTGAGCATCTTTTCCGTTTGTGTCCATTTGCTTTTGTTATTTAGTTGCTCAGTCGCGTCTGACTTTTGCGACCCCATGGACTGTAGCTGGCCAGGCTCCTCTGTCCATAGGATTTCCCAGGGAAGAATATTGGAGTGTGTTGCCATTTGCTACTCAGGGTATCTCTCAACACAGGGACCAAACCTATATCTTTTGCATTGGCAGGCAGATTCTTTACCACTGAACCACCAAAGAAACTATGTTCATTTGCCATCTGTATGTCTTCTTTGGAGAAATGCCTGTGTAGATCTTCCACCATTTTGGATTGGGTTGTTTTTTATATTGAGCTGAAGAAGCTGTTTGTATATTTTGAAAATTAATCTCTTGTCAGTTACTTTGTTTTCAAATATTTTCTCTGATTCTGTGGGTTGTCTTTTTGTTTATGGTTTCCTTTCCTGTGCAAAAATGTTTAAGTTTATTTAGGTCCCATTTACGTGAACTGTGAACTTCCAGATGTTCAAGCTGGATTTAGAAAAGGCAGAGGAACCAGAGATCAAATTGCCAACATCCGCTGGATCATCGAAAAAGCAAGAGAGTTCTAGAAAAACATCTACTTCTGCTTTATTGGCTATGCCAAAGCCTTTGACTGTG
>NW_011494629.1:2597034-2617213 GCF_000754665.1 Bison bison bison
CCTTTGACTGTGTGGATCACAATAAACTGTGGAAAATTCTTCAAGAGATGGGAATACCAGACCACCTGACCTGCCTCTTGAGAAACCTATATGCAGGTCAGGAAGCAAGTTAGAACTGGACATGGAACAACAGACTGGTCCCAAATAGGAAAAGGAGTACATCAAGGCTGTATATTGTCACCCTGCTTATTTAACTTATATGCAGAGTATATCGTGAGAAACGCTGGGTTGGATGAAGCACACGCTGGAATCAAGATCGCTGGGAGAAATATCAATGACCTCGGATATGCAGATGACACCACTCTTATGGCAGAAAGTGAAGAGGAACTAAAAAGCCTCTTG
The DNA here is from genome assembly GCF_000754665.1 of Bison bison bison. Classification (NCBI taxonomy): domain Eukaryota; kingdom Metazoa; phylum Chordata; class Mammalia; order Artiodactyla; family Bovidae; genus Bison; species Bison bison. The sequence continues at coordinate 2,597,377 of NW_011494629.1, forward strand.
ATGAAAGTGAAAGAGGAGAGTGAAAAAGTTGGCTTAAAGCTCAACATTCAGAAAACGAAGATCATGGCATCCAGTCCCATCACTTCATGGGAAATAGATGGGAAAACAGTGTCAGACTTTATTTTTTTGGGCTCCAAACTGCAGATGGTGAATGTAGCCATGAAATTAAGACACTTACTCCTTGGAAGGAAAGTTATGACCAACCTATATAGCATATTGAAAAGCACAGACATTACTTTGCCAACAAAGGTCCATCTAGTCAAGGCTATGGTTTTCCCAGTGGTCATTTATGGATGTGAGAGTTGGACTGTGAAGAAGGCTGAGTGCCGAAGAATTGATGCTTTTGAACTGTGGTGGAGAAGACTCTTGAGAGTCCCTTGGACTGCAAGGAGATCCAACCAGTCCATCCTAAAGGAGATCAGTCCTGGGTGTTCATTGGAAGGACTGATGATGAAATTGAAACTCCAATACTTTGGCCACCTCATGCGAAGAGTTGACTCATTGTAAAAGTCCCTGATGCTGGGAGGGATTGCAGGCAGGAGGAGAAGGGGACAGAGGATGAGTTGGCTGGATGGCATCACTGACTCGATGGACGTGAGTCTGAGTGAACTCTGGGAGTTAGTGATGGACAGGGAGGCCTGGCGTGCTGCGATTCATGGGGTCACAAAGAGTCGGACACGACTGAGCGACTGAACTGTTTACTTTTGTTTTTATTTCCATTAATCTAAGAGGTGGATCCAAAAATAGTGCTCCAATTTATGTCAGAGCATTCTCCCTATGTTTTCCTCTGTAAGTTTTATAGTATCCAGCTTTCATTTAAGTCTTTAATCTATTTTGAGTTTATTTTTGGGTATGGTGTTGTGTTCTAATTTTATCCATTTACAGGTAGCTGTCTAGTTTTCCCAGCACCACTTCTTGAAGAGACTGTCTTTCTCCATTGTATACTCTTGCCTCCTCTGTCATAGATTAGGTGACCACAGGTGTGTGGGTTGTCTCTGGGCTTTCTATCCGGTTCCATTGATTTATATTTCTGGTTTTGTGCCAGTAGCTTTGTAGTATAGTCTGAAGTCAGGGACCCTAATTCCTCTAGCTCTGTTTTTCCTTCTCAGGATTACTTTGGGTATTTGAGGTCTTTCGTGTTTCCATACAAATTGTTAAAAAAAATTTTTTTCTTATTCTGTGAAAAATGGCATTGGTAGTTTGATAGGGATTGCACTGAGACACACTGGGTGCATGTGTGCATGCTTAGTTGCTGTCATGTCCAGTTCTTTGCAATCCCATGGACTGTAGCCCACTTGGCTCCTCTGTACATGGGATTCTCCAGGCAAGAATACTAGAGTGGGTAGCCATTCACTTCTCCAGGAGATCTTCCTGACCCAGGGATTTAATCTGGGTTCCTGCACTGTAAGCAGTGTTTTTTTTTTTTTTTTTTTTAACCATCTGAGCCACCAGGGAAGCCCAAGTCATTTTCACAACGTTGATTTTTTTCAATCCAAGAACATACTATCTCTCCATCTGTTGGTGTGATGTCATTTTTTTTCATCAGTATCTTGTAGGTTTCTGAGAACAGGTCTTTTGCCTCCTTAGGTAGGTTGATTCCTAGATATTTTATTCTTTTTGATGCAATGGTGAATGAGATTGTTTCTCATCTGTCTGATCTTTTGTTGGTGGTGTATAGGAATGCAAGAGAATTTTCAATAGATTTTTCAGTTTTATTGAGTTTCTCATATATTGTCTTTCGGTTACATAGGTATTCTCTATTGTTCTTCCTGTTTTCTATTTTACTGATTTTTATTATTCCACTTCTTATGTTTACTTTGGATTTAATTTCTTCCTCTGCTAATTTCTTAAGGCAGAAGATGAAGTCATTAATTTGATCTTTTCTTCAAATATAGGCCTAAGTACTGTTTTAGCAATATGCCATCAGTTTTGATGTTTTCATTTTTATTGTTTAACTGGTTTTCTAATTTCTCATTTGATCTCCTTTTAATCCATAGGTTATTTAGAAGTATGTTACCTCATTTCCAAACATCTCTGGATGTTTTCCAGAGATCTGTTCCTAATTTCTAATTTAATTCCATTGTGGTGAAGGAATATCACTTATATGACTTGAATCCTTTAGAATTTAGAATTGCCACTCATTTTTATGACCCTGAATCTGGCTTATCTTGGTATACAGATCACATACACAAAAAAGAATGTGTGCTCTGTGGCAAGTGGAATTTTAGAAATGTTAATCAAGACAGCAGGTTGAGAGTGGTGTTCAAGTTTTATATGTTCTCAGTGACTGCTGTGGTCACTTCACAGAAACAGGAGGGACCTCCAGCCAAACTGTGGTTTGGATATTGAGAGACACATGCATACACATGTGCACACACACAATCGAAAGATGATAAACAGGCTTGTTACTCACATTATGAGGTGTTAAGATCCAAAACAGATTGAGTGAGCAGGTATAATAACCATAAAAACCCTATAGGCATTGGGGTTTTTATGGTTATTAGGGAGTAGAGTCAGGATGAGGCTTCCACTTACAGTGTGAATTTCCCGTGATGCCAAGGGATGGGGCACTAGGGTTTAGCTTATCAGCATGCCCAGATATGGAGCGGAGAGGAGAGGTGATGCTTAAAAGCTGTTGGCACTCAGACCTCAAAAATGGAGTCACCTCTATTACAATGGCTTTCTATCTACTTGTTGGGTCATTTACTGAAATAGCTGGCTGTGGCTGTGAATTTGTCTATTGCTCTCTTTGCAGTTTTATCTGTTTTCCAGGGTTTTATCTGGGACTAGGGTTTTCCTGGAGGCTCTGGAGAGCCACTGAGCACTTCTAAGCAGTGGAGGAAGCTGTGTGTGCAGATCCCCAGGACAGCAATATGCAGGATCCGCCCCCTGGGATAGTGGCTTGACCATTAACATCACCTGCCTGTCCCTCTGCCTGTGCTGATGAATACAGCAATTGAGCTGCTTCCAGAGGGCCATCTCCATTTTCAGGGAGGACCTAGCTGCTCCTGCAGTTGAGGTGAGGTTGACTCTGCTATATGGGGGTCCTAGGAGGTAAGGTAGCCACTGGCTTCTGCTCCCGAAATGTGCTGTGGGAAGTGCTCAATGATGCTGTAGTGTGAACAGGTATTCAGTCTGTTCCAACCCAGCCTCTCCCCTTTGCCCAACCAGAAACATACCCCCTAATAAAGGAATCTGATAGCTGCCTACTCAAATTCTGGAGGAAGCTTGTGCCCTCATAGGTGTTTACATCCAAGGGCTACTGGATGTGAACCTGTGAGCCCATGCTGGGTTTCCACACTTCAGCCATCTACCCTTGCAATTTTAACCATTCGCTCATGGCACTCCACTCCAGCACTCTTGCCTGGAAAATCCCATGGACGGAGGAGCCTGGTGGGCCACAGTCCATGGGGTCGCTAAGAGTCAGACACAACTGGGTAACTTCACTTTCACTCTTTACTTTCATGCATTGGAGAAGGAAATGGCAACCCACTCCAGTGTTCTTGCCTGGAGAATCCCAGGGATGGGGGAGCCTGGTGGGCTGCTGTCTATGGGGTCGCACAGAGTCAGACTCGACTGAAGCGACTTAGCAGCAGCAGCATGTGCTACTTTTACCTTTGAGTACTATTATCTTACGGCCAATTTTTACCATTAGCTCATACTTGCTTAAAAGGAATGATTTAAATAAATTTGCTATCTGAAAAAGTAAACTGTGCATTATTGCCATCGATAGAAAACCTAAGTAACAAAAGCCACAAACGGACAGTGACAAAATGAACACAATGAAAATACACAATGTTGTTACACGTGGTAAAACATGTGCCTACTCTGCTTCATCACAGAGAGCACACACTGGCACATGTCCACTTGGCCTGGGCAGCAACACCAACAGCTGACAGGGATGAAGTGGGCAGCCCCTATGTATGCCCCAAAATTTCACCTGCACACCCTCTGAGAAGCTGTGGGGAGGCAGGAAGCCTGTGCTGCTCTGCTTTTGTCAGCCAGTTGGATAGGTACTGAGTCTAAGGGGCTGGCAATTTGTCTGACAACCAAACATAACACTTGGGGACACCTTGACAACTACAATGTCACACAAAGCATCTGTGGGCTCCAGTGGTGACATAGCCCAGGTGCTGCTGCTCCAACTCTACATTCTTCACTGGAGGAAACACTAAATCACACTCAGAGATTAATGGAAAACCAAGATACAATTTTCTCATCCCAATGAATGGGACCCCCTGAATTCTACACCAAACTCCAGATCCCAGTGTGATCCTCCTTTCCAGCTGACCAGGCTGCAACTTTACTACTGCACGCTACTCTGTGAAGCCCCTAGCCGGTTCCCTGGCTTTCACACTGTGTTTCGGACACCCTACCATGGTGGTGGTGCAGCCCTACAAGGGCCACTGGGCCGATCCCACCCCCTACTGAAGTCAGGGGCTTCAGACCTGGGCCTGGCCCCTCCTAGTGGTGCATGTGAAATCTGAACAAAGGGTCATTTCAAGCCACTGTGGATGCCTGTCCTGTGCCTGGGGGATGTATGATCATGTCAAGTGACAGAGTAAGGAAGCCTGAGGGGCAGCATAATGAATGGAGCTGTGTGCACAAAGGCCCAAGCCTGGATGGGCCAAGGAGCCATCAACAGAGATGGGCACCACTGTTCAGCCTCCAGGGCTCTGCATAGAAAGGGGCTGTCCTGGGTGTGAAGGAGGAGAATGCCTGAAAATTGCGGCCAGGATGCCTGCAACCCACAACCTCAACTGCTTCTCTGAGAGGTGGGTCTTTATCACACGTCTGACCCATACTAGCTACTGTCTGGACACAAGGACCTTGAGCTACCCTGGGCACTATTAAGCACCATAGAAAGTGTCATCCCTATATTCAAGAACCCCTTAGCTAAGGGTACTTACCCCCAGACCCGTCCAGCTGTGCGATCCCAGGAGTTTCTCCAACACCCTCATTCACTTACCACCATCGCGGGTTACCTGCCTGTCTGGGGACCACCAGAAAAGAGAGTTTGAAAAACCAAAGTCCTGTTTCCCCCAAAATATTTTTTTATTCTTGCTTACATTTGTGTTTCCAATTGTGAATAAAAAATGCTTAGAAAGTGATTACAAAACATCGTGAACCGGACACGAGGCGTGGGCTCGCCTTCTCTGCGTGAGATGACACAGGGCCTGGCGTCTGGGTCTGGGTCGGCCTGCCTGGGCTCAGTCGGGCTTCTCACTTTCAGAATCTAGAAAACAAAACCGCCACAGCTCATTATAGGCCTGCCGTGACCACGTGAGGCCCCGGAAGTTGGAATGGTGACACCAGAGCTGTCACACTCCGTGGAGGACCGGGCCGCCTGACCATGACCCAGGCACTATACAGATAAGACTCCTGGCTGCCTCTGTCATCTGGCCTCCTTCCACACTGAGCAACCGCCCGAACCAGGCAGGGCCTCCCAGGGTCCGCACAAATGTTGCTCTGGAGAGTGAGGGACCTCTGGCTCCTTGGGCACAGCAAGCAGAGCAGCATCCCAAGCCGCCTCGGCCTCTGCTCAGAGCCAGTGCTGAGGTGGAGCACTGTGGGTGGCCGGAGCACAACGCCTGACTGCACCTCGGTGGAAACACAGGAGAAACAGACCAGGGCAGAGACCCCAGCTGGGTGGAGTGGGAGGAACCGCAACCCCCAGCTTGAGTGCGTGCAGCAGGCATGCAGGGGCACCGCCAGCTGAGCAAAAGGCCATCAGGGCGGGTAAGCCAGGAAAACGTGGTGAGCCTTGCAGGGGGCCTCCCCCAACTTGCACCTGCTGGACAGCAGAGCCCCTCCGGTGACTGGAGTGCAGGTGGCCCAGCCCCCACCCAGCTGTGTCCAGGGTGAGTCACACAAACCTGGCTTTCTGTTAGACAACATGGACAGGGGTCAGAGACACCTTTCAGTTGGCCATGAGACTCATACCCTCCATAGGCAGAGGCTACTGTACATCCAAATGCAGTTCAGATTCAATGTCTGAAAGCCGAGTGAACAGGCTAACCTAGGCCCGGAGCCACAGAGCTGGCCTACGAGCCCTGCCCAACACCCCAGTCTCATCGTCCAAGTCAGGTCGGCTCAGCGTCAGTCACACCAGATCCTGCCAGGAAGACAGCACCTGCCACTCAGCCCCCTGGCCCCTCCTGGCCACCCCAGCCTCCTGGGCGAGGTGCTGACAGAAGCGTATTGCTGAGAGTGAAGCTGTGCCAGGACAGCAGCGCTGCCTGCCAGGGCTGCCCACCCAATGCTCCCTATGAGACTGGCTGGTTCAGCTTCTCTGTGGCCAGAAGTTAAGAAAAAGATGTGGCTCCACACTGTTTTCAAGCAAAAATGTTTATTTTTCTCCTTCAAATATACAATCTCTTGGAGAGTCTGTGCCACTGACCATTCCTGTTACAGGCCAGGACTCCAAACCGCATGTCTGGTACAGCAGGGCAGGTGTGGGAAGAGGGCAGTTTCCACCACCCTCAGGAACCAGGCGCACATGATTCTCAATCCAAGGACCCAGGGGCACATTACAGAGAACAGAAATCTCTTACTATAGCTTCATGCCCTGGCAGAAGATTCTGCATAATCACCTAGAAAATTCAATTCTAACTGAATTGACGGAATAATACATTTAAACCAAAAGAATTCAGCCAGTCCTAGTGAAGTCCCAAAGTACAACAGAACTATACAATTCACATCTGGGCAGCCCAACCAGCTGCCTCCCAGTGGGAAGTGGGAAACATCTTGGCCAGTGGGGAGTGGGGCCTTCAGCTCCCACCCTGGGCTGTTTGGTGCCTGTCTGAGATGAGTAGCACTGAAATTTCCAGGAGAGGATCCCTCCTACCCCCCAGCACGATGGCTTGGTGCCTGCAGAACAGTCTGGAGGCCAGAGGTGGGCAGAGTAGCCTGTGAACACTGGGAAAGCTAGGCCCAGGTGGCCACAGGCCTCTGTGCAAACAACAGAAAAGGAAGGCAGGCTGGGAGGGGAGGTTGGTGGGTCCCCTGAGCAGAAGGGGCCACACTCTCTCTGCAGAGCAGGTGGCCTGCCTGTGCTTCTGCACCTCCAGACACAAACCTTTACCTCCCCCACACTCAGAGCATCCCTGCAGGCTTTGGGTCATGTCTGCTTACCCAGCACTTTACAGCAGTTCCACGTAGCCACACACAGATGCTAACATTCCTGACTAAGAGATCAACTACCATTAGCAATGCACTGCCCCAATAACCATGCACCCCTGGGCAGTCTGCTGGCAGTGCCCACGGCACTGCAGTTGAGGGAATTTGTCCATCTGTTTGCTATCTGTGACCATACAGCTGGAGAGATCTCATTTTATGAATACAAAGCAGAGTTACTCTAGCATTTGCAACTCTTCAATATTCAAGGTCACTAGTTCAATTTTTTTTAAAGCATGTACAACAGAAACAGCTTCAGATTTGTAAACCATTCATATCTCTGCAACTTAAAGTGGGAAATAGAGATATCAATGCACAAACCAACTATAAATGAAATACACCTTTCCTGATACACGGTTTTTTAAAACACGTCTTTCCATCAGGGAATGGAAAAGCTGGAATTCAAGGCACTGTACTTCTGCAGGGTTATTACAATGTTCTAACCATCGATTCAAGTACAGGAAGTGAGTGCAAAGACAGCAAGTGTTGACCACAGGAACCTAAGAGGAAATAAGGTCTGCAGCAATAAAGGAAGCAATGATTGCTGCCCATGTGTCAGCTCCCTGGCTGGGCACCCATGAGCAGACAGGGAAGGACTCGGAGGCCAAACCACAACCCGACTCCTCCAGGCTGTTCAGTGTCTTCCACTGGCAAGTAGTGAGACAGAGAGCTACATGATCTGCAGCCTGGGGCCGGGCATGCTGACCACAGTTGGCCTGAAGAACACAGGGAGGGCTGGCGCATCTGCTGCGCCCAGGCTTGGCCCCGCGTTGAGGCTCCGGCTGCCTGCCTGGGCTGCCCAGGGACCCCAGGACACTGGAGCTGGGATCAGGCTTCCATACTGGCCCAAAGGTGGGGCTGGGAGGCAGGAGAGGGCAGTACCTGGCATGGGCACAGGAAGGGCTGAGGCAGCTCCAGGAATGACCACGGTGGGTACAGGGCTGGGTACCGGGGCCAGACATGGCATCCCCATTGCTGTTCGAGATGTGTTCATCTATAAGACAAGAAACATGGCTTCAATCAGCTAGCATCACTCAGTGGCCTTGGGGGTCCCTGCAGTTTCTCCATCCTCAGGAGAGGGTGGTCTCAGGACATGCCCTGGGGCACCTTTTAATGGCTGACATCAGAGTGAAAGTGTGGGGCAAGAAGGCAGCCACATGCCGTGAATGTCCACAGGCCAGAGTGGGCTTCAAAGCAGACCCAGCAGGACCTAAACCCTGAGTAACAGTGAGGGAACCACACACCCCCACCCAAAGGCCTCCTGCTTGACTAGTCAGTGTCATGATGGGAGGTCCAGAACAGCTGGGAGCTCTGCACGGCTGTGCCCAGAGACCTGGAGTCGGGGGCAGGGCGGCACCTCTGCTCCCTGCTCCTCAGGTACAGCCCCGGAAGAGAAGCAGCACAATGAGAAACAAGCTGTGATGGTTAGTGAGGCCAACATGGCCACGATGCAGAAACCTTATGAAGCCACTGCAAGAAGAGATTACAGACCAACAGCCTTCAAACTCTCTAGACACAATGTTGGCAAATATAACCAAGCAATTAAAAAAAAAAAAAAAGATAAAACATCAGAGCCAAGTGAGGTTTTGCCCCACGAATGCAATGATGTCATCCCAGCAAAAATCACTGCATCTCCCCACAGTTACATACCAAAGGAGAATTCCATGTGATGCTCCCCACAGATACAGGGGGAGTATCTGAGAAGTTCCACACTTCTTCACAGAAAGCACAGGGTCCCTCCTCCATCTGGAAGGGCCTCTGTAGAACCCACAGCCAACCCTGTGCCAATGGTGAAATGCCAAATGTATTTCCCCTTGCCCCTTGCTCCCCTTGCCCCTAGCCAACACTGTATGGGAAAGTTCCAGCCAATAAAAGAAAAGGAATAAGGAACACAGACTGAAAAGAAAAAGGAAAACCATCCTTATTTGCAGACGACAAGACCATGTATGGAGAAAACCAAAAAGAGCAGACAAACCAATTTCTAGAACTAAGAAGTTAATTTAGCAAGATTGCAGGATACAAGGTACAAAAAATAACCATATTTCTATATGCTACCAACATAATCTGTAAAAGGATATTTTAAAGCAATAAAATTTATAATCACATTCCAAAATATCAACTATCTCAAGGTTAAATTTAATGAAAGATGTGTAACACCTTTACACTGAAAACTACAAAACTTCACTGAGAGAAAATTAGACATAAACAAAGAAACGTCATGTTTATAATAGACTTGCTACTGTTAATGTGTCAAATCTTACCCAGATGATCAACAGACTTAATACAATCAGAATAAAAATCCAATAAGGCTATTTTGTAGATATATACAGGCGGTTTCTAAAATGCAGATGGAACTATTAAAGACCTAGAAAAATCAAGAAATTTTTGGAGGACAAATAAGTATTAACAGATACAAACTATACATAAAAAGATAAACATCAAGAATTTACTGTGTAACACAGAATTATACCTGATATCTTGAAATAACATATAATGGAATACAATTTGAAAAAAAAATGACCACTAACTAAGGCTTCAGCAAACAAAACCAGCAAATGCTGGGGAAGGCAGGACTCTGTTTTCCAGAGTTATCACTTATAATATTCAGATGTCCAGTTTTCACCAAGAAATCACAAATATTTATACACAGAAAATGGAAAGTATGATCCATACAAAGGGGAAAACTCATTAACAGCACCTGTCCCTGAAGAAGTCTAGACACTATACTTACAAAATAAAGACTTTCAATCTACTGTTTCAAATACGTTCAAAGAATTAAAGGAAACATGGACAAAAAGGAAATCAGGATAATGACGCATGAACAACATGAGAATATCAATAAAGTCAAAGAAGTTATAAAAGGAACCAAATATTAGAGCTGAAATATTAGAGCTAAAAAGGATAATAACTGAAATTAAAATTCCACTAGAGGCTTCCCTAGTGGCTCAGATGGTAAAGCGTCTGTCTGCAATGCAGGAGACCTGGGTTTGATCCCTGGGTTGGGAAGATCCCCTGGAGAAGGAAATGGCAGCCCACTCCAGTATTCTTGCCTGGAAAATCCCATGGATCGCAGAGCCTGGTAGGCTACTGTCCATGGGGTCGCAAAGAGTCAGATACTACTGAGCAACTTCACTTCACTTCAGAGGAGCTCAAAAGCAGATCTGAGCAGGCAGAAAAAGAATCAGCAAATTTGAGACCATATAATTGAAAGAGTCAATTCTAAGAAACACAAAGGAAAAAAAAAAGAAGATAAGTGTACAGAGTCTATCAAGAAGAGAAAACTAAAAGCAGGAAAAAATACTTGAAGTACAGAAAGAAAAGACTGTCAACCAAGATTCTACACTGAGCAGGCTGAAGGAGAAACTAAGACTTCTGGATAAACAGAAACAAAAGCAGGTTGTTACTAAAAGATTTGCCTCACAAGAAATGCTAAACAAAAAACTTTCATTTCAGGTTGAAATGAAAGGATAATAGTAACTCAAAAGTCATGGGAAGAAATAAACGAAGCAACTACATAGCTAAATATGTAAGCCAATACTATTGTAATTTTGGTTGTAATTCCTTTTTCCCTTACATGATTAAAAAGGCAAATGCATTATGTAACAATTATAAATCCATGTGAATGGGCACACAGTGTACAAAGATGCAGTCTGTGCAAAAACACAGAGGTGAAGGGATGGAGTTACACAGAAGTAAAGTGCTCTCGCACTATTGAAACAAGGTGGTATCATTCACATAAAGCTGTTATAAGGCTAAGATTTTAACTGTAAACCCCAAGGTAATCAATAAGAAAATAAAAATATATACAGAAAAGTTAAAAGGGGGAGGAATCAAAACACACTACAAAAAAAAACTTAAGGCAACAATGAAGTAATTGAGGAATAAAAAACTGTAAGACATACAGAAAAAAACAAAACACAGTAGAAATCCTTTATTGTCCATAATTACTTTTAATGTAAATGGATTGAAATTGCTAAATAAAAGATTGGCAGACCGGATAAAAAAGCACAAGTGATCTATATGCTGTCTACAAAATACTCACTTTCGATACAAAAACACAAAGACGTTGAAAGTAAAAGGAGGGAGGAGAGGAGACCAAGATGGGAGAGTAGGAAGATGATGCCAACCTCACCCTCCCCCATGAACGCATCAAAAATACATCTAATATGTGGAGCAACTCTCCCTGAAAATAAACTGGAAATGGAAAGAAAAATTCTTCTAAAACAAAAGCTGTATAAGAAAGAGCCATATGAGTCACGTAAGAAGGGAAAGGAGCTATCAGCCTGGGATCTGGGCCCACAGAAGAGAAGGGTGGTATGTGGCGGTCACCAGATCTCTCCTGCTGGTGATTTGACCTACATATTTGGTACTTCAGCCCTAGGGTCCAACATGCTGACCTTTACAGTATAGGAGTTCCAGAAGGGTATATGTCTTCTTCAGTGGTCTGAAAATCAACTGGACTTCGAGGAGGGTGAGAAACCTAGAAACCTAGACCCAAGCTTGCTTACTCCCAGGAATGAAGTGTAGGATGGCGTTCTGGAGAGTTTCATGAAACTGCCTAGCATGTGCCCAGCCCCTCTACCTCTGGAGATTTCCCACCAGGTTGAAAGCTGTCATTGCTAAGCAGAGTGTGTAGCTGGGGATGGAGCTGGCTCAAACCTAACCTTGCATATAAATGGGGCGAGTACAGCCACTGCTGGTACTCAGAGGCAGCAGATCAGGAGCTGATTGGGGCTGACTAGCTTGCTGGGACTGTCCCACTGTATACCCTGCCCCGCACCTGGTGCCCACTGCAGCCCTTTCTGCTCTGGCACTGTGCCTCCTGGGGCAAAGGTGCCATTTCTAGGAGAGGGTAGAGTGCACACTTGGAGGGAAAGCAACCAGCTCGGATACCACCCCTGCTCTAGCACCTGGAGACAAGTCCCCACCCCTGATAGGGTAGCGATGACCACTCAGCATAGAAGAAGCTTCAGTTCACACTTGGCTATGGCTCTAGTCCCTCCATCTCCAGCCCCATCACCCACCAGGTGATACCAGACAGCACATCCTGGGGGGAGACATGACCCATCAGATCCACCTCTCACATCAAAACTGCTGAGCACAGGCAGACTGCATAAAGGTCTCCACATAAGTACAGCACACCAAGATCAGGATAGGTAACAGTTTCACCTAATTTCATAGCAAGAGGAAATGTTAAGCAAAGTGAGAAAACCAAAGAATGTCTTTCCAATGAAAGAACAATGACAAAACCACCAATAAGAACAGAGAGAATTTACCAGATAATGAGTTCAAAGCATTGGTAATAAGAATGTTAAACAAACTAGGGAAAAGAAAAGATGAACACAGAGAGAATTTTAACAAGGAACTAGAAAGTACAAAAACCAGTCAGAATTGAAGAATGAAATAACTAAAGTGAAAAACATACTAGAAAGAATTAAGAGAAGACTAAGTAATAGAGAAGAATGCACAAGTGATCTGGAAGACAGAATAATGGAAATCACCCAACCAGAATGGTAAAAAGATAAACAAATTTTTAAAATATGAGAACAGTTTAAGGAACCTCTGAGACAACATCAAGTATGCTAACATTCACATTATAGAGGTTCCAGAGAGAAGAGAGAGTGAAGAGGGTTGAAAATGTATTTAATGAAATTATGGCTGAAAATTTCCTGAACCTGAAGAAGGAAACAGATATCTAGGTATTCAGAGCATTCCAAACAAGATGAACTGAGAGATACAGACCAGAACGTATCATAGTTAAAATGGGAAAAGTTAAATTAAAGAGAAAAATTAAAGGTAGCCAGAGAAAAAGTCACATAAAGTCACATACAAAGGAGTACCCATAAGTCTATCTGCTGAATTTTCTGCAGAAACTTAGCAGGCCAAAAGGGAATGGTATGACATACTCAGAGTGGTAAAAGGGAAAAACCTACAACTAGGATTATTTCCAGCAAGACTATAATTCAGAATTGAAAGGGAAATAAAGAACTTCTCAAATAAGGAAAAACTAAAGGAGTTTATCCAGAGAAGGCGATGGCACCCCACTCCAGTACTCTTGCCTGGAAAATCCTATGGACGGAGGAGCCTGGTAGGCTGTAGTCCATGGGGTCGCGAAGAGTCAGACACAATTGAGCAACTTCCCTTTCAGTTTTCACTTTCATGCATTGGAGAAGGAAATGGCAACCCACTCCAGTGTTCTTGCCTGGAGAATCCCAGGGATGGGGGAGCCTGGTGGGCTGCCGTCTATGGGGTCGTGTAGAGTCAGACATGACTGAAGCGACTTAGCAGCAAAGGAGTTTATCAATACTAAACCAATTCTAAAAGTAGTCTTAAATTGTTTTCCCCACGTGGAAAAGAAAGAGGTACAAGATGTAAGAATTTATCAGTTCAGTTCAGTTTGATCACTCAGTCGTGACTGATGTCTCTTTGAGACTCCATGGATTGCAGCATGCCAGGCTTCCCTGTCCATCATCAACTCCTGGAGTTTGTTCAAACTCACGTCCATGAGTCGGTGATGACAGTAAGAATTTATAGGAAAGGAAAAACCCCACAAGTAAACACAAATATGTAGTAAAGGCTGTGGGTCAATCACTCAACATAAGCTAGTACAAAGATTATAAGACAAAAGTTAGAAAATCCACTATAACTACAATAAACAGTTAATGTATATACATGAAGATGTAAAATATGACATCAAAACCACAAAACATAGGGGAGGGTAGTAAAGTGTCCTTTAGAATGTATTTGAACTTAAATGGCTACCAGTTTAAAAAAGCAAATATATAGGTCAACATATATGAACCTCATGGTAACCACAATCAAAATACTACAATGGATACACAAAAAATAGAGAAAGTAACACAAGCATATCACTAAAGAAAATCATCAAATCAAAGGGAAGAAACTAAAGGAAGAAGAAAAGAATACAGAATGATAAAAACAACCAGAAAACAAGTAACAAAAAAGCAATTAAATACAAACTTGTATGTATCTAAATGTTTCAATCAAAAGACAGAGCAGATAACTGGACCCATTTGTGTGCAAGAGACCCTCTTGAAAGACACACAGACTAGGATTTCTCTGGTAGTCTAGTCCATGGGGTCGCTGAGGGTCGGACATGACTGAGCGACTTCACTTTCACTTTTCACTTTGATGCATGGGAGAAGGAAATGGCAACCCACTCCAGTGTTCTTGCCTGGAGAATCCCAGGGACAGGGGAGCCTGGTGGGCTGTCGTCTCTGGGGTCGCACAGAGCCGGACACGACTGAAGTGATTTAGCAGCAGCAGCTGTTATTAAGAATCCAGCTGTCAGTGCAGGGGTCATGGGTTTAATCCCTAGTCTAGGAAGATTCTACATGCCGTGGGGCTACTAAGCCCGTGTGCCACAACTACTGAGCCCACATGCTGCAAATCCTGAGCCAACATGCCTACAACTACTGAAGACGAAGTCTAGAGATTGAGCTCTGCAATGAAAGCAGTCGCTGCAATGAAAAGCCTGTGCACTGCAACTCGAGAGTAGACCCTGCTCACCACAACTAGAGAAAGCCTGCATGGAGCAATGAAGACACAGCATAGGCAAAAAATAAATTAAAATAAATAAAAATTTCAAAAGACATGCAGACTATTTTTCATGCAAATGAAAATGACAAGAAAGCTGGTATCAATACTTACATCTTACAGATAAGACTTTAAAGGAAAGTCCATAAAAAATAAAACAAAGGGCATTATATAATGATATAGTGATCAATTAAAAAAAAAGAATATAACATTCATTAATATATATACATCCCATATCAAATCAGATCAGATCAGTCGCTCAGTCGTGTCCGACTCTTTGCGACCCCATGAATCGCAGCACGCCAGGCCTCCCTGTCCATCACCAACTCCCAGAGTTCACTGAGACTCATGTCCATCGAGTCAGTGATGTCATCCAGCCATCTCATCCTCTGTCGTCCCGTTCTCCTCCTGCCCCCAATCCCTCCCAGCATCAGAGTCTTTTCCAATGAGTCAACTCTTCACATGAGGTGGCCAAAGTACTGGAGTTTCAGCTTTAGCATCATTCCTTCCAAAGAAATCCCAGGGCAGATCTTCAGAATGGACTGGTTGGATCTCCTTGCAGTCCAAGACTCTCAAGAGTCTTTTCCACCACCACAGTTCAAAAGTATCAATTCTTCGGCGCTCAGCCTTCTTCCCAGTCCAACTCTCACATCCATACATGACCACAGGAAAAACCATAGCCTTGACTAGACAGACCTTTGTTGGCAAAGTAATGTCTCTGCTTTTGAATATGCTATCTAGGCTGGTCATATAGGTACAACTAAATTTATGGAAAACAAATATTAACAGACATAAAAACAAGAAACTGACAATAACAGAAAAATAGTAGGAGAGTTTAACACTCCACTTACATCAAGGGACAGATTCATACAGATGGAAAATCAATAAGGAAACAGTGGTCTTAAATGACACACTAGACCCTATATACATAATAGATACATATATATAGGGCATTCCATCCCAAAAACAGCAGAATGCACATTTCTTTTCAACTTCACATGGAAATGAGCTCCAGGATAGATCACAGACTAGGCCACAAAACAAGTCTCAATAAATATAAGAGCACTGAAATTACATTATGCTTTTTTCCCCGAACCACAGCAGTGTGAAACTAGAAACCAATTACTGGAAGAAAAAACACAAACGTATGGAGCCTAAATAACATGTCTTTAGAAGAAACAATGGGTCAGTGAGGAAATCAGAAAAAAAGAGAAATAAAAACAAAAACACACCTTTGTACCACTAATGTGATGCAGCAAAAATAGATGTAATAGGGAACATTATAATGATACATACATATCTGAGCATACAAGAAAAATCAAGCTATCTTCTACGTAAATGAATTAGAAAAAGAACAAAGCTCAAGTCAGCACAAGTAAAGAAATAATTAAGGCATTATTTTAAAATAATATTTTTTATTGATCTTTATTGAAAAATAATAAAGATCAGAGAGGAAATGAATAAAATAGAGACAAAAAATAGAAAAGATCAATGGAAGCAAGAGATGATTTTTTAAAAGGATAGACAAAATTGATAAGCTTTCAGATAGGCTCATTAAGAAAAAAAGAGAATTCACATAAGCAAAGTAAGATAGGAAAGAGAAGACTACAACCAATATCAGTGAAACACAATATTGTCAGAGAATATTACAGACAGTTATATGCCAACAAGCTGAACAACCTAGAAGGAATGGATAAAAATCTGAGAAACACAAAATACTCAAAGACTGAATCAGAAAGACAGAAACAAACTGAACAGATCAATAAGAAATTGAATTAGTGTTAACAACAACAACAAAAAAACACTGCCAGCAAACAAAAGTCCAGGTATAGATGGCTTCCCAGGGAAATTCTACCAAATACAATAAGAAGAGCTAATACCTAGCACCAATAAATGAAGCGGGGGGAACACTCCCAAATTCATTCTATGAGGCTATTATTACCCTGATAAAATTTAGGAAAAGGCATTACCCAAAAGAGAAAATTACTTCAGTATCTCTGATGAATATAGACACAAAAATCCTCAAAAATATTAGCAAACCAAATTCAACAACATATAAAAAGGATCATATACCATAATCAAGTGTGATTTATTCCACAAATGCAAAGATAGTTCAAAATCCACAAGTCAATCAGTGTGATACACCACATTAACAAAAGGGAGGATAAGAATCACATGATCATTTCAATAGACACAGGAAAAACATTTGACAAAATTCAACTTCCATTCATGATAAGGACTCACAACAAAGTTGGTACAGAAAAAAACATATTTCAACATAATAAAGGCCATTCATGACACACTGACAGCTAACATACTCAGCTTTTCCCTCTAAAATCAGGAACAAGATAAGGATGTCCACTTTTGCCACTTTCAACATAGTACTGGCAGTCCTAGCCACAGCAATCAGATAAGAAAAAGAAACAAAAGGTATCCAAATTTGAAAGGAAAAAGTGAAAATGTCACTATTTGCAGATGATATATTATATATAGAAAATTCTAAAGTCCCAACAAAAAACTATGAGAACTAATTAATGAATCCAATAAAGTTGTAGGATATAAGACTGACAAACAGAAACCTATTGCTTTTCTAAACACTAATAATCAACTATCAGAAAGCAATAAAATAATCCCATTTAAAATTGCACCAAAGAGAATAAAATATCTAGGAATAAACTTAACCAAAGAGGCAAAAGGTCTATAATCTAAAGACTACAAAACTAAGGCAAAGGAAACAAAAATAAAAATAAACAAGTGGGAATTAATTAAACTTAAAAACTTTTGCACAGGTAAAGAAACCTTTGACCAAAAGAAAAGACAACCTATTGAAAGTGAGAAAATATTTGCAAAGTATATGACCGATAAGGGGTTAATATCCAAAATAAATAAACAGCTCATATAACTCAATATAAACAAAACATCTTATTTTAAAAAATAGGCAGAGGACTGGAATAGATATTTTTCAAAGAAAACATACAGATGACCAAAGGCACATGAGAAGATTTTCAACACTGGTTATCAGAGAAACGTAAGTCAATACCACAGTGAGGCATCACCTTACACCTATCACAATAGCTATACCCAAAAAGATCACCAATAACAAATGTTGGCAAGGATACTGATAAAAGGGTACCCTAGTACACTGTTGATGGGAATGCAAATTTGTGGAGCCACTATGGAAAAATTATAGAGGTTTTTCAAAAAACTGAAACTAGAAAGACTATATGATTCAGCAATTCCATTCTTGGGTATGAATCAACAGAAAATGAAAACACTAATTTAAAAAGATACATGTACCTCAAACGCATGTTCACAGCAGCATTATGTACAACAGCCAAAATATGGAAACAACCTAAGAAACAGATGAATGGATAAAGATATGTGGTTTACATGTATAATGGAATATTACTCAGCCATAAGAATGAAATTTTGCCATTCACATCAATATAGATGAAGCTGGAGAGTATTGTGCTTAGTGAAAAAAGTCAGAGAGAGAAAGACAAATACTGTATCTGATCAGATATATGTGGAATCTAAAAAAAATGAACATAACAAAACAGATACAGATTCAAAGATATGCAGAAAATAAATTAGTGGCTACCAGTGGGAAGCTGGAGGGAGAGAGGGCAAGACAGTAGCTGGAGATTAAGAGATATAAACCAATATGTATAAAATAAATAAGCTACAAAGATATATTGTACAGCACAGGGAATATAGCCAACAATTTATAATAATTTTAATGATATACATCTATAAAAATATTGAATCACAATGCTGAACATTTGAAACTAATAAATAGTTTAAATCAACTATCAGTTCAGTTCACTTCAGTTCAGTCGCTCAATGGTGTCCGACTCTTTGTGACCCCATGAATCGCAGCATGCCAGGCCTCCCTGTCCATCACCAACTCCCAGAGTCCACCCAAACCCATGTCCATTGAGTCGGTGATGCCATCCAGCCATCTCATCCTCTGTCGTCCCCTTCTCCTCCTGCCCCCAATCCCTCCCAGCATCAGGGTCTTTTCCAATGAGTCAGCTCTTCGCATGAGGTGGCCAAAGTTTCGGAGTTTCAGCTTCAACATCAGTCCTTCCAATGAACACCCAGGACTAATCTTTAGAATGGACTGGTTGGATCTCCTTGCAGTACCAGGGACTCTCAAGAGTCCTCTCCAACACCACAGTTCAAAAGCATCAATTCTTCGGTGCTCAGCTTTCCTCACAGTCCAACTCTCACATCCACACATGACCACAGGAAAAACCATAGCCTTGACCAGACAGACCTTTGTTGGCAAAGTAATGTCTCTGCTTTTGAATATGCTATCTAGGTTGGTCATAACTTTCCTTCCAAGGAGTAAGCATCTTTTAATTTCATGGCTGCAGTCACCATCTGCAGTGATTTTGGGGCCCAAAAAAATAAAGTCTGACACTGTTTCCACTGTTTCCCCATCTATTTCCCATGAAGTGATGGGACCAGGTGCCATGATTTTCGTTTTCTGAATGTTGAGCTTTAAGCCAACTTTTTCACTCTCCTGTTTCACTTCTATCAAGAGGCTTTTTAGTTCTTCTTCACTTTCTGCCATAAGGCTGGTGTCATCTGCATATCTGAGGTTATTGATATATCTCCTTGCAATCTTGATTCCAGCTTGTGCTTCTTCCAGCCCAGCGTTTCTCACAATATACTCTGCGTATAAATTAAATAAACAGGGTGACAATATACAGCCTTGACATATTCCTTTTCCTATTTGGAACCAGTCTGTTGTTCCATGTCCAGTTCTAACTGTTGCTTCCTGACATGCATATAGGTCAGGAAGGTCTGGTATTTCCATCTCTTTCAGAATTTTCCCCAGTTTATTGTGATCCACACAGTCAAAGGCTTTGGCATAGTCAGTAAAGTAGAAATAGATGTTTTTCTGGAACTCTCTTGCTTTTTCCATGATCCAGCGGATGTTGGCAATTTGATCTCTGGTTCCTCTGCCTTTTCTAAATCCAGCTTCAACATCTGGAAGTTCACAGTTCACGTATTGTTGAAGCCTGGCTTGGAGAATTTTGAGCATTACTTTACTAGCGTGTGAGATGAGTGCAATTGTGTGGTAGTTTGAGCCTGT
>NW_011494629.1:2617313-2632503 GCF_000754665.1 Bison bison bison
TTGAGCATTACTTTACTAGCATGTGAGATGAGTGCAATTGTGTGGTAGTTTGAGCATTCTTTGGCATTGGAATGAAAACTGACCTTTTCCAGTCCTGTGGCCACTGCTGAGTTTCCCAAATTTGCTGGCATATTGAGTGTAGCACTTTCACAGCATCATCTTTCAGGATTTGAAATAGCTCAACTGTATTTCAATTAAAAAAAAATTTTTTTTAAGAAAGTAAAATGACATGAAATAAAACTCCTGAGAGCTCATCCAAGATGGTGCAGCAGGAAGAGCTTGGGTTCACCCCCTCTCAGGAGCATACATACACACAAAAAATGCTGAGGAGCCATCAATAAAAAAGACTGAAAGTGGCCAAAAAAGATATGCTACATCCAAGGATATAAGGAATAAACAAAAACAAGATGGTAGGAAGGGTATACTTGCAATATAATCAAATCCCATACACACTAGATGGACTATCCACAAACTGGAGATTAATCACATCGCAGAAGTTCTCCCACATGAGTTAGAGCTTTGAGCCCCAAGTCAGGTTCTCCAGCCTGAGGCTCTGATAGCAGAGGGAGGAGCCCCAAAAGTACCTGGCTTTGAAGGCCAGCAGGGCTTGACTGTAAGAGCTCCACAGGAGTGACTGAACTGAACTAGACCACAAAATAATGCAGAAAGATATAAATCATACAAAGTATACTTTCTAACACAATGGATGAAACTAAAAAACTAGACGACTGGCATATATATATACACATACATATACATACATACATAGAAAGTAAATGACAAACTCAAACAACCAAATAGTCAAAGACATTATCACAAGCAAAACCAGAAAACACCTTCAGTTCAGCCACTCAGTTGGGTCTGATTCTTTGCAACCCCATGAACTGCAGCACACCAGGCCTTCCTGTCCATCACCAACTCCTGGAGTGTGCTCAAACTCACGTCCATTAAGTCAGTGATGCCATCCAACCATCTCATCCTCTGCTGTCCCCTTCTCCTCCTGCCTTCGATCTTTCCCAGCATCAGGGTCTTTTCAAATAAGTCAGTTATTTGCATCAGATGGCCAAAGTATTGGAGTTTCAGCTTCAGCCCTTTCAATAAATATTCAGGACTGATTTCCTTCAGAATGGACTGGTTGGATCTCCTTGCAGTCCAAGCGACTCTCAAGAGTTTTCTCCCACACCACAGTTCAAAAGCATCAATTCTTTGGCGCTCAGCTTTCTTTATGGTCCAACTCTCACATCCATAACATGACTACTGAAAAAATCTAGCTTTGAATATAAGGACTTTTGTCAGCAAAGTAACGTCTCTGCTTTTTAATACGCTGTCTAGATTTGTCATACTTTTTCTTCCAAAGAGCAAGTGTCTTTTAATTTCATGGCTGCAGTCACCATCTGGAGTGATTTTGGAGCCCCAAAAAATAAAGTCTGACACTGTTTCCACTGTTTCCCCATCTATTTCCCATGAAGTGATGGGACCGGATGCCATGATCTTCGTTTTCTGAATGTTGAGCTTTAAGCCAACTTTTTCACTCTCCGCTTTCACTTTCATCAAGAGGCTCTTTTGTTCCTCTTCACTTTCTGTCATAAGGCTGATGTCATATGCATATCTGAGGTTATTGATATTCCTCCCTGCAATCTTGATTCCAGCTTATGCGTTACCCAGTCTGGCATTTTGCATGATATACTCTACATATAGGTTAAATAAGCAGGGTGACAATATACAGCCTTGACATACTCCTTTCCCAATTTGGAACCAGTCTGTTGTTCCAGGTCCGGTTCTAACTGTTGCTTCTTGACCTGCATACAGATTTCTCAGGAGGCAGGTCAGGTGGTCTGGTATTCCCATCTCTTAAGAATTTTCCAGTTTGTTGTGATCCACACAGTCAAAGGCTTTGGCATAGTTAATAAAACAGAAGTAGATGTTTTTCTGGAATTCCCTTGCTTTTTCTATGATCTAACGGATGTTGGCAATTTGATCTCTGGTTCCTCTGCTTTTTCTAAATCCAGCTTCAACATCTGAAAGTTCACGGTTCACATATTGTTGAAGCCTGGCTTGGAGAATTTTGAGCATTACTTTACTAGCGTGTGAGATGAGTGCAATTGTGTGGTAGTTTGAGCATTCTTTGGCATTTCCCTTCTTAGGGATTGGAATAAAAACACATTTTCCAGTCCTGTGGCCACTGCTGAGTTTTCCAAATTTCCTAGCATTTTGAGTGTAGCACTTTCACAGCATCATCTTTTAGAATTTGAAATAGCTCAACTGGAATTCCATCACCTCCACTAGCTTTGTTCGTACTGATGCTTCCTAAGGCCCACTTGACTTCATATTCTAGGATGTCTGGCTCTGGCTCACACCATCGAGATTATCTGGGTCATGAAGAACTTTTTTGGATAGTTCTTCTGTGTATTCTTGCCACCTCTTAATATCTTCTGCTTCTGTTAGGTCCAAACCATTTCTGTCCTTTATTGTGCCCCATCTTTGGATGAAATGTTCCCTTGGTATGTCTAATTTTCCTGAAGAGATCTCTAGTCTTTCTCATTCTATTGTTTTTCTCAATTTCTTTGCATTGATCACTGAGGGAGGCTTTCTTATCTCTCCTTGCTATTCTTTGGAACTCTGCATTCAGATGGGTGTATCTTTATTTTTCTCCTTTGTCTTTCATTTCTCTTCTTTTCTCAACTATTTGTAAGGCCTTCTCACACAACTATTTTGCCTTTTTGCATTTCTTTTTCTTGGGGATGGTTTGATCCCTGTGTCCTGTACAATGTCATGAACGTCTGTCCATAGTTCTTCAGGTACTCTGTCTATTGTATCTAATCACCTTAGAACAAATTAAAAGGAAAACACAATAGTGTCCAGAGGGAAATTTGTAACTGTAAAAGTCTACATTAAAAAAGAAAGATCTTAAGTCAACAACCTAACTGTATACCATAATAAAGATTATAAGTAAGGTACATAAGGAAAATACAGAATAGAAAAACAATAAAGAAAAATCAATGAAATAAAAACTTGGTGTTTTAAAAAGACAAAAAATTGGCAAAGTTTTTAGCCACCAAACTGGAAATTCAGATGAAATATACAAATTCCTAGAAACACATAAACTTCCAAAACAGACTCAAGAGGAAACAGAAAAATCTGAATAGACCTATAACAAGTACTGAGATTGAATTATGAAGAAAAAAAGAAACTCTCAACAAAGAAAATCCCCAGGATAAGATGACTTCCCTGATGAGCTGTACTATTTAAAGAATTAAAACCAATACTTTTCAAACTCTTCCAAAAAGCTGAAGAGGTAGGAAACTTCCTAAATCATTACATGTAGCCAGCATCACCCTGATATCAAGGCTAAAGATATCACAATAAAAAAAAATTATAACCTAATATCTTTGATAAATACTGATGCAGAAAGTAGCAAACTGCATTCAATCAATTCAATGACCAGGTGCAATTTATCTGAGGAATGCAAGGATCATTTAATATATGAAAATCAATCAACATAATATACCATTAGTAGAATGAAAGATTGAAAAGCTATGATCATCTAAATGCAGAAAAACCACTTGTCAAAATCTAACACTCTTTCATGACAAAAGCACTCAACATACTAGAAATAAAACAGAATATTCTCAGTATGATGAAGGCCATATATAAAGAATGATGTGAAATATCATTATGATGTGAAAAATCTGAAAGCTTTTCCTCTAAGATGAAGACAAAGATGGCCACTTTTGCCATTTCTATTCAATATAGTACTTGGAGTTCTAGCCAGAGAAATTAGGCAAAAAAAGGAGATAAAAGGCATCCAAACTGGAAAGAAAGAAGTGAAATTACCTCTGTTCAGAGACAACACGTTCTTCTATGCAGATAGCCCTAAAGAACATACACACACACATGCAGAAAAACTGCTAGAATTTATGAATTTAGCAAAGTTGAAATGGCAACCCATTCCAGTGTTCTTGCCTGGAGAATCCCAGGGACGGGGGAGCCTTGTAGGCTGCTGTCTCTGGGGTTGCACAGAGTCGGACACGACTGAAGCGACTTAGCAGCAGCAGAAATAGAATAGCAGTTACCAGTGGCTGGATAACCAGAGTTACCAGAAACAGGGATTGTTGTTCCTTCAGTTCAGTTCAGTTCAGTCGCTCAGTTGTGTCCGACTCTTTGCGACCCCATGAATCACAGCACGCCAGGCCTCCCTGTCCATCACCAACTCCCAGAGTTCACTGAGACTCACGTCCATTGAGTCAGTGATGCCATCCAGCCATCTCATCTTCTGTCGTCCCATTCTCCTCCTGCCCCTAATCCCTCCCAGCATCGGGGTCTTTTCCAATGAGTCAACTCTTCACATGAGGTGGTCAAAGTAATGGAGTTTCAGCTTCAGCATCATTCCCTTCAAAGAAATCCCAAGGCTGGTCTCCTTCAGAATGGACTGGTTGGATCTCCTTGCAGTCCAAGGGACTCTCAAGAGTCTTCTCCAACACCACAGTTCAAAAGCATCAATTCTTCAGCGCTCAGCCTTCTTCACAGTCCAACTCTCACATCCATACATGACCACAGGAAAAACCATAGCCTTGACTAGACGGACCTTTGTTGGCAAAGTAATGTCTCTGCTTTTGAATATGCTATCTAGGTTGGTCATAACTTTCCTTCCAAGGAGTAAGCATCTTTTAATTTCATGGCTGTAGTCACCATCTGCAGTGATTTTGGGGCCCAAAAAAATAAAGTCTGACACTGTTTCCACTGTTTCCCCATCTATTTCCCATGAAGTGATTGGACCGGATGCCATGATCTTCGTTTTCTGAATGTTGAGCTTTAAGCCAACTTTTTCACTCTCCACTTTCACTTTCATCAAGAGGCTTTTGAGTTCCTCTTCACTTTCTGCCATAAGGGTGGTGTCATCTGCATATCTGAGGTTATTGATATTTCTCCTAGCAATCTTGATTCCAGCTTGTGTTTCTTTCAGTCCAGCGTTTCTCATGATGTACTCTGCATAGAAGTTAAATAAACAGGGAGACAATATACAGCTTTGACATACTCCTTTTCCTATTTGGAACCAGTCTGTTGTTCCATGTCCAGTTCTAACTGTTGCTTCCTGACCTGCATACAGATTTCTCAAGAGGCAGGTCAGGTGGTCTGGTATTCCCATCTCTTTCAGAATTTTCCACAGTTTATTGTGATCCACACAGTCAGAGGCTTTGGCATAGTCAATAAAGTAGAAATAGATGTTTTTCTGGAACTCTCTTGCTTTTTCCATGATCCAGCGGACGCTGGCAATTTGATCTCTGGTTCCTCTGCCTTTTCTAAAAACAGCTTGAACATCAGGAAGTTCACGGTTCACGTATTGCTGAAGCCTGGCTTGGAGAATTTTGAGCATTACTTTACTAGCATGTGAGATGAGTGCAATTGTGTGGTAGTTTGAGCATTCTTTGGCATTGCCTTTCTTTGGGACTGGAATGAAAACTGACCTTTTCCAGTCCTGTGGCCACTGCTGAGTTTTCCAAATTTGCTGGCATATTGAGTGTAGCACTTTCTGAGTAGTTTCTGTCTGGGATAACAAAAAAGTTCTAGAAATGGATAGTCGTGAATAGTTAAGAAAAGAACCAAAACCTTATTAAGAATCACAGATATCTGAAGAACACAATCAGCAGAGCTGACCAACAGGACCTGGCCCAGCAAAGAGAGTTGATGCGGTGGAGTCTGAACAGAAAAGTAGAGACTAGCCTGCCCAAGGCTTGGGTGCAGACCCTGCAGGGCCTTGGGGCCAGGTTATAAGCTCTCAATTCTGTCCCAGAATAATGGAACATAGATTTGAGGAGTTTAATGGAGGTGCATTGTCAGGAGGGTGCTAGAGAAGAGGAACAGAGGAAGTTCAGACGGGGAGTGTGGATATGAGACGGAATCAAAGAGGATGACCTCAAGCACCTGTGGAGCTGGACCAAGACTGACAACTTGGGTCAAAAATCCAGTCCTAGCAAGCTTTAAGGAACTGAAAACACACGAAATTTGTTCTCTTACCACAGTCCATTTATGCTAAAAAAAAAAAACAAAAAAACCTAACAAAAAGATTAATAAATATATTGCTCAGTTGTGTCCAAATCTTTGCAATCCCATGGACTGTAGCATGCCAGGCTCTTCTGTCCATGGATTTCCCAGGCAAGAATACTGGAGTGGGTTGCCATTCCCTTCTCCAGGGGATCTTCCCGACCCAGGATTGAACCTGAGTCTCTTGCTTGGCAGGCGCGTATTCTTTACCACCTGAGAAGACCCTAATAACTATATTACCTCAGTTAATTACTATATTACCTCAAATCACCATAGAAACTATAAAATATTTGAACAGAAGGCTAAAGAAAATGCTATACATCAAAATCTTTGGAATGCAGCTAGTATCAGTAGAAGGCATTTTATAGCCTGAATACCTGTATTAAAAAAGAAGAAAGGCTCAAAATCAATGCACTACATATCTCAAGAAACTTTCTAGAAAAAAGTAACCCAAAGATAGAAGAAATAATAAAAGGAAGAAACTAATGAAATTACAGTAAAGAATTATCATCAAAGTGATGTGTTCTTTGAAAAGGCTAATAAAATTTATAAACTCAGAGAAATCACCATTATCAGGAATGAAAACAAGACATCACTGCAAATCCTGCAAACCGTGAAGAGAAGATATTATAAGCAACTTTATGCCAATTAATTGGAAAACTGAGATAAATTTAGAGATGTACCAATTGTTAGAAAAGCAGAATTTAACAGAAAGAATAGAAAACCTAAATGGTACTAAAACTGTAAAGGAAATGAAATCCATAATGGAAACCTTACCCTCAAGGGATGGAGAGAAATGTGACAAATACATATAAGCAAAATGCCAATCACAGCTCACAGGTAGAGGGTACCTGAGAGTTCACTGAAGAATTTTCAATCTTTTGTACATTTGAAACTTTTGAACCTTTCCACACTGAAAAAAATAAAATAAAAGGCCATCATCAAAAAATCTACAAACAATAAACGCTGGGGAGAGTGTGAAGAGAATGCTGGTAGAAATGTAAATCGGTACAGCCACTATGGGCTTCCCTGTGGTTCAGCTGGTAAAGAATCCGACTGCAATGCGGGAGACCTGGGTTTCAATCCCTGGGTTAGGAAGATCCCCTGGAGAGGGGAAAGGCCACCCACTCCAGAATTCTGGCCTAGAGAATTCCATGTACTGTATAGTCTGTGGGGTCACAAAGAGTCGGACATGACTGAGCGACTTTCACTTCACTTCATAGCCACTGTAGAGAACCGTATGGCGGCTTCTCAAAAAACTAAAAATAGAGCTACCATATGCTCCTGTAATCCCTCTCCTGGGCATGTATACGGACAAAAACATGGCCCCAAAGGATACATCCAGCTCAGTGTTCATTGTAGCACTGTTTACAATAGGCAAGATGTGGAAGCAACGTACGTGCCCATGGACAGATGAATAAAGATGAGATACCCATATACAGTGGAACATTACTTAGCCATTAAAAAGAATGAAATAGTGCCTTTTGGAGCAACATGGATGGTCTTAAAGACTGTCATACTGAATGAAGTAAGTCAGACCAAGCAAGACAAATATTGTAAAATATCACTACTTTATGCAAAATCTTAAAAAAAAAAAAAAAAAAGATACAGATGAACTTATTTACAGAGCAGAAACAAACTCACAGACTTGAACGAACTTACTGCGGGGAAGGAACAGTGAGGGAGTTTGGGACTGACATGTACATACTGCTATATTTAAAATGGACAGAGACTTCCCTGGTAGTCCAGTGGTTAAGAATCCGCCTTCTAATGCAGGGGATGGGAGTTCCACCCCTGGTTGGGGAAGATCCCACATGCTGCAGGGCCACTAAGCCTGCACATTGCAACTACTGAGCTCACACACTCTAGAGGCTGCATGCCACAACTAGGGAGCCTGTGCGCCAAACAACAGAAACCCCACACCACAACTAGAGAGACGCCCCCATGCACAACCAGGGAAAGCCTGTGTGCGACAAAGAGCCTGTGGGCCACAGTGAAGACTGAGCGCGGCCCCCTCCCCCGCCAAACAATGGATAACCAAAGAGCCCGTGGGCCACAGTGAAGACTGAGCGCGGCCCCCTCCCCCACCAAAAAATGGATAACCAACATAGCACAGGAAACTTTGTTCAGTATTATGAAACAACTTAAATGGGAAAAAAATTTTGAAAAAAGAACAGATACATGTGTATGTATAACTGAAACACTTGGCTGTACCCTTGAAACTAAGACCACATTATTAATCAACCACATTCCAATATAAAATAAAAAGTTAAAAAAAAAAAACAAACAGAATAAAATAAAATCTCCTGGCCCAGATGGCTTCACCAGTAAACTATGCTAAACATTTCAGGGAGAAAGAACATAATCTTGCACAAACTCCCCCAGGAGACTGAAAAAGAGGGAATACTCCTTCAATGTAGGTTTTGAAGTCAGCAGTCCTGATCCAGGAACAAATCACACAACAAAACCAAAGACAGCAGCTCCTCACTTCTGCCCTACATGTTCTGGGCACACCTGAGCTAAAACACAACAAGAGGTATGCCCCTGGGTACGTCATGCAGACCACGCCCACTTTGCCAGCTTGGGTTCTGATGGAAGACAGTGAAGGTGGGGCCACCAGGACAAGGCCATACCTGCAAGCTGCTGGCCAGTCCCACCTAGGCACTGCCCAACACCGGGTTGGGGCCTACTGCTCCGCTGAGATCTGGAGTCATGGCTTCACTCCCATTCCGTCCCCTGGACTCTGGGCAAATCCACCCCCCTTCACCCCCCGACCATGCCCCACTTACAGCCCGTGCCTCGCCAGAGGCCAGGGGCCAGCCTGCTGTGGCCTCCATGTCATGCAATTTCTGCGTCTGCTTCAACTGGTTGAGTGACGGCTTTAGTGGTGTGGCCCCGACCGTCTTGCTTGTCCACTCGTCCACCAGCTTGTGCAGATCGTCCGTGAAGGTGCCTTTCTTGTTGTTGCTGTTGTTCACCTGCGCCTGGATGTGCAGGGCAGGTTGGGGGCCCGGCTCAGGGCCCGGGACCAGGCTGCTGGTGGAGGACCCTGGGGAGCACACACAGGCCAGGGTTGGTGACACCGCCCACCAGCACCACTGGCCGGCTGCAGTCATTTAAACAATGGTCTTGCTTAAGCCAGGCAACACCTTGCTTCAGGAGATGGTCTGCATTTGGGGGTCCATGCAGTTTTAGACACAGTGGAGTGATCTCAGGCTACAGGGCTTTGCCAGGCAGCCATCACCCATCTCAACAGTCAGGGGACAGGATCCCAGCTGCTGGCAGCTTTATGCAGTATCCCTTCTGTGCCCACACTGCCCAGAACCACCAGACCTCCGTGTGAGGGAGTTCAGAAAACTGCCGGTACAGCTGGACACAAACTAAGGGCGAAGTCCTCCAGCTTCTGCACTCTAAGTTCTAACATGAGTATTCAGAGGAGACTCAACAATACTTTGGGCAGAATGCTTAGCAGCTGCCAATATCCTTCCAGCAAAGGGAAAACGCTTGCAGTAGGTTGGACTGCTGTTTCCGTGAACGATAATGATTTGGTGATCTGGAGTTTAAGACACAGAAACCATGCCTCTCCTTACCAGAGCATGTAATAATAATAAGGTGTACAAACACCCAGAGGCTTGGTGCCAACTAAGGGGCTGACGCCTTTAGAAGGAGGCCCAGATGCCCACAGAAGGCCTGGGGCTGTGGCTTAGGTGAAGCCGGACAAAAGTGAGCACACCTGGGTGCTTTACTCAAAGATCTTTTTTAAGGACCAAAATAGGACTTTTAAACTTTTTAAAATTGTGTCCCCTTCCTCCTCCAAGTACATAATTTCTGGTTGGCAATTTTGGATAAGCCAATTTTTAAATTTTCTGCACTAAATAAATAACCTAATGACCATCTCTTCAAACAAGTCATTGCAAAACGTAGTTTATTTTAGAGGCTAGCAATGAAAAAGCACAGACACAAACAGTTAAACATTAGTGATGAGATTTTACACATGTTGCTATTTTCTACATGAACATTTCAGCCCAAAAAGAAAAACAGAAAAATTTTAAAAATTAAAAAAAACAAGAGGCATGAGATGAGAGCAGTGGGCGGCCCAGGTAAACTGATACCCATTTTGTCCCGGCATCTCTCCTCTGTAGGGGCACTCATCTTTAGCACTTGAAGGAAATACTCATTCCTATGGTTTTGGAAAAGGAGCCAATTAATGATTGGTAATACATGGACGTTTCGGAGAAGGAAAGCCAGTTAGATGTGAACTGGCGAGATGCACAAACTCTAGAAGCCACGGAGGCTTGAAAGTGTGCCAAGGGCAGCTATCTCGCCAGGTGGAAGCCCAGCAGCACCCACGGAGGGTGGGCACAGAGCGGGTCCACACCCGCCTACCCGCTGGGCCCTCGGCTCCCGGTCCAGCCGTGGAAACCCTGATGCGCACTAGCCACAATAAAGCCCATGCGATGGAAGCGGACAAGGGGTAAAAAACCCGATAATTACGACTGCTGTGCTCTTTGCCTAGACAGAGACGCTTCAAGGCAGACCCTGCAAGGGAAAAAGAAATGACACAAGACCACAGGGTTAGGCAGGACAGCACACGAGGGGGACAAGCCACCACACTCTAAGCAAAAGTCATCAGTGTGCGAGGAGGAGCAAAGGCCAGCAGTTCAGAAAGAAGGGACCAGCCTCCTGGGCTAACTGGGAGGCCCCCAAGTCAGTGTGGAGGTTCACACGAGCTTCGCCGAGGGGCGGAGGTGCAGGGCCAAGCCCCAAGCTTCAGGTAGAAGTGTGTGTGTCTCTAGAAGCATATTCCAAAAAAAAGAAAAAAAAGAAAAAGAGAGAAAGAGAGATAAAGAAAGAAAGAAAAAAAAATTAAAAAAAAAAAGCAAAGCACACTGCTTGGCTTTCAAATGTAAGGTTTTGGGGAGTCCTGCTGGTTGAGGCAGGATGCCCACTAAAAGTCAGCCAGGAGAGCTCTCAATGGAGCACAGCCTGGCCCTGCCTGGCATAAGGCTCATGGGCAGTTTTCCAAGTGCAAAAAGATACATTGTTTTGCAGATCTGAGGCCAATCCCAGATCTTGGGCTGCCCTGAACAGGCCAGTGGTGAGCGTGGAGGTGGAAATATGAGGAGCCCTGTCTAGAGAGGCTGGAGGGAAGCTGACCCTCATTCTCAGTAACACGGCTGCCTCATTGGGTATTCCCTGTCCATGGGGCAGGGTGAGAGGCCTCCTTACCACCATCACTAAGAGCTCCCAGACCCTGTACTCCCAGAGGCTACCTGTGCTAAGACAGATGGGCAGTGACTTTAGTGTTTGGCATTGACAATTAGTGCCCACCTGGAGGGCCGTTGAGCTGGCCAAAAGGGCCTGCCACACCCGGCTTACCCTGTGGCATTCCAGGCAGCCGAGCAGGCAAAGGTGGGATGGGCAAGGACGGCTCAGGTGCTCCCAAGGTCACTCAGCAAGGCACGCTAGCATGGAGGGTCTGTTTGTGCTCCTGCCCACGGCCCCTCCCCTGGAGCACGATTCCCTACACACCCCCAGTCTCCCAAGAGAGTGCCCACCACAGCACCATTCCCAGCCCCCTCACTACGGAAGGCAAGACACTGTTTCCTGTACTTGGGGACAGGGGCAAAGGCTTATTGGGGAAAAGCTGTACTCATTGGTTCAGAAACCTAGCACACACTGAGCTGCACTTATTTTGGTTCATCCTGTTGTGTTCGCTGAGGCTGACTTGGTAAAAAGGGAGGTGATATTCAGTTGGGGTCTGTAATGAGAATAAAACAGAATTGGGCCAGGCAGGAGCAATCCAGACTGATTCTCAGTGGGAACTCTGAAAAGTTTTTGCTGCTCTGTGTCCTGAGATGGACCACAGCTAGAAGCACAAAGCCCTTTAGGGGTTCCAAGGTACAAAGGGAGGAGGGTCCTGGGCTCTGTGACTGTGCATGTGAACACAGATTTCCTAGTCAAGATCCTGGGGTTGTACTGTCCTCTGAACCACAGCAGTCCCCTACAGACGACCCTGGGACCTGGGACTAAGTACTCTGCCAGGTCCCTGCAGTCTAACCATAACAGGTTCTTTCAAAAGGCTGCTCTGTGCCTGCCTGGCAGCTCCTAGTGTTGCCAGAGCTCTGCATCCAGAGCTGTCTCCTATCACCCTCATGGGGAAGAGAACACACGAGCCAGCCATAGAAGCTGCCTGCTAGAGGGAGTCTGTACCTGCGATCAGCCTGAAATCAGGGCTCCAGACTGATCTTTCTGGTTACCCAGGCAGGGTCAAAGCCATCAGACACCAGGACACCGTGCTCAGAGCCAGAAAGCAATACCAACCCACACCCCCACTGGACACAGCCTAAGGGATGGAGCATAGCTCCTGGCCGTCCATGCCCTGGCTGAGCACGGGCCCTGAGGTGACCAGAGCCTGGTCAGCTCCCAGCCCTTAGGGTGGATCTTTAATACAAATAAACCAGATTTGTATCCCTCCACACAGGTCACACTGTCTGGCTCTACAAAACCACAGCTGAGCAGGCATCATGTGGCTAACCAGTCCACACTCACGCCAGAGCCCTGTCCATCCTCAAGTGGCCCCCTGAATCTTGTCCCCTGTGTCTGTTCCCTGTCCTGAGTCCTGTTCTAAACACACACCATGCAGACAGCCTCTGATGAACAAGTCCCTACCCAGCCCTGCTGAACCCACACTGTGCTAGTATATACATCGAGTTCCTGCCTACAGAGCAGGAAGGAACAAGGCAGCTGCAAGGAACATCAAGCTACAAGGGAGCAATGCAAGGGCAGCAGGCCTGCACAGAACCCACAAAGGGCCCACATGGGACACACCAGGGGCCCACCTGCGGCCCACAGGATACCTACATGGGACCCACACAGGCCTATGGGAAGCCGACATCAGGCGCACATGGGGAATAACGGTTTTAACCAGCCCCACCCCCCGGTTTCCCATGAAGAGAGAGTCCTCCCCATAGCACTTCCATCCTTAGCCAAGGCTTGGCAAAAGCCAGCTTAGCAACCCCAGAAATACTCCGAGAAGCCTCCACATGGGCAGATGCTAGGGATCTGGGGCTTGGCAGCCTCTCCCAGCTACTGAGAAAACTGTTCTTCCCAGACTGCAAAGGAGCAACACGCTGGATGACCGAACATCTCGTCCTGGTGCAGCTCATGTCTGCAGGACCCCCCACAGCCAGGCCAGGAGTCTCAGGCATCGCCCAGGCCTGCATGCAATGAGGCCCCCCACCCCACTTGCCCCTACATTCACTTTGGCATGGAAACAGAGGCGGCTCCTGGTATGGATGGCCAGCCCTGTCAGGCACCCAACGCTGTTTAGACCCTTGGAGTGCCAGAAGGACACCTCAAATCCCAGGATACACGATGCAGGCAAACTGCTCAAGAGGCGGGCCAGGGCAGCCACTATCACATCTGCCCGGGCCAGGCCCTTCAGCCACTATCACACCTGCAGTTCATCAAGCTTCAAACACTAACGAAGTTCACAAGGAACTGGGGACAACAGCCTCAGTGCAGACCAGCCAGGGGCCTCCCCGCTCCCCCCATGTCACGAGGCGAGTCCGCCGGTCAGCCCTGCACCTGAGAGCGGCATCACGTGCTCTCTTCCGGCACAGGAGACACATGGGACACAGAGACAAAACATCATCCTGGGGTCTCTGGAGCAAGCCACCTAGATCCGAGCACAGAGCTGAAACTTTTCTGGGAAGCATGAGCAGGGAGGAAGGGTGTGTCTCAGCTCTACCCTAGGGTGACTCCACCCTGAACTTCATTCCACTCGGTAGGCCCGAGTGGCACAGGGCCTACCCTTAGGACAGTTCATCCTGAATGCCCGTAGTGTAGGCTGGGGCTTCGTGAGTCCCCACAGGGAGGGGCGAGAATAGTCCCAGGTGAGGGAAGAACCTGGGGGGCTGCACTGTGGCACCTAGCGGTCCCAGAGATAAACTGGCTACAGCGTGGACGACATCCGGCCTGCTGCTGATGGACATGTGAGAAAAGCACAGCAGACCTCACTGTTCGTGTGCACAAAGAAAGGCTTGGCCCTCGCCCGTCTCTGTTCCGATGAAGAGCGGGAGCGGGGTGGGGGGGGGCGGGCAGGGAGGATCAATGGGTCTGACCACAGCTTCTGACTAACAGGACACAACCACTTTCTGAACATGGCCTCACACCCCTGACTCCAAGCTTCCTTGAAGCCTCCACTGGCTGCAAGGAGGGCTCTGTGCCCAGAGCCTCACTCCCAAGTCTGCCCTTCCCTGAGTGCCAGCACGCCTACGGCTCTGAGGGCTGGCCTGTTCTGGTGCCCACCCTACGGCAGCACCCAGGCTTCACCCTCCCCTGGCTCTCTATCCTGGGCATGGCTGCTTCACCACCTCAAGTTACCTCCCCACCTCCTGAAGCTGCCTGCAGCTCCACCCCAGGTGCTCCCACCCATCTCCAACCCCTCTTATCTTCACGCTTCATGGAAGCTGGGACCTTCTTTGTGTACTTCAAAGCTTAACACAGGTTTTATTTTCCTAGAGTCCTGTCTCCTGTACAAACTGAAAACTTTCTCTTGGCTTTACCTCCTGCTCTGGGCTGGACCAGTTGCCCCCGGCAACCCCAGAGCCATGGCCTTCAGCACCCAAGCTCAAGCTCCCTCTGCCCTTGCAGCCAACCCAAAGTCCCCCTGCCTCTCAGCCTTCAGGGGCTGAAGCCAGCCCTAAATATTTCCCTCTGATCTCTCACTGAGGCATGTGTTCAGCCTCTTTTCAGAGCACAAAGCTCTGTGGTCACCCAGAAACTGGCAGACTACAGGTCCAAGAGAAGCCCCTGCAGGGCTCAGCAAATGCCAGCGCACGTGGGACAGGATGGGGAGTCCTGGGGAATCCCACCCCGTTAAGAGTGGCAGTGGCAGGGGCACAGGCTCAGCTGGAGGCTGCAGTGAGCGGGTCCAGGGCAGGAACCCACATACACCCTCCTGACCAGCAACCTCAGAGCATGTGGGGGCCACGATGTGGCCCAAAGACTAGGAGCTCAGCCATGCTGCTGCTCCTGCTAAGTTGCTTTAGTCATGTCCGACTCTGTGCGACCCCATAGACGGCAGCCCACCAGGCTTCCCTGTCCCTGGGATTCTCCAGGCAAGAACACTGGAGTGGGTTGC
>NW_011494629.1:2632603-2636440 GCF_000754665.1 Bison bison bison
AAGTGAAAGAGAAGTTGCTCAGTCGTGTCCGACTCTTTGCGACCCCATGGACTGCAGCCTACCAGGCTCCTCTGTCCATGGGATTTTCCAGGCAAGAGTACTGGAGTGGGGTGCCATTGCCTTCTCCGAGCTTAGCCATGGTATGCCTAAAAGGGCCACTGTGTGAAAACAGGCAGAATTACTGGATTCATAGCATCAGAGGAAATAAAGCCTTATAGGCCAGCATGTACCACCACCTAAAATTAATCTACGTAGGCCAGCTCCCTGTTTGCCACCAAGCCTTGTCACACACATTTCTTTCTTCCTAGCCACAAACAAGTAGTGTGGTTAGGGGAAGACATATTCTCATCCCTTAAAAACTGAAAGTGGTAAAGTGAAGAATTCTATCTGATCCTGATTCTTTGTCCCTATTGATCCTCAATTTTTTTTATCTTGAAACAATAATTAATAATGATATAAATGAAAACCCTTAAAAAAAGTAGAACCACCTGAGTAGAAAGGTAGCCTGGCAATGACCTCAGGGGCACATGGTACTCTTCACTCACATTTTTACCCCAAACGCCCTGCTCTACTCTGCTTCCCACACCTGGCTGGCCACCCTCAAGCAGTGATACACACACTTGTCCGACTAGGAGATGCCTGGAGATGCCTAGAGGTGCAGGTGCCCTCACCACAGCTTCCCAGGCGAGAGCCAGGCACACACAGGCAGAAGAAAGAGGATTAATGGGTGATGTGCGAGGTGAGCAGGGAGCCAGGATGCATGCAGGCCTCCCAGCCCCCTACCCAACTTGGCAACTAACCTGCAGACCCAGACACCTGAGCAGAAACGGGGGAAGGCGGGGGTGCTATTAGTAGACAAGGAGCACTGGGCAGTTCCCGAGCATTTCTACATAGTCTTATGCCTCTGACCTGTCCCTCCCGGGGAGGGTGCCAAAGTCACTCTGATGGGGATGGACACTGAACTCTGATGGATGCCTGCCATGGATGTGGCCTCAGATCCCAACAAACACAATGTATCTTTATTGTACCAGCAAAAGCCAGAGGCCCTAAACCAGCATGTACAATCCAATGGGTAAAAAGCTTAACACTTCTGTTGAAAAACAAAAACCTGAAAACCTCACAGCTTCTGAATCATTGGCCAATTGGCCTGAGGGATGAAAACGGTTTTGGACAGCCTGAGCAGATGTGCCATTCCTGGACATGGAGTCCCTGGGTGCTAGCAGTGTGTTCCAGGGAGGCAGATGATGACTGGGACTTGAGTTTTGATTTAGCAGAGCTTTGGGGAACTGAATAATCGACTTCATCTCTGAGGTCGGTGAGATGAGAGGGAAATACACCAAGTAAAGTGCTCCAGCTAGAGAGAAGGCCAGGAGGGGCCGGGCCCACACACAGGCACAGCAGGAGGCCTGGAATCATGTCTCTCAGGGTCAGAGATTCCTGACGTGACAAGAATGGAGGGGGCTGAGGCATCCTAGCTGGAGCACGTTCTCTCAGCATTTCCACATGCAGGGAGTGGGGCAGTGGGTTAACAGTACTGGATGTTGTGATACGGCCCTTGTACAGAAGTTACACCCTCCAGTGACCTTCTAGAACTGTCTCGGCTCGCTACATGCATGTCTTCAGAGTCCAGACACGTGTGAAACACACCATGCGTCTAGAGAAGGCCGGGGTTGTCTTTTTGTTGTCGCTGGAACTGGGGACAGCGGACGTGTAAATCTGCCACGATTGCAACAGAAATAAAACTACGTCCAACATAAAAAAAAGAAAAAAGAAAAAAAAACCAAAACACTAAACAAACAAGTGACGAAAGAAATGCAGAGCACCCCGGGGCCTGGGGCAGAGCGCCAGGGGCTGGGAGTGGGCAGACCACTGCACATGCTTTTGGTGTCCAGGCACGAGCCAGCCAAGAGCATGCACTGGCGCTTTCTGGGGCTAGAAGGGTGGGCATGGACGGGGTTCCATTTTTTGTATCAAGTACATGATTTCAATGGGGGTGGGGTAAGGTGTCCTACAAAATGTATGGAAGATAATGAAGACAGGGAGGGGCAGGGGAGAAACCAAGGGCCAGGAGGTGATAAAATACAAAAGAACAAATACAGACAGATGGACACAGACACGGGTCCACTGAGGAATCGAGCGCGAGGTTTGCTACTAGACTTATAGGTCACTCTCTCAGACGTTGGGTGGTAAACCGTCCAGCCTGCAAATGAATATAGAGGGAAGAAAACAAAGAGACAGGCATCAAGTACAGTCTCTGGGATTCCTCCTACACACCACCAGCCACATCAGCCTCTTCACTTAGCATCCACGGCTCCACCTAGCCCAGCCCAGAGGACCACAGCCACTGATCACATAATGGAAAGGAGGCAATGTTGGAGCGGAAGAGAAGCGGACCCCAGGAGAGCGTGCGGGGCAGGGTGGGGGTGGGCACCGGCAGCGGTCACCACGACTTCTCTGGAGAGAGATGGTGGGGGTGGAGCACCTCATCGCGTAGCTGCTGCATCCACGGCAGCGGTGACGAGCATTTCCTCCTCAAGGCCAATCTCCCAGCTCGAGAGCTGTGCCCTCGTCCCCCCAACTGGCCCTCCTGACGGAAGGACCCATGTTTAGTGGGGAGTGGGGGAGGGTGGGGGTGGGCCAGTGCCTGGGAACCGGCGCAGAGCACACAGCAGATGCCACATCTGACCTCTCAGTGGTCCTGGCGCCTTCCCCAGGCCGGCTCTTGCAAAGCACACCTCCCTCTGAGCCGCTTACAGCAAGACTTGATGATGGGCAGGCCATCCACTTTTCTCATTCAAAATCTACATCTAACGTTTCTTTTTCTTTAAGAGGCTGTCGGCAGCCTTGGCTGCAGCTCACGTCCCCTCTATGCCACACGGGCCCTATGAGGCTAGCACATGCTCGGAGACGGGCGAGCTGGGAATCACCTGGGCCGTGCGCTCCGCCTCCATCACTGGCCAAGCCGGAGCAGATGTCTGCAGACAGGGAGGCCCGCACGGAGCAAGGCTGCTGAGTCTGAACTGCCTTCCCACATGGGTCTGAAGCTGCTGTGGGCCCTGCCCCAGCTTGGGCAGGGTCCTTAGCAGGAGGGGCTCTGCTGCAGTCTGACAAGTGACCTGGGTTGGGGGGAGAAGGGGTGACAGGCACGATGAGGCACCACAGGACAGACCAGCCAGCTCAGGCCATGTCTATCCTCCCTGCTCTTTGCTGGGTGACCTTGGGGAAGCTGAGTCCCTACAGGCAATGGGTACTCTGCTGGATCACCCATGTGCAGTTGCCAGGAAGATCGAAGAAAATGACCACTGTTTCCACTGGTGCTAACCTACGTTGTGCAAACGCTGTGAAAGGACCACGGCCCATCTGCAGATGTACACGTGGGCTCAAAGGGGACCTGTGGATTTCCTCACTCTCTGAAGTCTCGTGTTAGCTTTAGGAATTGATACGGAATTCATGTAATTTTGGGTAATCCTAGAAATTCTTGGGTGTGTATCCTGCAGGTTACCTGCAACATGGAGAGGGAAGGCTTAAGGTCAGCTCACTGCTGGCTTCCCACCTGATGCATTTGGGGCTTTCAGCTCACTGGGTCCCCACCCCAGAGTTGTGGGGGCTTGCGGTGTGTACTCTTAGTGCCTGGGCATTGTGGTTAAAGGCTGGGGAGCAAGGAGGGTCCCTATCATCCTCTCCCTCCCCCAAGGCAGCTCTCAACCCCCACTGTCAGGGGCTGACATACATCTGAGAAACGGGATCACAGGAAGCAGGCCCCAGCCCGGGCAGCACTCCGCAGGGAGGAGCACACTGCAACCCACAGGCAGCTGGGACTCCGGTTCTTCCCTCCTG
>NW_011494629.1:2636540-2641315 GCF_000754665.1 Bison bison bison
TCCTGGCAGGAGGGATGGAGGCCTTGGCTCTCTCGGGCCTGAAGACACTTCCTTGCTCCAATGAAAGGAGATTCAGGAAGTGCTCTTCCAAGGCCTAGTGCCTGCCTCCCATCTGCCCAGCTCCCACGTCTGAGGGTGGCTAGGAGGGTCCTGGGCCAACCTGTGCTGGAGGCCACGACTTTAAGCTGCTGCACCAGGGGGCTCAGCAACTTCCCCGCCTTCAGCTTGCTCTTGCTGGTCTTTCTCCGGCGGCCAATGGGTGGGGCCGTGTGGAAGAGGCCTAAGTTGGGGGGTAGCGGCTTGCCTAGGCGGCGGTACAGGGCCTCAATCTCCTGTTTCTGCTGACTTTGTAGCTCTGAGATCTCCTTCAGATGCCTGTAGGAGGGAAAGGAAGAGGGAAGCCAGGTGGGCATTCTGGTCATTTCCAACATGAGGCCCCTCCAGGAGAGCCCAGGACTGGTAGGATGGGTATGAGGAGTAGAGCCTGCAGGGTAGGCTGGGCAGACAGGGCATGCGCAGGGGACATAAGGGCATTTAAATGTCACCTTCTGTTTACACCTAAGCCAAATGGGAGTATCACTGAGACCTCTGGCATCAACTCACCCAACAACAGAACTGCATGGAGACCAGCCTAAAACATTCAAGTTTTTCAATATATCCAGACTTGTAACATTGCTGTTTTTTTTGGGGGGGGGGGTGGACGAGGGGAGGATATGAACAGCTTCTCACGTTTATGCTTACAATACAAACCCTACTCATAAACATGGGTGAAGAGACAAATAATCAGGGCTCAGAATTGGAAGGCTGCCTTAGCTTATCAGGCAAATAAGTGTTACTTTCTCCATGTGAGGGAACACAGCACAAGAGGCCTCTCAGAGGAGAGGAAGCCTGTACAAGCGAGTCTACAGAAAATGTTAGCCAGGGCCCTGGGGCTCCAGCTGTGCCCAGGAGAGCCTGCAGCGAAGGCCGACCCCACAGGCAACACTATTCCTGAGAATAGAGCCAAGACGCCAGGTCACATGGGTGGGAAGCTGCTGTTAAGACTTGGGTGGAATCACTGGCTGTGGGCAAGGGCAGTTTCTAGAAAAGTCTAGGAAAGGGCTGGGTGGTCCTGGTTGGCCTTCCTCAGGGAGCATGCAGCTAAGGCTAGGGCCCTCTCTGCACAGCCAAGAGTAGAAGAGAGCACGGGCTTCTCCGGCCCATGTCTCCATTTCTGGGTCCCCTCCAAGAGCCCACAGCCACTCCTTCCCAAGGACTCCAGCCTCTCCCGACCTTAGTCACTGAAGTGTGGGGCCCTCTTGTCCTGAAGGAGACTTCATGGCTTAGCTGTATCTCAGTGACCCTGACCACAGCAGGAGCAGGTAAACTTGCAGGGGGAGACAGCAAGCGCGATCAAGGCCTATGTGTGAGACTGAAGGAGGAGGGGAGGTGTGGGCCCCAGAGACCAGGGACCAGATCTGACGGCAGGGATACTGCCTCTGCCCTGTCACCCAGCCCAAGCAGCTCAAAGCACACTTGGCAGGACGTGGACTTCGGCTCCCGGACACTTCCCCTGACACCATAGCCCAGACCTGACCTGTTCCACAGAACCTACTTCTCCCGAAGACTCTGCAGCTCTTTCCTGATATCAGCATCCTCAATCTCTGAGTCGTTGTCACTGCTGATGTAGGATGACTGGGAGTGGAAGGAGGTCACGCTGATGGTGGGGACCTTCACACCCATCCTGCTAGGTGTCTCCAGGCATGGGGAGCCAGCCCGAGAGGACCTCTGCAGGAAGGCAGCGGCCTTCTTCACAAAGTCACTGGCCACACCACCACTGCTGCTGGGCAGGGAGGCATGCTTCTGCACAGAAGGCCTCCTGCGAGGGGACTCATCCCCAGAGTCACTGGACAAAGGCTCTTCCATGCCGACCTCGATGGAGGAGGCCGTCTGTGCCCGCCGCACAGCCAGCTTCATGTCTGGGCTGCAGGGAGCCTCGTCCAGGTAAACGTCAGGTGGGGCTGAGTACCGCAGGCTATTGGGGGAGGCCAGAGTCCACTCATCCTGGGTGCTGACC
The DNA here is from genome assembly GCF_000754665.1 of Bison bison bison. Taxonomy (NCBI): domain Eukaryota; kingdom Metazoa; phylum Chordata; class Mammalia; order Artiodactyla; family Bovidae; genus Bison; species Bison bison. The sequence continues at coordinate 2,638,597 of NW_011494629.1, forward strand.
ACTGAGAACCGGCCCACGGTTTTGGCTGGCGAGCTGCCATCCTGCTGCCCTGGCCACTTCAGAGGGGATCCTGATACCAGAGTGCTGTGTGGCTGGGGTTGGCTGTCCTGGCCACCCTCAATCAACATCCCCAGGCAGCTCTGCATGGACTCGGCCAAGGTTTCCCCAGGGACCCTGCTGGTCCGGTCTGTGGGCTCCAGATGGGCAGGGATGGCAGAAGCAGGGACATCCTTGGGAAACAGTGGAAAGGAAAAGATTCCACGCAAACACCATCAGAGAGCAAGCCCGCCAACCCACTGAGCATCTCCCTGGAGAAAACTTCTTACCTGGGGGGCACTGGGTGCTGTGCGCGAATCTGAGGCCACTTGTGCTCCCTCACGGCCAAGCGTGTGGCTCAAAGATGATTCAGCTGTAGGAACGTTAAAACCGTTACTCAGGCTGGTGCAGAGAACAAAGGCAGGAATGACCCAAAAGCAGCCATCCAGAAGAGAAAGGGAGTGGCAGTGAGAAGCGGTGTGTGCAGCTGGAAAACAGAAACTACTGACATCCTAACCCCATCACTTCACAGGAGATGCCCTGTGATTCAGGAAAGGGGGGGGACATCAGCCCAATCCTACTCAGATCCCTGAAGACCCCTGCTCCAGACCCCCAGGCACAGCCAGGCCTTCCACGCACCTGATGACCATCGCCTGCCTTACCTGTCCTCTCTATACCCCTGATGTGCCCTGTCTCACCTGACAGCATCGCCTTCTCTCTCCCTGACATGTTCTGATGATAAAAGGGTCTTACGAGGTCCAGGAAGATCAGAACAATCAGGGTGACTCCTAATCCTGCTGCTCCAAAGTCTGTGGAAGGTCCCTGTCATCTGAGACTGTCTCATTTCCCCATCTACAGATGAGACATTTGACCAGCCTTCCCGGGTTGCTGTGAAGAGTAAACAACAGAAGCAGAAGGAGCTGATGTGTGGAAGCCTGGCCTGAGTTGGGACCTGCACATAGCAAAGAAAACCAGAGCTGTGTGTGAGCCTGAGCTGAACTGACATGCTGCCGTGCGCAGGGGATTGGGAGAGGCATGACAGGGGCTGAAAGAGCCTCCAGCCAGGCTGGGGGGCTGCCCCCACACAGATTCCTGAAAAGACCCAGATTCATCTGTCATGCAACCCCAACTCTAGGCAATACACAATACTCCTCCCTACATGACTATGGTGAAGATCATCCAGTCTTGCTTTGCACACCCCTGGGGACAGGAGGCTCATTACCAACTGCACTCTATTTCTGATCAGCTCTGAAAAATTGACTTTTTCCAAACTAGAATCTATCTCTTAGAGTTTCCCTGTCAGTTTCATACTCTGGAAGGCTCCGGCACTTGAAGGCACTGATGCTGCAGAAGGCAGCTGCCCATGGTACACAACTCACAGAAAGAAGGCAGAAGGAGATGGAGAGGGCACTCAGGTACAATCTCTCACCTTCTCCCTTGCCCAGCCCACACCTGCTTCATCCCATGATCCTTATCTTCCCCAGGTAAACATCATATGTTACGGCTTCTGACTCCAATCCCAGAAGCCCCACCCCTCTAAAGTGTGGCATCTATAAGAATGCAGTGTCCTGGGGTCCAGCCACAGAATCCAACGGTCCACGCCCCTTGTTCTGTGATCTGGGAGGACTATTCTTGCCACTGATACACACCCATGGTCCCATTACAAGGTCAGCTGGATCCTTATCTTGCCCATCTCCCAAGAAATTCCAGGCCAAGAAAGAACCAACACCTTAGATCAGACCAACTCCCTTGTGCTAAAACATATGTGTTCAGGTAGTGAAATGAGAACTACAGCAAGAATTCCTGCAGAGATGCACAATACTCAGGAACCACAGAAGAAATCCTGTTTCAGAATTTCACAGATGGCTCTAGCCTGGCAGCTTCCACAGACCTGCTGGAACTCCCCAGCCCCAGCCCTGCATTCTGTCCAAAATAACCACAGTCACCTTATAACCTCCTATAGAAATAGGAGCTAGGGGTATCCACCAGAATATACTGAGAGCACTGGGGAGCCAGACAGGCCCTGTTAAGATCCTAATGCCCAGTCAATAGGGCTTTCACCCATTTCCACAGAGGGCCTTCTCTTGGAGTGTGAACACATGGTTTGTGCTAGAACTGCTTCTGCCACATCTGGGTCCCACTCAGGATGCTGTGGGGATGAAGGGTAGAGAAGCAGAATGTTTCAAAGTAAGGAAGGCTGGTAACACCTACGGCTTGTTACCTGTCACTGACAAGGACACGGACTGCTCCAGTGTGACCTCTAATCCAGGGGCCATTTCTGACTTTTCCAACTGAAGAAAGAAACACAAAGAAAGAGCTATGAGCCTTACTTGCTAACATCTCTGTAGCAAAACTGCAAATCCTCCCCTCCAGTTCAAAGGATGGATTCCTCCTCCCTAGGCAACTTGAGCAAAACACGCGTGGGTGGGTCAGACATGAATTGCCTGGAGACAGTGCCTTGGGCAGTACTCACCGCAGGTGGGGGCAGCAGGCCCAAACTGCCCCCGGAGGCCTCTGTACGGGGCTCATCCCCTCTTGGGGGTTCCAGGGTGAAGTCTCGGTCACCTGCCTCTACAGGGGTCCCGGCGGAGGCTGAGGAGGTGGGCACGTGCTCCTGGTAGAGCAGAGTCCTCAGCTTCTCGTCCAGGCTCTTGATGGTGCTGTCCACAAAGCCCACCCTTGG
>NW_011494629.1:2641524-2647185 GCF_000754665.1 Bison bison bison
GACAGGGGCTCCCCCTTGGTGATGGGCTCTCTGGCTAAGGCAGGATCCCCCAGACCCATGGGGTGAAGGGGGGCCTCCAAAGGTGGGGCACAAGGCCCTCGGCCCATGCCAGGGGACTGTGCAGCAAGCTGAGCATCAAGAGTTTCCATTAATGGCCAGGGAGTCTTATGCTCACTGGCTGGCCCCTGAGGGGTTCCTGATCCCCCTGCCTGCATGGCAGGCCCCGTTGCTGGCTCCAGCTTAGGACTGGCAGCTGGTGGGGCCATGTCTTGGGACAGAGCAGTCACGGGAGGGGATGACGGCACCAAAGGGGCTGGTGCACCACCAGGAAGGTCCCTGGGGCCTGCTTGGCTCAGAAGCTGCAGATCAGTTGAGAAGCTGGGTTTCTCCTTGGAGGATAGCTGGTCTTTAGAGGGTGCTGAATCTAGAACAAATAGGAAAAATGCCTCTATACTAACCTATTCTGGTCCTATTCACCTGGCACTTTGCTAGCTAAAAAGATGCCTTCTTTGGGCTGGTAGTGCTCTATATACCAGTCCTCTTCTCCTTTTCTCCAACATGCCAACTTAATGCATGTGTTAGCTCCAGCCCGAGGCTCCTTGCACATATCTTCCTGCGACCCTGCTTCCCACCTCAGGTTGTGTTCCAGAAGTGTCCCATTCAGCTGCACTAGCACATCCCATTTTCCTTCTGATTTTTCTGTAGCACTTAGCCATTGGGCATAACCTATCCCTGTCTGTCGACTGTCTTTCCATGCCCCCATGTGCCAGGCGAGCTCCATAAAAACAGCTTTTATGACCCTTGCACTGGCCCATTCCACAAAACTGTAAAATGAAATTATAAAGTCTTAAGTAGCAAGCAGTACACATTCCCCTGCCCTGGAGAGGACAGTAACTTCTGATGAGCCAGACACCATGCTCTGTAAGATCAGAAGCTCAGACCAGAGAGAGGAGATCAAGATGAAGGAGTAGAAAGACAACAGGTTCATCACCCTCTGTGAACACATCAAAAATACATCACAGGTGGAACAATTCTCACTAAAATCAAACTGAAGACTGGCAGGAAGCCTTTTGTACAATCAAGGCTGTAAAGATCCACACTGAATCAGGTAGAAAGTGATCAGGTCAGAACTGATGCCCCTAGAAGGGGACACAGAGGTAAAGGGGGATTACGTGGGCTTGGAGATCCTCCCTGAGGAGTGAGTGGTAAGAACCACACATTAGACATCCCATCCTGGGGTCTGACACCGAGAAGATGAGTCCCCTTAGCTGGTTTGAAAACCAGTGGGACTAACAGGAGGGCTGTAAGAAACCTAGAATTTGCTCGTGAAGAGTGTGAATACTCTTTGTTTACTCCTAGGAGCAAAACAGAGGAAGCAGACTGAAAGTGCCTGGGACTCTGGTCAGTCTCCCGCAACTGATTCAAGGCATGCCCTAGACCACACTGAGCACGCACTCCAGCACCATGAGCTTCAGCACAGCTTCCCACTAGGTCAAAGGCTGCTATGGTGGAGGATAGTGTGCATCTGTGGGAGACAGAGCAGGCTCTTACCCAGCTCTGCATCTGGTCGGGGGTGGGGTGGGACAGCCATTACTGGTGTTCACAGAAGTGGCAGATCAGGACAGACTGGCGCTCTGAATGGTGTGCAGGCACAGTACAAGCATACACACTGGCCTATACCAGGTACCACTCAGATCCTCTTGCTCTAGTACAGATCTCCGCTGGAGCAAACATTTCATTGTCAGGAGAGTGGGGAGCACACACTCACAGGGAAAGGAGGCAGCTTGAACTCCACCCTCAGGGATTCTGCTCTAGACTTTGGGACCAGACCCCACCCTTGATAGGGCTGTGATGACCAATGAGCATACAAGAAGCCCCAGATCATACCTGGCTCTGCCTCTAGCCTCTCCATCTCCAATCCTACCTACCATCAAGGTGATACCAGCCCACACACTCTGGGAAAAGATATGACCCTGCTTACTTCAGACCCAGCTCTCCCACCAAAGCCACTGGGCAGAGACAGACTGAACAGAGATGCTCCCATACAAGTACAGTTCTTTAAGACCAAGACAGGTAACTGTTTCACCTAATTTCATAGAGAAAACAGATGTTAAGCAAAATGAGAAGACAGAGGGATTTCTTTTATATGAAAAAAGGAGAAAACCCCCTGAAAAAATAAATAATAAAATAGATAAATAATTTACCAGAAAGAGTTCAAAGCATTAGTAAAAGAATGCTTAATGAACTAAGGAAGATAATAGATGAACACAGTGAAAATTTTAACAAAGAGGTAGAAAATACCAAAAATAAAGTCATCAAATACAACAACTGAAATGAAAAAACACCAGAAAGATTTAACAGCAGACTAAGTGATACAGAAGAATGCCTAAGAGAGCTAGAAGACAGAATAATGGAAACCACCCAATCTGAACAGAAAAAGAATATTAAAAAATTAGAACAAGTTAAGGGACCTCTAGGACAATATCACGGAGAAGGCGATGGCACCCCATTCCAGTACTCTTGCCTGGAAAATCCCATGGATGGAGGAGCCTGGTAGGCTGCAGTCCATGGGGTCGCTAGAGTCAGACACGACTGAGCAACTTCACTTTCACTTTTCACTTTCATGCACTGGAGAAGGAAATGGCAACCCACTCCAGTGTTCTTGCCTGGAGAATCCCAGGGATGGGGGAGCCTGGTGGGCTGCCGTCTATGGGGTCGCACAGAGTCGGACACGACTGAAGCGACTTAGCAGCAGCAGCAGGACAATATCAAGCATACTAATATTTGCATTATTGAGGTTCCAAAGGAGAAAAGGGTAAAAAAATGTATTTGATGAAACTATGACTGAAAACTCTCTGAACCTGGAGAAAAATAGATATCCATGTATGGTAAACATAGTGTCCCAAGCTGACAGAGACATATACACCAAGACCTACCATAATTAAAATGGTAAATGTTAAAGACAAAGAGAGAATCTGAAGGCAGCAAGAGAACAACAGAGAGTAACATATAAAGAAACATCCATAAGTCCATCAGCTGATTTTTCTGCAGAAACTTTACAACCACAAGGGAATGGCATGACATACCGATAGCGCTAAAAAGGAAAAATCTAAAACTTAGGATAATCTACCCAACAAGATTATCATTCAGAATTAAGAGACAGCTAAAGAACTTCTCAGATAAGGAAAAACTAAAAGTTTATAATATTTAACCCAACTTTAAAGGAAGTCTTAGCCTTCTCCAAGTGGAAAAAAAAGGGTACAACAAAATGAAAGAATTTATAGGACGGGAAAATCCCACCAGTAAAGGAAAATACACAGTATATACAGCAAAGACTGTGGATCAAATGCTTATATAAGATTAAAAGACAAAAATTAGAAAGTCGACTATAACTACAACAAACAGTTAAGAGATACACATGGAGATGTAAAATATGACATAAAAAAACACAAACTATGGTGACTCCTCTGGGGGTCCAGTGGCTAAGATTCCATGCTTCCACTGCAGGAGGCACAGGTTCAATCCCTGGTTTGGGGAAATAAGATCCTGCATGCTGTGTGGCACAGCCAGAAAACAAAAACAAAACGAAACACCCACAAAATGTGGGGGAGACGAGTAAAATAATGGAGACTTTTTTAGAATGTGCTTGAACTTAAATGACTTAAATGACCAGATTAAAATAAATAGATATTTAAGTCAACATATATGAACCCCATGGCAACCACAAATCAGAATCCTACAGTAGACACACAAAAATAGGGAGAAAGTAACACAAGCATACCACTAAACAAAATAATCAAACCACAAAGAAAGAAACTAAAAGACCATGAAAAGAACACAGAATGAAAAAATAACCCAGAAAACAAGTAACAAAATAGCAATATATACATACCTATATATAATCACTTTAAGTGTTAATGGGGTTCAATCCCTGGGTTGGGAAGATCCCCTGGAGAAGGAAATGGCAACCCACTCCAGTATCCTTGCCTGGAAAATCTCATGGACAGAGGAGCCTGTGGGCTGCAGTCCATGGGGTCACAAAGAGTCAGGCACGACTGAGCGACTAACACTAACTAACTAACTAAATGTCAATGGACTAAATGTTCCGATCAAAAGACATAGAGGAGATGATTGGATAAAAAAACAAGACCCATCTATGTTCAAGAGACTCTCTTTAGAGTTAAAAATACACAGACTAAAAGTGAGGGGATGGAAGGAGATATTTCACGGAAATGAAAATGACAAGAAAGCTGGTAGCAATACTCATATCTTACAAAATAGACTTTAGGAGAAAGTCTATAAATAAGACAAAGGCCATTATATACTGATAGTGATCAATACAAGAAGAGAATATAACATTCATTAATATATATGCACCTAATATTGACTACACTAAAGCCTTTGTGTGGCTCACAACAAACTGTGGAAAATTCTTAAGGAGACACGAATATGAGACCACCTTACCAGTCTCCTGAGAAAACTGTATACAATTCGAGAAGCAACAGTTAGAACTGAACATGGAACAACTGACTGGTTCCAAATTGGGAAAGGAGTATATTGTCACCCTGTTTATTTAACTTATATACAGAGTGCATCATGTGAAATGTCAGGCTGGATGAATTACAAAAACTGAATCAAGATTGATGGGAAGAATATCAACAACCTCAGATATGCAGATGATACCACTCTAAGGGCAGAAAGTGAAGAGGAACTAAAGAGCCTCTTGATAAGGGTGAAAGAGGAGAGTAAAAAAGCTGGCTTAAAAGTCAACACTTAAAAAACTAAAATACCAGGTCCCATCTAGTCCCATCACTTCATGGCAAATAGAAGGGGAAAAATGGAAATGGTGGCAGATTTTATCTTCTTGGGCTCCAAAATCAGCGTGGACAATGACTACAAGCCATGAAATTAAAAGATGCTTGCTCCTTGGAAGAAAAACTACAACAAACCCAGACAGCATATTAAAAGCAGAGACATCACTTTGCCAACAAATGTCTGTATAGTCAAAGCTATGGTTTTCCCAGTAGTCATGTGTTGAAGTGACCATAAAAAAGGCTAAGTGTGAAGAACTGAAGCTTTCAAACTATGGTGCTGGAGAAGACTGCTGAGAGTCCCCTGGACAGCAGGGAGATCAAACTAGTCAATCCTAAAGGAAATCATCCCTGAATATTCATTGGAAGGACTGTTGCTGCAGCTCCAATACTTTGGCCACCTGATGCAAAGAGCTGACTCACTGGAAAAGATCCTGATGCTGAAGACAAAAGAAGGGAGTGGCAGAGGACAAAATTGTTAGATAGCATCACAAACTCGTTGGACATGAATTGAACAAACTCTTGGAGATGGGAGAAGACAGAGGAGCCTACACTCCCTGGGGTCACAAAGAGTCAGACACGACTTAGCAACCGAACAAAAACAAATGCAGGTGCACCTGAATCTGGAAAGTAAATATTAATGGTCAGAAAAAGGAAAAATTGACAATAGAATAAGAATAGAAGATTATAACACTTCACTTATATCAAGGGAGAAATCATACAGACAGAAAACCAATAAGGAAACAGTGGTCTTAACATTAGACCAGTTGGACTTATTATATACTTTACTAGCATGTGAGATGAGTGCAATTGTGTGGTAGTTTGAGCATTCTTTGGCATTGCCTTTCTT
>NW_011494629.1:2647573-2660765 GCF_000754665.1 Bison bison bison
CAGATATTTATATCTTTCCTTTTCTCCTTTGCTTTTCACTTCTCTTCTTTTCATAGATATTTGTAAGGCCTCCCCAGACAGCCATTTTGCTTTTTTGCATTTCTTTTCCATGGGGATGGTCTTGATCCCTGTCTCCTGTACAATGTCACGAACCTCATTCCATAGTTCATCAGGCACTGTATCTATCAAATCTAGGCCCTTAAATCTATTTCTCACTTCCACGGGCTCCAAAATCACTGTAGATGGTGACTGCAGCCATGAAATTAAAAGATGCTTACTCCTTGGAAGGAAAGTTATGTCCAACCTAGATAGCATATTCAAAAGCAGAGACATTACTTTGACAACAAAGGTTTGTCTACTCAAAGCTATGGTTTTTCCTGTGGTCATGTATGGATGTGAGAGTTGGACTGGGAAGAAGGCTGAGTGCCGAAGAATTGATGCTTTTGAACTGTGGTGGTGGAGAAGAGTCTTGAGAGTCCCTTGGACTGCAAGGACATCCAACCAGTCCACTCTGAAGGAGATCAGCCCTGGGATTTCTTTGGAAGGAATGATGCTAAAGCTGAAACTCCAGTACTTTGGCCCTTATGCGAAGAGTTGACTCATTGGAAAAGACTCTGATGCTGTGAGGGATTGGGGGCAGGAGGAGAAGGGGACGACAGAGGATGAGATGGCTGGATGGAATCAGTGACTCGACGCACATGACTTTGGGTGAACTCCGGGAGTTGGTGATGGACAGGGAGACCTGGCATGCTGCGATTCAAGGGGTCACAAAGAGTCGGACATTACTGAGCGACTGAAATGAACTGAACTGAACTGAACTGAAGACATTCCATCTAAAAACAGCAGAATATACATTCTCTTCAAGGGCATGTGGAACCTTCTCCAGGACAGATCACATGCTAGGCCACAAAACAAGTCTCAACAAATTTAGAGGACAGAAATTACATCAAGCATTTTTTCTGACAATAATAATATGAAACTTGGGCTTCCTGGTGGCTTAGAGAGTAAAGAATCTGCGTGCAATGCAGGAGACCTGGGTTTGATCCCTGGGTTGGGAAAATCCCTTGGAGAGGGAATGGCTACCCACTCCAGTATTCTTGCCTGGAGAATTATATGCATAGAGGAGCCTGGTAGGCTATAGTCCATCTGGTTGCAAAGAGTCGAACATGACTGAGCAACTAATACTTTCACTTTTTCACTTTCCATTTTTGGGACTTATTACAGGAAGAAAAATGGGGAAAAAAACAAAAATATGAAGACTAAATAGTAGGACATTATAAAAACAATGGGTCAATGAAGAAATCAAAGAGGTTATCAGAAAACATTTGGAGAATTGAAAATAAAAGTACAACTTTCCAAAATCATGTGACACAGAAAAGGGAAGTTCTAAGAGGGAAGCAATAAAGGCCTACCTCAAAAAGGAAGAAAAATCTCAAATAAACAATATCGGTTACTGTCTAAAGGAATCAAATAACAAAGCCCAAAGTCAGCAGAAGAAAAGAAATAATTAAGATCAGAGAAGAATAAAATAGAGACAAAAAAAAAAAAAAACCACCTCAACAATATAATAATCAATGAAAACAAGACCTAGCGTTTTTTGCCTTTTTTTTTTTTTTTAGGATAAAATTGATGTCTTTATCCAGGCTCATTAGGAAAAAAAGAGAGGACTCAAAATAAGAAATGAAAGAAGAAATAATAAAACCAATATCAAAGAGATACAAACAATCATACAGCAACAAATTGGACAGCCTAGAATAAATGGATAAAAACCCTAGAAACACACAATCTTCTAAGACTGAATCAGAAAGAAATAGACAATTGGAATAGACAGGTCAATAGTAGTGAAACTGAATTTGCCATCAAAAAACTCCCAGAAAACAAAACTCCAGAACCAGACAGATGACTTCACAGACAAAATTCTACCATATAAAGAGAGCTAATACCTAGCCTTCCCAAACTATCCCCAAAACGGAAGAGGAGGGAGCATTTCCAAATTCATTCTAAGAGGCCACCTTTACCCTGATACTCAGAAAAATACATTTACAAAAGAAAAAAATTATAGGCCAACAACAGTCATATAAAAAGATGGTCAACATCACTAATTATTAGAGAAATGGAAATCAAAACTATAATGAGGTACCACCTCATACCAGTCAGAATAGCCATCCTTGAAAAGTCTACAAATAATAAATGCTGGAGAGGACATAAAGAAAAGAACCCTCCTACACTGTGAGAGAGAATGTAAGTTGGTGCAGCCACTATGGAAAACATGTATGGAGGTTCCTCAAAAAGCTAAAAGTAGAGTTGCCATATGATCCAGCATGTATCTGGAAAAAAAACTATAATTCAAAAAGATACATGTACCCCTATGTTCACAGAGCACTATTCATAATCACTGATACATGGAAACAACTTAGATGTCCTTCAACAGATGAACAGATAAAGAAGATGTGAGATATATACAAATACTACTTAGCCATAAAAAGAACAAAGTAATGCCATTTGCAGCAACACAGATAGAACTAGAGATTATCATACTAAGTGAAGTTTAAGTTAGAAACAGAAAGACAACTACCATATAATATCACTTATATGTAGAATCTGAAATATAACACAGGGGCTTCCCTGTTGGTTCAGTGGTTGAGAATCCACCCTCCAATGCAGGGGACAGAGGTTCGATCCCTGGTCTGGGAAGATCCTACATGCCCTCACACGCTAGAGCCCACGTGCCACAACTGCTGAAGCCCACATACCTACACCAAAGAGTAGCCCCTGCTCTCTGCAACTAAAGCTCATACTCAGCAACAAAGACCCTGCACAGCCAAAAATAAACACATAAATAACTTAAAAAACAAAATATAACACAAATGCATTTATCTTCAAAATAGAAATGAACTCACAGACATAGATAACAGACTTGTGGTTGCCAAAGAGTAAGCGGACTGAAGGAGGGTGGATTAAGAGTTTGAGATTAGCAGATGCAAACTATTATATATAGAATGGATAAACAAGGTCCCACTATATAATACAGGGAACTATATTCAATTTCCCATGATAAACTATCACAGAAACCAATACCAGACAATGCTCTGTGGTTGGGTAGACCAGCTGAAATTGATAACAATCAAATTGAGACATTAACTGAGAACAATCAATGTTATACCACATGGCAGACAGCTGACACACTCAAACTATCCAAATCAAGCAATGAAAATCATTTGCACCAGCTTGGTTATGTTAATAGCTTTGATATTTGGGTTCCACATAAGTTAAGCCAAAAAAAAACCACCACAAAAACCTTCTGGACCATACGTCTACATGCGATCCTCTATTGAAATGCAAGAAAAACATTCCATCTTAAAAACAAATTGTGAAGGGCAATGAAAAGCGGATTCTGTAAAACAATATAGAATGGGAGAGATCGTGGGGCAAGTGAAATGAACCAACACCACCAACCAAACCGAAGGCCAGTCTTCATCCAAAGAGGGTGACGTTGTGTATACAGTAGGACTGGAATGGAGTCCTCTATTTACGAACTCCTTCAGGAAAACCAAACAACTGGTTCCAATAAGTACTGCTCCCAATTAGACCAACTGAAAGCAGCACTTGATGAAAAGCGTCCGAAATTAGTCAACAGAAAATGCATAAACTTCCATTTAGTATAACACAAGACTGAATGCTTCTTTGATGATCAGGCAAAAACTGTTACGCTTGGCTGGGAAGTTCTGATTCATCTGCTGTATTGACCAGACATTGCACTGGATTTTTGTTTATTTCAGTTTTACAAATTCTCTTAATGGAAAAATTCCAACTCCCTGGAAGACTGTAAAAGACACCTGAAAGAATTCTTGCTCAAAAAGATAAAAAGTTTTGGGAACACGGAATTATGAAGTTGCCTGAAAAAAGGCAGACATTAGTTTTTGCCACAGGCCTGGGAAAAAGGTGATTACGTGTTTTTAAAAGAAGCTGAATAAATGATCCCTGATTTCACTTCTGGGAAAAAAAAAAAAAAAAAGGAAGCCTACTTTTAGCTGGTACAAACTCAAACAAGCAAAAATTTGCTTCAGAAAACCTTGTTTTGAGATAAATTTATTTACTTCAAATGAAAAATTAAGCTATTGTGCCAGCATTATGATACTGCTTTAAATATTTACAAAAACTGGACAGGGCACGGCTCTTAAAGATGACTGCAGATTGGAATCATCTGGAAGGTACAAAAGAGTGTGATGCTAGGTCTCACGTGTGGAAATGCAGATTTCACTGTGTAAAGCAGGGCCTGGGCTTCTTCAGTATTATTGCTTTTCTTCCTCTTTTATTCTTTCCCACTTTTTTCTCCTCCCCGTTCTCTCTGTTTTCTCTCACCCTCCCTTCCTGCTTCATGTCTGCAATATTTGTGATTTATAGGAAAAACACGTACGTGGTGTTCATCCATACCTCCTGGCTCACAGATTCCCCAAATCCTTGGATTCTCCTGAGCATTAAGAGCATTAATTATACATTACAAGTATAATATTTGGCCTCTTGCCCTCAGTTCCTGAAAATGCTTCAGGGAAGATGACTTTTGGGTCCCACCCAAGGGTGGGGACTGGGTGCCAAGAGAACTAACCATGTGATCAGAGGGTTAGAACTTTCAGTCCCAGCCCCTGATCAAGAGGGAAGAGAGGCTGGAGGTTGAATTAATCACCAATGGCCAATGATTTAGTCAACTGTGCCTATGTAATGAAGCCTCACCCTGCTTATTTAACTTATGTGCAGAGTACATCATGAGAAATGCTGGACTGAATGAAGCACAAGCTGGAATCAAGATTGCCAGGAGAAAATATCAATAACCTCCGATATGCAGATGACACCACCCTTATGGCAGAAAGCGAAGAAGGACTAAAGAGTCTCTTGATGAAAGAGGAGAGTGAAAAAGTTGGCTTAAAGCTCAACATTCAGAAAACGAAGATCATGGCATCTGGTCCCATCACTTCATGGGAAATAGATGGGGAAACAGCGACAGACTTTATTTTTTTAGGCTCCAAAATCACTGCAGATGGTGACTGCAGCCATGAAATTAAAAGACGCTTACTCCTTGGAAGGAAAGTTATGACCAACCTAGACAGCATTAATTAAAAAGCAGAGACATTACTTTGCCAACAAAGGTCTGTCTAGTCAAAGCTATGGCTTTTCCAGTAGTCATGTATGGATGTGAGAATTGGACTATAAAGAAAGCTAAGCGCCGAAGAATTGATGCTTTTGAACTGTGGTGTTGGAGAAGACTCTTGAGAGTCCCTTGGACTACAAAGAGATCCAAGCAGTCCATCCTAAAGGAAATCAGTCCTGAATATTCATTGAAAGGACTGATGCTGAAGCTGAAACTCCAGTACTCTGGCCACCTGATGCAAAGAACTGACTCATTGGAAAAGACCCTGATGCTGGGAAAGATTGAAAGCACGAGGAGAAGGGGACAACAGAGGATGAGATGGTTGGATGGCATCACCAACTCGATGGACATGAGTTTGAGTAAACTCTGGGAGTTGGTGATGGACAGGGAGGCCTGACATACTGCAGTCCATGGGGTCGCAAAGAGTCGGACACACTGAGCGCCTGAACTGAACTGAACTGAATGCTGCTGCTGCTGTGCTAAGTCGCTTCAGTCATGTCCGACCCTGTGTGACCACAGAGACGGCAGCCCACCAGGCTCCTCCGTCCCTGGGATTCTCCAGGCAAGAACACTGGAGTGGGTTGCCATTTCCTTCTCCAAGCCTCCATAAAATCTCTACAGGACAAGGTTCAGGGAGATTCCAGGTTGAACACATGGAGATTGGAGAGAGTGGTGAGCCTGGAAAAGGCACAGAAGCTCCACACCATTTCCCAATGCCATCCCTTATATATCGCTTCATCTGGCTGCTGATTCTTATACTTAAACATCCTTTTATAATAAACTGGTGATCCAGTAAAATACATGTTTCTCTGAGTTCTGTGAGCAACTCAAGCAAATTAAGGGGTCACGGGAAACCCTGATTTATAGCCAGTCAGTCAGAAGTATTGACTGGAGAAGGAAATGGCAACCCATTCCAGTATTCTTGCCTGGAGAATCCCAGGGACGGAGGAGCCTGGTGGGCTGCCATCTGTGGGGTCGCACGGAATCAGACACGATCGAAGTGACTTAGCAGAAGTACAAGAAACAACCTTAACTTGCAATTGACATCCTAAGTTAAAGGATGTCTGTTGGAAACTCCAGTTTGTACCAAGTTGGTTAGATGCCCAGATAACAACCTGGGCTTGTGACTGGCATCTAATGTGGAGGGTTGTCCAGTGGAACTGAACTCTTTACCTCTGGAATCTGATTCTATCTCCAGGTAGAAAGTGTCAGAATTGAGTTGAATTCTCAGACACCTTGCTGGCATCTGAGAATTGCTCACTGGTGTGGGGCAGCCTACACACACATACAAAGTTGGAATTGGGTCTGGGAACCCATTTACAATGTCCTACTCTACACTGGGCTACTGAGGACCTCCAGCAGGATACTGAAAATAAATAGTGATAATGAGTATCTTTATATTGCTCTCCATCTCAAAAAACAAAAAACAAAGCAGCACATCACCATTAAGTATATTTGCTGTTGTTTTTAAAACAGATATCCTTTGTCAGATTAAACAAATTCACTTTTATGTTTATGTTCCTATTATTTAAAGTCATTAATATATGTTGACTTTTATCAAATGTTTTCCTCCATCTATTGAGATGATCATATGCTTCTTTAATCTGTGCCTCTGGCAAACCACCACTCCACTCATTGGTTCGATGAGCTCAACTTTTTCTCCCTCAAACTCCACATACAACTGAAATCAAGGAGTATTTGAATTTCCCTGCTTGGCTTATTTTACTTAGTATAATGACTGTGATTTCATCCATGCTGTCACAAATGGCAAGATTTCTTTCTTTTTATGGCTGAATATGCCATGTTTTCATTATCCATTCAACTAGTGACACTTGATTGTTTCCATATCTTGGCTACTATGAATAATGCTGCATGAACATGGAGATGCAGATATCTCTTTGAGACAGTGATTTCAGTTCCTTTGGATAAATACCCAGAAGTGGGACTACTGGAACATATGGCAGTTCTATTTTTAAAGTTTCAGGCCTTAAGTTTCAGTCTTTAATCTATTTTAAGTTGATTTTTGTGGGTGGTGTGAGACAGATACCCAATTTCATTTTTCTCCTTTTGGATGTCCAGTTTTCTCAGAACCATTTATTGGAGAAACTAACCTTTCCCCCAGCTGTGTACATGTGGTGCCCTTGTCATAGATTAGTTGACCATATATGCTTGAGTGTATTCTGGGCTCTCTGTTTTGCTGGTCTGTGTCTATTTTCATGTTAATACCATATGCTGTTTTGATTACCATAGCTTTACAATATAGTTTGAAATCATGAAATGATATACTTTGTTCTTTCTCAAAACTGCTTTGGCTATTTGGCTTTTTTTGTGATTCCATATGAATTCTAGAATTTTCTATTTCTGTGAAAAATGACACTGGAATTTTGATGGGGGTTGCATTGAATCTGTAGATAAGTTTGGGTAGTATAGACATTTAATTCTTTCAATCAAAGAACATAAGATATGGCTCCATTTATTTCAATCTCTTTCATCAATGTCTCATAGTTTTTAGCACACATGGCTTTCATCTCCTGGTAAAATTTATTCCTCAGTATGATGCTATTGTAATTGGGATTGCTTTCTTAGTTTATTTTTCAGATTGGTTTATAGAAATAAAATTGATTTCTGCATGTTGATTTTGTATTCTGCAACTTCACTGGGTTTATTCTAACAGTTTTTTGATGGAGTCTTTAAGGTTTTCCGTATATTAGATTATGTCATCTACAATTTTACTTCTTCCTTTCTGATTTGGATGCCCTCTATTTCTTCTTCTTGACTAACTGCTCTGGCTAGGACTTCCAGGGTGATGCTGAATAGAAGTAATGAGTATGAATCCTGTCTTGTTTTTAAACTAAGAGGAAAAGCTTTAGCTTTTCACGACTGAGTATGATGTTAGCTGTGGGCTGATTATATACAACTTTCATTATGCTGAAGTACATTCCTTTTAAACTTTATTTGTTGAGATTTTTTTATCACTTAAAACTTTCAAATGCCTTTTTTCTTCATCTGTTGCCATTATCATAAGATTTTCTACTTCATTCTGTTAATGTGTTGTATCACATTTATTGATTTACTCATGTTGAGCCATCCTTGCACCTCAGGAATAAATCCCACATGACTGTAGTGTATGATTCTTTTAATGTGCTCTTGATTCAGTTTGGTAATATTTTGTTGAGGGTTTTTGTATATAAATGTCATACAGATCCATCAAGGATACTGGGCTGTAACTCTGTTTTCTTATAGTATCCTTGTCTAACTTTGGTATCAGGGTAAAGCTGGCTAGCAAAATGAGTCAGAAGTGTCACCACCTTTTCAGTTTTTTTTTTTTTTGGAAGAGTTTAAGAAAGACTGGTGCTAATTCTTCTTTAAATGTTTAATAGAATTCACCAGTGAAGTTTTCCAGTCCTGCACTTTTCTTTGTCAGGAGATTTTTGATTACAGATTTAGTTTCTTCATTAGTTACAGGTCCATTCAGTTTTCTATTTCTTACTGATTCAGTCCTGATAGTCTGTGTGTTTCTAGGAATTTATCCATTTTTCTAGGTTATTCAATATTTTGGTATGTACTCACTCATGGTATTCTCTCATGATTCTTTTCATTTCTGTATTATTAGATGTAACATCTCCCCTTTCAATTCAGATTTCATTTTCTTAGCCTAGCTAAAGGTTTGCTGACTTTAACTTTTCAAAGAACTAGCTCTTAGTTTTGTTGATCTATTTTTTTTTTTTTTTCGAGTCTCTATTTCTACTCTGGATTTTGTTGTTTCTTCTTTCTGCTAACTTTGGGCTAAGTTCATCCTTTCACTAGTTCCTTGAGGTGTGAAGTTAAAGAGTTTGAGATCTTTCTTATCTCTCAATGTAAGTTTTGTAACTATAAATTTCCTCTTAAAATTGCTTTTGCTGAACTATGTAAGTTTTGGCACATTGTTTCCACTTTCATTTCTATCAAGATATTTTTATTTCCTTTTTAATTTCCTCTTTGACCCTTTCGTTATTCAGAAATGCATTGCTTAATTTCCATGTAATTTTACATTTTCCAGCTTTCCTCCTGTTGATTTCTAGTTTCATGACATTGTGGTTGGAAAAATAATCTGATGTGATTTCAGTCTTCTTAAATTTGTTAAGACTTGTTTTGTAATCTAATAAATGATCTATCTTGGAGAATGTTTCATGTGCACTTGAGAAGAATGTATACTCTGCTGCTGTTGAGTAGAATGTTCTGCTTATGTCTGTTAAGGTCCATTTGTCCTATGGTCCTTTTGTTCTATATTTTCTCATGGATTTTCCGTCTGGAAGGTCTATCCATTATTAAAAGTGAAGTAGTTTAAGTCCCCCACTATTAGTGCATAGACATCTATTTCTGCCTGCAGATCTGTTAATATTTGTTCCATATATGTAGGTGCTCACATCCTGAGTACATATATAATTACAAATGCTATATCCTTTTGATAAACTGATTCTTTTATCACTATAGAATGACTTTCATTGTCTCTTGTTACAGATTTTGACTCACAGCCATTTTGTCTGATATAAATACAACTGCCCCTGCTCTTTTTTGGTTTCTATCAGCCTGGTATGTAAGTTTCCATCCTTCATTTTCAGGATATATATGCCACTAAAGGTGAAGTGAATCTCCTGCAGACAACATATAGTTTTGTCTTGTTTTTTAATTCACTCAGCCTCTGTACTTTGGCCACCTGACAAAAAGAGTCAATTCATTGGAAAAGATTTTGATGCTGGGAAGGACTGAGGGCAAGAGAAGTGGGAAACACAGGATGAGATGGTTGGATGGCATCGCCAATTAAATGGACATGAGTTTGAGTAAACTCCAGGAGATAGTGAAGGACAGGGAAGCCTAGCATGCTGTACTCCACAGGGTCCCAAAGAGCAGGACATGATTTAGCAATTGAACAACAACTCTATATTTTGATTAGAGATATTAATTCATTTTCATTTAAAGTAATTATTGATAAATATGGACTTACTAATTGCCATCTTCTTGCTTTCTGTTTCGCAGTTCCTTTCTTCCTCTCTTTCTTCGTTTGTGATCTGATGATTTTCTATAGTGGTATGCTTTATTTCCTTTATCTTTTATGTATAGGTATTTACTTTGTGACTACCATGAGGCTTAAAATAAAAATATAGTTATAACAGCCTATATACTTTTGCCACTGAATTTTACACTTCCATGTGTTTTCATGAGGCAGGTACAGTGGTGATGAACTCCCTCAACTTTTGTTTGTTTGGGTAAAGTCTTTATTTCTCCTTCATTTCTGAATGACAGCTTTGCCAGTTAAAGTAGTAGTCTCAGTCATCAGCTTTTTTCTTTCAGAATTTTGAATATATCATTCCACCCTTTCCTGCCTTACAAGGTTTCTTCTGAGAAATCTGCTGAGAGTTTCTTTTCATATAAAACAAGGTTTTTTCCTCCCAATTGCTGCTTTCAAAATTCTTTGTCTTTGATTTTTGATAGCTTTATTATAATGTATCTTGGGAAAATCTTCTTTGGGTTACATCTATATAGGGACTTAAGAGATTCATGGACACAAATGTTCATGATCTTGTCCTAGATTTGAGAATTTCTTTTCTCTTTTTAATTTATTTTTAATTGAAGGATAATTGCTTTACAATATTGTGTTGGTCTCAGCCATACATCAACATGATCCAGCCATAGGTATACATATGTCCCCTCTTCCTTGAACCTCCCTCCTGGAAATTTCTTAAAATAAGTTTCCTGCCCTTTCTCTCTCTCTTCTTTGGGGATGTCCACAATGAAAATATTAGTTACTGGATGGAGCCCCATAATTCACATAGGCTTTCTCCACTATTTTTTCATTCCCTTTTCTTCTATGACTTGCTAATTTCACATGACTCATCTTCAAGTTCACAGATTCTGTCTTCAGCTTGATCAAGTCTGTATTGCAGACTTGATCTCTATTGCATTTTTTAAAACCTCGTTCTCTACATTTCTTCAGCTCCAGAATTTCTGTTTGGTTCTTCTTACCATTTCTATTTCTCTGTTAAACTTCTCATTTTTGTTTGTGTATTGTTTTCATGATTTTGTTGTCTACATGTGCTCTCTTACAGCTCACCAAGTTTCTTTAAAACGATTAAGTTTGAATTCTATGGCAATTCATAGATCTCCAATTCTTTGCGGCCTGTTACTGGAAAATTATTCTGCTCCTTTTGGTGGTGTCATGTTTCCTTGCTTTTGTCCATGTTTCTTGTAACTTTGTGTTGATATCTGTGTATTTGATGGATCACTCATCTCTTCTAGACCTTACAAACTGATTTTGGTGGAGAAGACCTTTACCTGCCAGTGGGTACAGGGAAGCTGGTTGGATGGGGTATGTTGATTGCAGGTACAGGCCAGGCCCAGCACTGTAGTCTCTGTGCAGCTCACCAGCTGAGGTCAGTACTGGCAAGGACGGTATGAGTCCTCAACTGCCGGTAGCTACAGAGGCGGGGGTAGCTACAGTGGTGACAGTTTGTGGGCACCTTCTGATCCTTTTTTTCCCATGGGGATTTTATTGCTGATGGGCTACCTCTTAGCACTGGATCCAGCCTGTGGACACTCTCCTGGCAGTGGTAACACAGGTGTCTGATGTATAGGTGTCGATGGCACAGAGACACAGCAGAGGTCTGGTGTGCAGGCACTCACAGAGGGATGGTGGTTCCAGGTTCTGGTGTGCTGACTAGTTCACAACGGTGGTGGCTCCAGCATCTCAGGTGCATGAGTGTGCAGCTACCATGAAGCTGGGATCTGAAGCATGGGTGCCACCACAACAGCCAGGGTTCTGGGGTCTGGGGTATGCACAGGGTTGAGGGAGGCAGCTGGCAGTCCTGGTCCCAGGGCAGCAGACCAGCAGCTTCTTCTGGGGAGGGAAGAATAAGGTGCAGCAGCATCTCTCTCCCTAGGGTGTCCTGTGGTGGTGATGGCTGCTGGTTAACTCCATGGTGAAAGCACCCAGCGTCCTCTGTGGAGTAGGCAACTGGGGCCCATGCCCGCTATCACTACAGGTTCCTCTGCTGTGAAAGCTGTGGGGAAGTTGCAGCCACCATGGGGGCGGTAGAGGTCCTTAGCAGCAAAGGCTAATGGAGTCCTTCACAGAGCTGGCCACTGGGGACCATGATGGCACAAGCTGTGTAGCTGATACAGATACCTCGATCTTCTCTGTTCCTTGCCATCTCATCTAAGCTGATTCCCCTTAATCCTTTCTGCTCATTAATTCTTCATTTCTGCTCCACTGCGTTAATACAGATTCTTAACTGGATTTCTGAGCCATCCCAAAGCCAATTCCGTTTAGGTATCGATGTCCAACTGTTGATTTTATGTAAGGACAGATGCTGATTATCTCCTGCTCTGCAATCTTGCTGACATCACTCCACCCCCATTATTCTCTGAGGGTCTATTTCAATCTGATTTTTTAATCTGGGCAGAGTTTTCCACATCTCACATGAACCTTTTGTGCTTTTCCTTTCTTCTCAACAATTATTACCTCTTTTCCAACATTTGGGTGAGTCCACTGTTCTCACTCTCATGAACACATTTCTGGTTTGACCATAGAGCATTCATCCCCTCCCTCACGCAACAGCACTCTTAAATTCCCTCCAGAGAACAGCTTTCCTTATTTTCAAGTCCAGGGATGCGCATATAACTTGGGGACAGGTCAGTCTGTGCATTCCAGCCACCTGGTCACATGACTGCTTTAGGTCTGCATAGTGGAGTTAGGCTGAATCCTTCTGAAAAGTGATAACTCTCATGTCTATATTTGAATCTGGAAGACTATACACTGGAGCTGTGCCAGCAATATGCTGATCACAAAATATAAATGTGAGGTTTTTAATTATTCAACTTTTTAACATTTATGGCACTTTTCAGATTTTATTTCTTCTTATGTTAGTAAGAAGTGTGGTAAATTGTATTTCTCCAGGACATAAATTTGCCAGATTGTAGCAATGCCCCTTTTTCATTCCTGATACTGGCTGTGCCTTCTCTCTTTCCTAGAGTCAGTCTCCCCAGGACATAAATTTGCCAGATTGTAGC
>NW_011494629.1:2660964-2661491 GCF_000754665.1 Bison bison bison
CAAGCTGGTTTTAGAAAAGGCAGAAGAACCAAAGATCAAATTGCCAACATCCTCTGGATCATTGAAAAAGCAAGAGAGTTCCAGAAAAACATTTATTTCTGCTTTACTGACTATGCCAAAGCCTTTGACTGTGTGGATCACAATAAACTGTGGAAAATTCTGAAAGAGATGGGAATATCAGACCACCTGACCTGCCTCTTGAGAAACCTATATGCAGGTGAGGAAGCAACAGTTAGAACAGGACATAAAACAACAGACTGGTTCCAAATAGGAAAAGGAGTACGTCAAGGCTGTATATTGTCACCCTGCTTATTTAACTTATATGCAGAGTACACCATGAGAAACGCTGGGGTGGATGAAGCACAAGCTGGAATCAAGATGGCCAAGAGAAATATCAATAACCTCAGATACGCAGATGACACCACCCTTATGGCAGAAAGTGAAGAAGAACTAAAAAGCCTCTTGATGAAAGCGAAAGAGGAGAGTGAAAAAGTTGGCTTAAAGCTCAACATTCAAAAAACTAAGAT
>NW_011494629.1:2661854-2678592 GCF_000754665.1 Bison bison bison
TGGATGTGAGAGTTGGACTATGAAGAAAGCTGAGCGCAGAAGAATTGATGCTTTTGAACTGTGGTGTTGGAGAAGACTCTTGAGAGTGCCTTGAACTGCAAGGAGATCCAACCAGTCTATCCTAAAGGAGATCAGTCCTGAGTGTTCACTGGAAGGACTGATGTTGAAGCTGAAACTTGAATACTTTGGCCACCTGATGCAAAGTGCTGCCTTATTGAAAAAGACCCTGATGCTGGGAAAAATTGAGGGCAGGAGGAGAAGGGGACGACAGAGGATGAGATGGTTGGATGGTATCACTGACTCAATGGACATGGGTTTGGGTGGACTCTGGGAGCTGGTGATGGACAGGGAGGCCTGGAGTGCTGCAGTTCATGGGGTTGCAGAGTTGGACACAACTGAGCGACTGAACTGAAATGATACTCTACTGCATATTTATTTTGTATTTCATTAATTCATGTTTGTTTTATTTCTTCCTTTTAACTGCATTCAATTTTCTCTTTAACTTTTTATAGTGGATGTATTTTGATTGTTTCTAATCTTTTCTCCTTTCTAAAATGTGCGTTTGAGACTGCAAAATTTCTGCAAAATATAGATTTAGCTGTATCCATACATTTTGATAATTAATGTTTCATTTGCATGATTTTCAAATCATTATTATTCAGAATATTTTCACAACTTACATTATAATTTTTTTTGTTGCTTCAATGAGATAAATGCATTTCCTAACTGTCAAATTGTGGAGACTTCAGGTATCTTCTTGTTTTTAAATTCTAGCTTATTGCAATTGTAGTTAAAGAACATGCATTGAATGATTTCAATCATTTAAATTTGAAATTAGCTTTGTGTCCTGACTATGGCTAATTTTAAAATATTCTTTGTGTACTTGAAAAAATGGGCATTCTTCAGCTATTGGGTGTCCTACATATAAAACAAAACTGCTAATTCTACTGTCAAAATCCTTTATATTCTGAATTGATTTTTGTCTTCACATTCAAAAAGTTAAAACTCTCATGATGATTTTTTTCATTTATTTCTAGTAATTTTTGCTTTATATATTTTGAGGCTGTGTTATTGAAGACATGCAAATATGGAGTTATTTGATCTTCTAGGAGAACTGAATCTTTCATCATTACTTTTTTGTCTATTTGTCTGATATAAAAGATCTACTCTATGGGACTTCCCTGACAGCCCAGTGATTAAGACTCTGAACTTCCACTGCAAGGGGCACAGGTTTGATCCTTGGTCAGGGAACTAAGGGGCTTCCCTGGTGGCTCAGGGGTAAAGAATCTGCCTGCAGTTCAGGAGCTGCAGGAGACAATGGCTTCAATCCCTGGGTCAGGACGATCCCCTGGAGTAGAGCATGGCAACCCACTCCAGTATTCTTGCCTGGAGAATCTCCATGGACAGAGGAGCCTGGCAGGCTATAGCCCACAGGATCACAGAGAGTCGGACATGAGTAAAGCAACGTAGCATGCAAACACATAGGGAAGGAAGATCCTACATGGCCCATGGCTCTGCCCACTCCACAAGAGGAAAAAAAAAAAAAAGAAAACAATCTACTCTAGCCTTCTTTAGGTATTAGCATGCTTTTTTTTTCTTTACTCATCACCATTTGTAGTCTTACATCTTAGTTTATTAGTTTGTTCTCTTTTTTCACATTTGACAACATTTGATGTTTATTTCATTTACATTTAATTACTCATCTACTAGGGTTAAGACTACCATCTTACAAATGATTTCCTATATTTCCATCATGTTCAATGTTGCTTTTTCTCTTCTTCCTTGCCTTTTGTTTTTAAAAAATTCTTCCCTACTCTACCCCTCCCCCATGAGTGTGAAAATTATCTACTACTTTACAATTCTCAAAAGAGTATTCTACAGACTACAATATACATTCTTGATTTTGGCTCTCTTCTCTAACAATGCAAGAATGCAGGAGCTCTTTGAATACAATTCCCTTCCCCCGGTAAATATGCCCTTACTTTCACATACTTTAGCTCAATAAATATATTTCAAATCTCAGAAGACATTATGTTTTTTAAACAGTTAACACTCCTTTTGACTTGTCCATGTTTTAGAATTCTATTACTTTTATTCCTTCCTGTATTTCTGACCTTCCATCTGGCATCACTGTGGTTTAGCTTAAAAATATCCTGTCTTATATTTACAATATGCAGGTATTAAAGCCTTCTCATTTTTATCTCCTCTTAATTCATGTAGCATGCTAACCACCAGGTAGAGATTCAAGGTTTATGTTTATTTTCCTTAGCACTTTGAGGATACCTGTATCTCCTAAGCCAAAGTCACACAAACATTCTCCTGTGCTTCCTACCATAAGTTTCACAGTTTTCAGTTTTACATTTAGGGTTACATTCCATTTTGAGTTGATTTTTGTATGTGGTGTTAAATATGGGTTAATATTCATTTTTCACATATGAATGATCAATTATTCCAAGACTGGAAAAACCTGTTCTCTCTTCATTGAATGTCCTTTATCTGTTTATAAAAAATGAAGTGTCTCTCTGTGTTTGTGTCTATTTCTGAATTCTCTTTATTCTATTTACCTGTAATTACTCCAATACCACCCCTTCATGGATTACAGTCTTGTCATGGAGAAGGGGCTTGAGTAACTCAGTGAAGCTATGAGCCATGTTGTACAGGGCCATCCAAGATGGGTGGGTCACAGTGAAGACTTCTGGACAAAATGCAGTCCACTGGAGAAGGAAATGGCAACCCACTCCGGTATTCTGGAGTGGTTTCTTGCATGGAGAACCCCACGGACAGGATGAAAAGGCAAAAATATATGACACCAGAAGATGAGCAACCCCTAGGTTGGAAGGTGTCCAATATGCTGCTGGGGAAGAGTGAAGGGCAATTATTAATAGCTCCAGAAAGAATGAAGTGGATGGGCCAAAGCAGAAACGATGCCCAGTTGTGGATGCGTCTAGTAGTGAAAGCAAAGTCTGATGCTGCAGAGAACAATACTGCAAAGGAACCTGGAATGTTAGGTCCGTGAATTACAGTAAACTGGATGTGGCCAAGCAGGAGATGGCAAGAGTGAACATTGACATCTTAGGAACCAGTGAACTAAAATGGATGAGAATAGGCGAATTTAATTTAGATGACCATTACATCTACTACTGTGAGAAAGAATTCCTTGGAAGAAATGGAGTAGCCCTCATAGCCAACAGAAGAGTCCAAACTGCAGTATTTGGGTGAAACCTCAAAAATGACAGAAAGATCTCAGTTCCTTTCCAAGGCAAACCATTCAACACCAGGGTAATCAAAGTCTATGTCCCAACCACTAACGCTGAAGAAGCTGAAGTTGAAAAGTTCTATGAAGACCCACAAGACCTTTTTGAGCTAACACAAAAAAAAGATGTCCTTTTCATCATAAAGGACTGGAATGCAAAAGTATGAAGTCAAGAGATACCTAGAGTAACAGGCAAGTTTGGTGGCGGAGTACAAAATAAAGCAGGGCAAAGGCTAATAGAGTTTTGCCAAGAGAATGCATTGATCATAGCAAATACCCTCTTCCAACAACACAAGACTCTACACAGACATCACCAGATGGTCAATACTGAAATCAGGCTGATTATATTCTTTGCAGGCAAAGACGGACAAGCTCTATACAGTTAGCAAAAACAAGACTTGGAGCTGACTATGGCTCACATCATCAGCTCCTTATTGTAAAATTCAGGCTTAAATTGAAGAAAGTAGGGAAAACCATTTAGGCCATTCAGGTATGACCTAAATCAAATCCCTTATGATTATACTCTAGAGGTGATGAGTAGATTCAAGGGATTAGATCCGGTAGACAGAGTGCCTGAATAACTATGGATGGAAGTTAGTAACAGTGTAAATGAGGCAGTGACCCAAACCATCCCAAAGAACAAGAAGATTAAGTGGTTGTCTATGGAGGCTTACAAATAGCTGAAGAAAGAAGAGAAGCAAAAGGCAAAGGAGAAAGGGAAAGATATGCCCAACTGAATGCAGAGTTTCAGAGAATAACAAGGAGATACAAGAACTTTCCTGTTCATAAATGAACAACGAAGAAATAGAGGAAAACAATAGAATGGGAAAGACCAGAGATCTCTTCAAGAAAATTGGAGATATCAAGGGAGTATTTCATATGAGGATGGGCACAATAAAGGACAGAAAAGTTAAGGACCTAACAGAAGCACAAGAGATTAAGAAGAGGTGGGAAGAATACACAGAAGAACTATACGAAAAAGCTCTGAAAGAACCAGATAACCACAATGACATCATGTCACTCACGTAGAGCTGACATTCTGCAGTGTGAAGCCAAGTGGGCCTTAGGAAGCATCACTACAAACAAAGCTGGTGGAGATATTTAAAATCTTAAAAGATGATGCAGTTAAAGTGCTGCACTCAGTATGTCAGCAAATTTGGAAAATTCATCAGGACCACAGGACTGGAAAAGGTCAGTTTTCATCTCAATCCCTAAGAAGGGCAATGACAAAGAATGTTCAAACTGCTGTACAACTGCACTCATTTCACATGACAGCAAGGTTATGCTCAAA
Source organism: Bison bison bison (assembly GCF_000754665.1). Classification (NCBI taxonomy): domain Eukaryota; kingdom Metazoa; phylum Chordata; class Mammalia; order Artiodactyla; family Bovidae; genus Bison; species Bison bison. The sequence goes on from NW_011494629.1 coordinate 2,666,399, forward strand.
ATCCTTCAAGCTAGGCTTTGGCAGTTTGTAAACCGAGAACTTCTAGATGTACAAGCTAGGTTTAAAAAAGGCAGAAGAACCAGAGATCAAATTGCCAACATTCGTTGGATCATAGAGAAAGCAAGGGAGTTCCAGGAAAATAATATCTATTTCTGTTTCACTGACTACATTAAAGCCTCTGACTGTGTGGATTGGAACAAATTGTGGTAAATTCTTAAAGAAATGGGAATACCAGACCACCTAACCTGTCTCCTGAGAAACCTGTATGCAGGTCAAGAAGCAAGTTAGAACCAAACATAGAACTAACATGACTGGTTCAAAATTAGGAAAGAAGTACAACAAGGCTGCATATTGTCACCCTGCTTATTTAACTTATATGCAGAGTACATCATGTGCGTGTACATCATTTCCCATGTACATCATGCGAAATGCCTGGCTGGATGAATCACAAGCTGGAATCAACACCACCAGGAGAAATATCAACAATCTCAGATAAGCAGATGATACCACTCTAATGAAAGAAGGCAAAGAGGAACTAAAGAGCCTCTTGATGAGGGTCAAAGAGGAGAGCAAAAAAGCTGGCTTGAAACTTAACATTCAAAAAACTAAGATCATGGCATCTGGTCCCATCGCTTCATGGCAACTTTATTTTCTTGGGGTCCAAAATCCCTGCCAACAGCGACTGCAGCCATGAAATTGAAAGACGCTTTCTCCTTGGAAGGAAAGCTATGAAAAACTTAGACAGCATATTAAAAAGTAGAGATATCATTTTGCTGACAAAGGTCCATGTAAGTCCAAGCTATGGTTTTTTTCTAGTAGTCATGTACAGATGTGAGAGTTGGACCATAAAGAAGACTGAGCACCAAAGAACAGATGCTTTTGAATTGTGGTGCTGGAGAAGACTCTTGAAAATCCCTTAGACAGCAAGGAGATCAAACCAGTCAATCCTAAAGGAAATCAACCTGAATATTCACTAGAAGGACTATGCTGAAGCTCCAATACTTTGGCCACCTGATGCAAAGAGTTGACTCAACAGAAAAGACCCTGATGCTGGGACAGATTTAAAGAAAAAGGAGGAGGGGGTGGGAGAGGATAAGATGGTGAAACAGCCATCATTGACTCAATGGGCATGAATTTGAGCAAACTCTGAGAGACAGAGGAGGACAGAGAAGCCTGATGTGCTACAGTCCATGTGGTTGCAAAGAACTGGACATGACTCAAGTGACCAAATAACACTACCACCACCACCGCACTGTCTTGATCACTATGATTTTATAATAATTCTTGAAATCAGCTAGTGTTAGCATTGCAGTCTATTTCTTTTACTTCCAAATGGCTTTTACATTTTCACAGCTTTTCAACTGCTAGAAAAAACTTTTGGGATTCTGGTGGCAGCTGCATAAAATCTATTGATCAAGTGAGAGAGAATTAAAACTGTAATAATATTGTGTCTTCTGACCTGAGAATAGGGTACTTCTTTACGTCTTTAACTTCCATCCACATTGTTTTGTAGTTCTTACTGAACAGTCTTACAGATATCTTATCAGATTTAACTCTACATTGTTCATGGAGAGTTTGCAGAGGATACTCCCAGTTGTTGAATTTTGTGAAATTCCTTTTCTGTATTTATTTAGATAATCTTATGGACTGCTTCTTTACTACTTTATCAATATGATAAATTATATCTCTTTCCTACAGTTTTTTGGACAAATGGAATACAGCTGTAATTAACTGTATTAATGTGGCTGTCTGCTAATCCTAACAGCTTTGTCAGCTATGGGGAATGAAGAATTTTTCTCATATTGTCCTGACTTGATAATTTCAGTTGGATATCAGACAATGTAAAACTTGCCTTCTTGGGTACTGTATGAGTTTGTATTCCTAATAACATTCTTTGCCATGAGATGCAGTTAAGCTACTCTGGCTTGATCTTTTGATATCTTGCTCTTAAGATTTGTTCAGCAGGACAAGAACAAATTTTAATTTAGGGCTAATTATTCTCCATGACAGAGGCAAGGCCCTTGTCAGCCCTCTACCCAGTGGCCCTTGAATTATAAGTCCTTCCAGCTAACTGGTAGAAACAGACATTCCCTTACTATGAGTTATAGTAGCATTCCCTCTAATCCTTGGAGTGGTTCATTTCCTGGCATTAGCTAGTTTCCTCACACACAGCACTCTGCAAAACAATCAAAAGGAATCCTCTATCAATCCAGAGACTTTCCTCTTTGTGCTCTCTCCTCTCCAAAACTCTACCCACAAACTCTTGCCCCTGGGCTTCCCAAGACTCTCAGGTCAGTCTCCTCATTATGGGAAATCTGCTGAACTCTACCTGGGTCCCTCCCTCCCTGCTCTGGGATTGTGAAAACCTTCTCAGTGCAGTCAGCTGAAATGATCATCGAGTGTTTTCAGTCTTGCAGGGATCAATGTCAGTCACTCCTTTATGTTCAAAGTCTTTAAAAAATATAGTTTCGTATATTTTGCATGCTTTTTCAGTTGTTTTAAGGGAAAATAAATCCAGTGCCTATTATCCAATGTGACCTAAAGTAAAAGTCTGAGGATCTCTTCTATTGTCTGTTCTTGTTGCTGCTTTTCTTTCATGCTATCTTGCCTCATTATCTGCCAGGTTACATACTTTCTTTCAATATATGTAAATTTTTTTTCACTTTTTAAATTACCATACAGTAAAATGGACTTCTTTAGCTGCAAAATTCTGAGAACTTCAGCATACATATATCCATATAATTACTACCATAATGCATAGCAATTCAATCATCCCTAAAAAACTTCCTTGTGTTATTATCCCTTTATACTCACATTCTCCCCCTATCTCTAACTCCTTGGAAACACTGATCTGGTATCTACAGTTTTTTTGAGAATGTCATTAAAAATAGGGTTATCCAGTATGCAGCTTTGAGACAGATTTCCTTCACTCAGTATGCCTTTGGGGTTCACTCATGCTGTTGCATGTGTCAACTGTTTGTTTCTTTCTCAAAGTGCCATAGTCTGTTCTTCCAATCACCCACTGCAGGATATTTGGGTTGTTTCCAGTTTGGGCAATTATGCAAATGAACTGCTATAACCATTTACATATAAGTGTTTAGTAAACATGAGTTTTTATTTCTCCTTGGTAAAGATTGAGTAGTGAAATCGTTGTGTCATATACTGAGTATATCTTTGATTTTTAAAATATCCAACTAGATATTTTCCAGAATAGCTGTACCATTTTGCATTCCCACTAACATGAGATCCAGTTGCTCCATATCCACACAAAATTCAGTATTGTTAGTTTAGTCATTCTCACAAGTGTGTGATGATCCTTCGCTATGGCTTTTATTTGCATTTCCCTGGTAGTCAATGACATTAATTTTTTTAAATGTGCTTAACTGCCATCCTTATATTCTCTTTAGGAAGTGTCTGTTCCAGTACATTGTCCGTTCTTCAGTTGAGCTGTTTTCTTAGGAGTTTTGAGAGTACTTTATTTATTTTGGGAACAAATACTAAGCTGAATATGTAACTTGCAATTATTTTCTCCCGGTCTGTAGATCATCTTTTCATTCTCTTAACAGCGGTTTTCACAGCACAAAAGAATTTACTTTGATGATGTCTGATTTATCCATTCTTCTTTTATGCATTATGCTTTTGATGTTAGATCTAAAGACTCCCTTGGCACAGGTTGCAAAAGTTCTTCTCCAAAAATTATAATACAGTTTTATATTTTATGTTTGGATATACAATGAATTTTTAGTTAATTTTTGTATAAAGATGTCAGGCATAGGTCAAAGTTCAATTATTGCATGTGGATGAGCAACCAGTCCAACACCATTTGTTGAAAAGACTATCCTTTCTACATAAAATTGCTTTTGCATCCTTGTCAAAAAAGCAAATGGCTATATTTCTATGGATATATTTCTGGGCTTTATATTCTTTTTCACTGATCTATGTGTCAATTCTTTTGTTGATACCATACTTTCTAGGTTACTGTAACATTATAAGGTCTTAATATTGAGTAATATGATGCTTCCAACTTCATCTGCCTTTTTCAAAACTGCTTTAGCTATACCTTTGTACTTCCATATAAATTTTAGAGTCAGCCTGTTTGTATCTGCAAAAATTACCATTTGAATTTTTACTGGCATTCTATTAGATCTATATAACATTTTGGGAAGAATTGCTGAAATCTTTAAAAATTCTTTAAAACTCTACATTTTTACTGGTGAATCTTCTAATTCACAAACACAGTATGCTTCTCCATTTATTTAGATCGTCTCTAATTCATTTCATCATTACTTTATAGTTTTCACTATACAGATTCTGTATATGTTTTGTTAAATTTAGAGCTATGTATCTTTTTTTTTAGCTACTGTAAATAGTATTCTTTCAAAATATTATTTTTAATTGTTCACTGTAGGCATATAGGAACATAATTATTTTAGTTGTTGACTGCATATCCTATGATCTTACTAAACTCTCTCATTGGTTCTCAGAGTTGTTTCTGTTTAGAATACTTGTGAATTTTTTCCACGTAAAATCATACTAGCTGCAGAGACAGTTTTATTTCTTCCTTTTCACTCCACATGACTTTAAAAATTTGCTTTGGCTACGCCAGCATAGCCAGATTTACTGCTGCACACGGGTTTTCTCTAGTTGCGCGAGTGGAGGCTACTCTGTAGTTGCAGGGTGTGGGCTGCTCACTGCAGTGGCTTCTCTTGTTGCAGAGCATGGGCTCTAGGCCACCTGGGTTTCAGTAGTTGTGGTGCATGGGCCTAGTGGCCTAGCAGCAAGTGGAATCTTCCCAGAACAGGGATTGAACCCGTGTCCCCTGCATTGGCACGTGGATTTCCACCCACTGGACTCCCAGTAAAGTCCTCAATCCACATGCCTTTTATTTCTGTTTCTTGTTCATCTGGAATCTAATATTTCTAGTGTGACGTTGAACAGAAATAGAAAGATTAAACATCTATGCCTTGATCCCCATAGAGGAATCACATTTCGCTTTTCATCACTAAACACGATATTAGCTATCAGTTTTCTGTAGATGCCCTTTATCGAGTTGAGGATTTTCCCTTTATCCCTAGCTTGCTGAGCATTTTTATCATGAATGGGTGTTGTATTTCTGTCAAATACTTTTTCCGTATCAACTGATATGATCGTGTACCTTTCCTTTTGTAAGGAAATGAGATTCCCTTTGACATTAACATGGTGAATTAGTTGATTCTTGAATATTGCCTTCCTAGGATATACTCTGCTTTGTTATGGCATATTCTTTTTATATTGCTAGAATTGACTTTTTAGCATTTTACTGAGTTTTTTCTTCCCTTCTATATCCTTGAAAGATTAGGATATCAGATAACATAGATAAGATTAGGATATCAGATAACATAGATAAGATTAGGATATCAGATAACATAGATAAAAGTGTCTGTCACTTTTTTTGTGTGTGTGGTACTGCCTTTATATAGTTTTGATATAAAGGCAATGCTGGCTTCATAAAACAATTTGAAAAGTGTTCCTTTCTCTTCAATTTTCTGGACTAGCCTGTAGAATTGGTGTTATTTCCTTTTTAAAATGTTTCATAGAATTCAACAGTGAAACTATCTGGGAGATATTTTTGATGCTAATTCAATCTTGTTAATAGGTATAGGAGTATTCAGGTGATCTATCCCATCTTGGATGAGTTTCAGTAGTTTGTGGCTTTCATAGAGTTAGTTTGTTTCAACTAAGTTGTCAAATAAATGTGTGTAGGTTTGTTCAAAATAGTCCATGACTATGAATCCATGATCAGCATCTCTTTATGCAGGGTCTATAGTGATAGTGGTATTTTGTGTTTTTTTCTCTGTCAGTCTTACAAGAGACCAAACATATTTATTTTTTCCAAAGAATTCGTTTTTGGTTTCATTGTTTTTTCTATTGTTTTGTCTGTTTGGTTTCATTGTTTTTTCTATTGTTTATCTGTTTGGTTTCATTGTTTTTTCTATTGTTTCTATTGTTTTGTCTCAAATGTCATTGATTTCTGCTCTTACCTTTATTTCTTTCCTTCTGTTTGCTTTGGATTTTCTAGTTTTCCCTAACTTCTCAAGGTGAAAACTTGGGTTATTGATTTGAGACCTCTTTCTTCCTCTAAACATTTACTGTTATAAATTTCCCTTTAATTACTGTTTCAGCTGCATCTCACACATTTTAATACATTTTCATTCTTGTTCATATCAAAATGTTTTCTGATTTTCCTTGAGAATTTTTCCTGCAAAAACACTGGTAGGAAAGGGCAAGGGCAGAGACATTTTAGCATATACCTATGCAACCCACGTGCCTCAACTGCACTGTGACGGTAACTGACAGGCCCAAGCCCAAGTGCCACCTTGACTTCACTTATTTGGTGGACAGCTGGGACAGGGATACAGACAAGGACGCAGCCCCACAGACTGCTCTGGGCGTTGGGTAACAGTGCAGGGTGGGGCTTTTGCACTTTGGGACACAGCACATGCTGGCAAAACATGAGCACAAGTCAAGTCAGGCTGAGGACCATGAGCTGACGTGGAGCAATATACAGGAAACAGACAGAATTATCAAGTAGGAAGGGTTGGGAGTTCTGGCGGCTCATACCTTGGCTGGTGTCTGGCTGCAGGGAGCTCAGAGGAAGTGGGGGTGAAGATTCGGGGGCCTCTACTGCTGGGTGCTCGGCCACCGGACAGATGATAAACCACCTCTTCCCAGTATGCAGGACTAAGAAGAAGGACAGAAGCAGCTGGTGAGAGTGAGTAGGTGACCCCTCGCCGCCAATATCAGACCTGATAATGGGGATTTGAGGAATTCATCTCACACCAGTGGGGAGGATGTGCAGCCCGCTCAGGGGGCTCCTCACTGGCATTAGAGGCTCTCATAAGTCCCCCCAGCACGGGCTTATTTCCAAGGTCACCGGAAGTACATCAGTGAAGTGGTAATGCTGGCTGGGGGACCAGCAGGGCAGTGAGTCCACATCATGCTCAGTCCCCACCCAGACCAGACATGGCTCTTCAGACAGGGCAGCTGTCCCCAGATGGGGACACGCTCACCATACACTCCAGCAACCCCCCAGTGTGATGGCCAAAACCCGTACAATATGCTCAGTGGGAGGCCCTTATCAAATGCCTACTGGAAGCAGAGAAAGGACAATGGCAGACATGACTCCTCCAAAGGCATGTCTGATTGGCAGGGACAGCCGTGAAGGGAGACATACCATTTTGCTGGTACACCGGGGCATTTGCTTGGGATTGGCGATTCTCCTGAAAGAGGTGAAGGATCAGAACTCAGCCGACTGCATGGAACAAGAACTTCCTTCAGAGCACAGCACTGTCTCAAATCCTCTAAGAGGCCTCAAGAGCTCGGACATTTCTAACTGGACAGAAGGCACCTACCCTCCCGGCCACCTCACCCGACACTGCATGGCATACAGGTTCCTCTAGCAGGCCACATCACAGCACTGTACTCGCAGAGCCTGGAGCTGGGGTATAAGTAGGCCCAGCCCCTCCCAGGACCTCATAACAGGGACTTACCTCCCCAGCACCCAGGCCACAGGTGCTGAGGTGTGGCGGGCTCACCCCAGGGTCGGAGGCACGGTCCACATCCGTGTCCTCACTGAGCATATCCTCTGCCTTGTCCATGACATCCTTCATCTGCTCAATGAATGTCTCCCGCTCGGCCTGCAGGATGAAGTCGTGCTCCACCTGCAACAACACATCAGCCCTGCTGGCGGGGCTGTGCCTCAGGCCACTGGCCGCACAGCGTCTTCACTGATGGATTTATTTGGTTTCTACTCTGGACTAAGCCAAGAGGGGAGACACGGCCACTGAGCTCAGTCACCAACAGCAGGGCTACACAGTTCAGCAAGAAGCCACAGCAGGCCTCCACGTGATGCCCCAGTGCTATCAACAAGAGGCAGCCACTGGCAGAGGTGGGAGGACAAGCAAGGCTGGCACCAGTACTCCCCTCAATGGGGCTGGCATGCATGTGCCCAGCGACACAAGGAGACAGTCCCAGGGGAAGGGCCGTGGGCTCATCCGACAGGCATGACGACAGCCTCACCATGTAGGTAGCGATCTCGTCAGGCGCATCCCCATCCAGGTCAAACTTGAACGTCACCATCTTGTGGTTGTGTGTCTCCAGCTGGCACTCCACCATCTTGTCGCCCGTGTTGCACACCTAAAGGACACTCAGGCAGTGAGGCCAGGGAGGACACCGTGCCCAGCCTACCCTGTCTTGCCGGCCTGCTCTGCCTGGCTACTCACGTTCAGGATGGTCAGTCGGGGCCGACTGGCCCTCTCCTGGCGGGAGCGCACACGCGTGGACCTGCGGTGATGTTTCCGGGCGGCCTTGCCTTCCAGCTTTCCCCCACCAAATGCACCTTCGCAGCTGTCACTCATCTCTCTTCCAGAAGGGACATCAGAGCCTCCATAGCTACATGAAAACCAAGAATGTTACAGCACCCAGGGGAACCCAGCCTGCCTCACATGGGAAACTTGGCTTTCCAGAAAACCAACAGAAGCTTTACTGTCTGGGTGTGCTAGGTGGAAACCCCAGAGGGTCTAAAGCTGCCCATGCACAACAGAGGGACCCTGAGCCCACTGCCCCTCCTAACCCTGTAATATCTGGCCTGGACAGTGCTGGGGTCATACGGGGCATATGACCTTTCTGACCTAGGACCTAAGTCTTCTCAGCTCCTGACCTGTGAATCACACTTAATCGGCTCACAGTATATGTCAGGATTAAGACACAACCCACCCCATGCCTTGGTTCCCCCATCTGTTGAACAGCAATGGGAACACATCAACAAGGTGGAGCTACTGTGGCATTTGAGGAGAGTTTGCAGAGCACTGAGCTTGGTGCTGCCATGACCAGGAGGGTGGGACACAAGATCACTTCCTGTAACCAGCTCCCTCCCTAAACACAACATTGGCCACGCCTGAGGTGCTGGGAGACCTGGGATGTGGGCCGGACTCTGCCCTGCTCTCCCAGCCTTCCACAGTCCCCGGACCTGGTGACTATCCATCCATAGCCTCTCCCTGCTCTCAGCACTGCACACCAGCACCAGGACCCGAAATACAACTGGGAGTATCTGACTACCAAACAACAGCAAGCACTGACAAACCCCCCAGAGGAGCTCCTTGAGGCTCCCCCAGCTCAGGCTTGGAAATGGGCGACATTGTTAGAAGATCTGACATACACGGGCAAAGTGTGCCATTACCTCTCACAGCTCTGAGGGAGGCTGGGCTGCTTGTCCTGTGAGGCCTGCTCCTGAAATAAAACCACGGAAAGGAGGCCAGGTCACATTCATTCCCCCGCGACACAGCCGCGTGCAGTCTGCCATCTCCCCACCATCACCGCCCAGCCCGCCACCCACTCCCTTCTGACTGCAGGGAGCAAATCACGTGCAGGCTGGCAGGAGCGAGGGATTTTATGTTTAACACTTAGAGCCAAGCAGATTCCTATAAGCTGAGGCCACCTCCTTTCCAAACATGTTAACCCACTTTGATCATCCCTACGAGGGAGCACATGGCCCAGGAAGAATTAGCACAGATTCTTCCCATCGCCTCCAAGAAAAGGACTCTGAATCCATGTGTAAAAATCAGGGTCTCCAGCTGGATGTGTGATTAAGGAAAATCCATCCAGGGACAGCAGAGGGAGAAGAACAGCACCCGTGGCTGTCCCTCGACACACACTTCCACCTTCCTGAGGGTATTCCTGACTTCTGGAGCTGAGCCACAAGGTCACAGCACAGGAGGGCTGCAGTGAGGCTGGGGTCAGGAATCAAGGTGACGGACTGGGGGCTGAGCCCCTAGGGGAGGGCCACACACCTCGGGGGCTGGCTCCACCGTCAGCTGAACGGTCGGGCAGGGACCAGGGATCCCAGGCCCACTGGGCAGTGGCAGGGTAGCAGGTGGCAGGAGCGCAGCGGTCTGGACAGGCACGCTCTGAGGAGCTGCTATCACTGTGGGGGCCAGAGAGCCGGGGAGCTGAGGCAGGAGCTCAGGGACAGGAGGCAGCAGCACTTCCGGCAGAGGCGGGGAGAGAATGGCGGCAGGCGCAGGCACTGTGGCGACCTGGGTGGTGACATCCACAGCATATGTAGGCGGGTGGCCAAGCAGGATCTGAGGACACAGGGGACAGGGATGCGACTGGGGTGCGGGCCATCGCCTCCCCTGAAGGTCCTGGACCAAAGCAGGCGCTTCCATCACCCAAGGGAGTAAGCAAGTGATGAGGACGAACCTCCCCATGCACCCACACCCCACAGTCAAATCACAGCGTGCGTGTATGCAGATTTAGCAAAACCAAGGACAAGACACTCTCATGTCCCCATGGGTATAAAACCAAACCTAAAACCGCACTGCATCCATGAACCTCCAGCTGCTGTCAGGCTGAGAAGCTGAAGTGCGGCACACTTAGCACCTCTCTGGGCTCCCTGCCACCACCCTGCAGGGCCAGATCACGGTGCTACTCCGCCCCAGCCTCCTGTCAGGTCAAAGCCTGTGTTCCAATCCCAGCCGTGAGCAAGAGGGGCTGTGGACCTCAGCCTTCCATGGGGTGACTTAGAAACTGGGCCAGATTCCCTCCTGTTCCCTCTTTAAAGGCTCTCGGGGGAGAGGCTAAGACAGGTTGAAGGAGAGCCATGGCCTGAAACGGCCCTAGTTTGAGGTTTAGGTTGGGAATGGGAATGACCTGCTACAGGGCCTACAAGTATGAGACTGATCAGACATGTGGTATGTGGAGTGAGATGTGAAAGCCACAGCCTAGCTGTGGAACTTTCTCTCCTGGACAGGTGCCCCAGCCTGTCCTTTCTTGGCACAGGGAAGCCTCTGGGCAGCCAGCCTAGCTCATCAGTAAACTCCAGACCCTCTGTTGGCAAGACCACAAGGAGGCCACCAGGCCTGGGCAGTGACCTCTAAGCACCCACACCTTCTCCAGCTGCTAGCTAAGCAGACAACCCAGTGTCAGCAGTGTGCCGGGCCAGCTCACGGCGCAAGACACAGGCCCTGCAATGATACCACACACCCCCAGGCCTCCACTCAGCCCTTGGCTTTCCCCAGATGACCCTGAGCCCTGAGTCAGTATTACTCCAAGTAAGAGATCAGGGAGGTGGTCGCTCAGTCAGGGCACTGGACTGACGATGGGCCTCCTCACACTGGTTTTGAAACAAGCACCAGCCTATTGGGCAATGAAAATCACCCCTTCTCAAAATCAGGGACAAACATCCAGGAGAATCCATGCATACTTATGACAGTGCCTCATTCTAGAATGGATTCAGTGCAAAATGAGTTAGGGGGACACCTGGCCCCGTAGCACACTTTCAGTATGAATCTTCACAATGAAATCAAAAGGGCAGGAGCCTGAACTTAAAAGGCAAAGGACATGCCCACTGGCACATGGCCACTGAGGCTTAGAGCCAAGGCGGGGTCAAGTGGGAGGATCCCTAGGTAAGAGGCTCCCTAGGTAAGAGGATGCCCAGGTGAGAGCCCTGCCCCTAAGGTGAGAGCCCCAGGCCAGCTCCTCTCCACACAGAAGGCTGGGTAACAGGCTTATAGTTACAAAACGCGCATGGGCTGTGCAGGTGTGTGGAGCCACAGGGAGGTCCTCCCAGCCAGCAAGGGGTGTGTCTCTTCACTGGCAGCTCGACAAGCTGCCCATGGCCCTCATCTGGTTCTGAGACAGCATCCTTGTCTGCCATGACTACCTTAGGACCAGTGGCCCATGTACACTCAACACGGCCTAGGTCATCACCAACAGACCCCATCAGAACCCCATTTTCCTCATTTGCTGACTGCAGAGATGGGGGCTGTCCACCTACTTTCCTTTGGCAGGTAACAAGATAAGCAGTGTGAGCCTCTCCAGCACCCATGGAGGGGCTGACGTGGCTGCACCAAGACTGCCAACTCTATCCACGTGAGGGCAGATGCCACAATGCCCAGCATGGCCAGGGACCCTCCGCCCCCACAGACAGCTCCTCCAACACCTGGGAAGGAACCGACAGCGAAGCTTTTAGTCAGCCCAGTCCCCAAGGCTCCTAACACATGCTGGGAAGTAAGAAGAACATTAGACATTCCCCACAACGGGTGAGACGCTGCAGTCATGGGACAGCACTGCCTGCTTGCCCATTCCCACTCTGCTACCCAGGTGAAGGTCCTGAGAAGGAGCAGAGATCTGTGAGCCCCTTATGTGCTAAGGGG
>NW_011494629.1:2678692-2681254 GCF_000754665.1 Bison bison bison
AGGTGGGTTACCTGGCTTCCAGCACTGGCAGCCGGAGCAGCCTGCTCCGGGAGGCGGGCAACACTTGGCTGGTGGGGCTGTGGCAGCACGGGGGGTGTCGGCTGGGGAGCGGCAGCCTGCACAGTCTGCGCTGCGTGGAGGGGAGAAGGCGGGACGTCGCTGGGCACCATCTGCGGAAAGGCCGCTGGGTACACGGGCTGCGCCGGGAGCTGGGCCACAGTGGGGTGAATAGACAGGGCGGCCACGCCCTGTGGGGCCACAGCCAGCAGAGGGATGGCGGTGGCAGTGGCCGCCACATTTGGCACGATGGTCTGGCACGGGACGGCCAGCGGTGCCCCAGCAGGGTGAGGCAGCTTGACTGTCTGCAGAGGCAGAGCCGGCGACGCAGGCAGGGGAGCGGGGGTGGCACTGAGTGGGAGGCTTGGCAAGATGACAGCTGGAGGGAAATACTGAGAGGGGGGAGGCACGGTGGGCCCACTGGTGGCTGGCAGGTCAGGAAGGGCTGTGGGGAGGTTGTCAACTGTGGCCAGTGGAGCGATGGGGGGGACAACAGGAAGTGGAGGCATCTGAAAGAGAACAAGCACGTCAGGACTGGGCCCTGCCGGCAGCACCCTGCACTGGTGAGAGGGGCCACATCACCCCACCAGGACCCGGCCCTGCTGGCAGCACCCTGCACTGGTGAGAGGGGCCACATCACTCCCAGCTTCTGCCCCCAAGACACTTTTCGTGTAGCTGCTGTGGAAGGGAACCAAAACATAAACCCAATTTAAACAAAACCGAGTGTATACGACACTTAAACAGAAGGAAAGACAGGAGGCCTTAGAAGGGTGTGGGATATAGACACGACCTTCAGGATGGCCCCCATTTAGCACTACCTCAGAGTCTCAGGCTGGACCACTCTTCTTGGTTACTGCAAGGATACTGGGGGTCATAATAGTGACCATCAGATACCCAGCTTTGGCATGTTCTCATTCAGAAGTACCAGGACTGTCCAAGCTACCAGACTGGCTCCAAATATCTGAAACTACTTTGGCTGATTCCCTCTAATCTGTGTAAATTCACAATGAGACCAAGTCATTCTTTGACAAGTCATCTGAAAAAAAGCAAATCTTCCAGCCTCTCCTTGCTGGCTGAATGCCCCTGTGCCATGCGGCCTGGGAGAGAACGGCATGTCAAAACAGCAGAGCGCCAGAACCTTCTGTGTCTGGTCTTCCATCCTGGAGACATCTCGTGGATTTAGCACTTGAAACATTTCAGCAGATTCTCTGACAGTTCTAAACTAAAGCCTTTCTGGTTATAGACACATGAGCATCACACAACATGTACCTTTGTGCAGTTATAAGACAGAAAATATGCAAATTGACCTCTGTGTATTTGAAAAGCTACTAAATGCCACGACCACTGGGAGCAAGGTGTTGGATTAACTAGATGCTGAAAGTGACTCCAGTGTAGGAGTGATGAGGACAAGGCAGGTGACAGGCAACAGCTGACATGAAAGCACCTTGTGAGGGGTGCCTGCAAACCGTAGGAACACTCACATCCTCCCTACAAAGAAGCACTTCCCATCCCAGCCCCGTCAACACGCAACAATGGGACCCATGAAATGAAACCCATCCTGCGGTCAAGATTCACTAGAAACATGCATGACCACCGAAAGCATTAGCCTGAGCAAGAGCACCCAAGTATCAACCACGTGCTATCACATGATACTGGTCACATGACACTCCCCAAAAAGACAGTCCAATCTCTGCAGCTGGCAAGCTGCTCAGCTGTCTGCTGGACCCCCAAGAATCCATGGTCCACACAGCCTCGGGTAGCTCCATGGAAAACAGTGACCCAAGCTTTGTGCTCACAGCTCCATCCTGGCTCTTCTGGCCTAACTCTGGACTAAACCTTTCCCAATCTTGGATGCATCTGGGGCAGAAGTCAAAGGCAGAACACACCAGCCCAGCTGTCTTGTCACCAGGGAGTGTTTCCTGAGGCACCCACGTGCCCTGAGGACAAGGACTGGCCAACCAGGCTGGGGGAGCAGGCCAGGCTGGAGAGCAGGGGACAGAGAGGTACCTGCGGGGGGATCTGAGCTAGTGGCTGCAGGGGCGCCGGAGGCATCTGGAGGGGCTTCAGCTGAGCAGGGGCCACCACCTGGGAGGCTGGAGCCAGGTACGGAGGCAGGTGGGAGGGCGCTGGCTGCAGAGGGCCCACGGGTTGTGGGGCCAGGACCTGTGGCAAGGGTACCGGCTGGGCCAGGAGAGAAGGCTAGAAAGAGAGAGGGGCTCCTCTTAGATCAATGTCCTCCTGAGATACATACTTAGACACAACACACATGCACACATACCCACAGTGACACACGTTCAAACATCCAGCCTGGAGCCCAGGACACACAGATCTGAGAGGACCACTCTGTGGAATGAGGGCCTTCCAAATACTGTGTAACCCTCAGCTCCACAGATACAAGAGACCCATCCCCACTTCCGTCCACACCCCAGGCCCTGGGGAACTGCAGAGAAGGAGCGCAGGGGGCCTGGACCTGCCAGGAGGTTCACAGGCCCTGGGCTCAGGCCA
>NW_011494629.1:2681354-2692793 GCF_000754665.1 Bison bison bison
ACAGGCCAGGCTGCAGAGAACACACAGAGCCACGCTCAGCAGCTGCCGTAAGGCCCGCCACCAAGCACGCACTCACCATCTTCAGGGACCCACCTCTCATTCCCTATGTCTGCCATCCTGCCAGGGACACTTTCCTAGGAACAAGATTCAGCAGAAGCAAGATGTGATGGCCCCAAAACCTCCCAACCAGGGAATGTGCTAGAATTTCAATTCCACAGAGTATCATGCAACCAAGAGATTTGTGGAACTTTGGAAAACACTTGTGATGGCATTAACTGAGGGAAAGATAAACATGCACACATCTCTCATTTATAGAGCTGAATAAAAGGTGTACATGCAGATATATTCACAAACAGAATATGGAAACATGGGGATAAAAAGCGGGACAGAGCCAGAGAGAAGGGTGTTCTGCAGAGCTGCGAGTCTCCCATGACTCGCCATCAGAAGAGAAATGAGGCCACAGATGTGAGCCTTCAGCACCAGGCAAAGCATAGACACGGAATGGGAAAGTCAGAAATATGAGCGCTGGATGCTTGATGCTGCTAACTTGCTCCTTTTTAGGTACAATAATGGTCCTGGGCTTTGTTTTCAGAGTCTTGATCCTGCAGAGATATAGATGGAAATATCTTGGGGGCAAAATATCCTTCTGTCTAGGATTTACTTCAAAATACTGGGGGTGCGAGCAGGTGAGAGCTATGGAAAAAAACACAGAGATGACTTCTGAAGCTGAGAACACACTGACATCAGAAGCTTCTCTCACTTGAGGTTTTCTAGATGAAACAGGTGACCATCATTTCCAAAACCATTATCACTCACTTCATCTTTCACAGTAAATGCTGTATGAAAAGCAGCGTGGGGTAGGATGGAATCTCTCCTTTGCATTTACTTGAAGCCACAGGGCAGAATGAGTCACCTGCACACATGTTCCCAGAGCCACAGTCCCTGGCCCAGTGGGAGTCAGGCGCTCAGGCAGCCCGGAAGCCTCAGAGAAGCAGCTTGTATTCCTGACTCCACCGGCTGTGCCCTTCCTTCCCTGGGTCCTAGGGGCACATTACTATGGCAACACTCCCCAGGAACCCTCGGTGCACTCGGGGGACCCCTTCTGTCCAAGGTGTTTCTGCATAAATCGGCAAGAGATGGGAGAGAGCACCCCAGCCAATGTCAGGTGCTTCCTGGCCTGGCCCCCGACTTCCCTGTGCTCGGGCATCCTGTGAGCCAAACCCGCAGGAAACACGCAGCACTGCAGAGACCGGGTAAAGAACACACTGTGTGACCTGCCCTAGAGGGAATGAGGGCCTGTGGATGGGTCTGGCTCAGCATGGGCAACCTAAAGCCAAGAACCACTGCTCTGAGCAGTGAACTCTTCTTGCTGTAAAATCATATTTCACTTAATTTTGTGAAACAGGTCAAATTGCAAAATGCAAATTGGAAATGAATCCTGGGCTCCGGTTAGCAGAGGCAAATGCTTCAGCTGTTTTTCCAAGGGGACTTTTCTGGGCCTGAGCAGACAGGAGGGGAGGGAAGAGAGACAGAGGTGGCTGGAAAGGCTGGCACCTGGCACTCAGGGAGCCCCAAAAGGCAGCCACAGTGCGAGAGCACATGATCGAAAGGACACGCAAAAGCGAGGAAGTGAGGGCGCGTCTGGGCGCCGTGGTAACCGAGGACCCGGCAGGAGAGGCTCCTCGGGCAGAGGCTCCTGGGCCTGAGGAGCATCTAAATCTCCCTGTGGACCCCTCTCCGCAGCCCAGCTCAAGGGCAACTTCTCTGGGACTGACTGATTGGGGACTGGGAGACAAGCAATTGTTCTGCTTTCTTCGGCATTAGAAAAAAATAAAAATAAAACAATAAATGAAATGTGACTCCCTCATCTAGCAATTTCCATCTCATCTAACAGCCTTAGGTTTTCCATATCTTACAAATTTTTCCACAGGCATAAGCATGAGGCCCTTTCAATCCCACTTCTGAAATATCACTAAAAACATTTCATATGATTTGGTTGTTTCCATACCTCTAACTTTTAACGGCTGTATAATAAGCAGAGGAGAAATGCCAGGAGGTACTTAACACTCTCTCAGTGAAGCTGGACACTGAGACAAAGTCAAAGATCTCAGTGCTATAAATGATGCTTTTCCATCGCCTTTGCAACAGTCAGAAGTAACTTTTCAGGTCCAGCATATAGGGCAGGACCTCACCAGCTTTATCGCAGCTTTGTATGTACGGGTGTCACTGGGCTCTGTTTTCAGGATTTTCTCATCTAGCAGGTCTTTGAGGGTACATCACAGGCTGCTCCAGCCTGCAGCCCTGCAGTTACCAGCAAGGATGGACCTCCTGCAGGCCCACTTTTGCATGGTTCCGAACTGACAACAGGCCAGCACAGACTGAATGAACCATCACAGACTCTAGGCCATGTGGACCAGAACATTGGCCAGAAGGGTTGGGCTGACTCACCGTGGCAGGCTGCTGGTAGGCCCCTAGGGAGGGCAGGCTATGTGGCAGGACGGGCCCATCACTCACGCTCACAGGGGGGCTGCACACACACTGGGAGGCGGGTGGTGCTCCGTCTGCCAGCGACCCCAGCACAACACTCTGCTGGCTACTCTGCGAGTCTGAATACACCGTTGAGCCCTGGCCACTGTCGAACGTGCTGTCCGCTGGGGAGGGAGGAAAAAAGCATGGCTCAAAGCAGGCACCTCCAAACTTCACCCCCACAGCACGTCGCACAAGTCCCAGGGAACGCAAATGTGGGACAGCTTGTCCGTGTGTTTTCTTCTGTAAAACAAGACTTGATTGCATTTGCAGATCACAAACATAATAAATGTGCATCATTTTAAACAATCACCTATACAAAGGCTATAACTGCACCACCCGGAAATGGCCCTGGGAGCCCGTACCCCACACTGCCTGACACCTGTTGGTTCTCACGATGGACTACCACAGATCCCAGATGGGCAACTCACACCATCCTCTGTAGGCAGGCTGGCCACCTCCACCAGCTTACAGATAGGGACCTCACCTGCCACCTGCCCTGGCCCTGAAAGTGGGCGCTTTCAGTTCTTCAAAGGTAGAAGATCGAATGTCCAAGTTAGGAAAAGCTGCAGTCATGTGGAGGAAATAATTACCAGCTGTGTTTTATAGGGGGAGAGGGCCCTGACCACCTCCATTCACCACAGCAAAGAGCCTGAATTAGGAAGACTTAGGTCCAAATCTAACCCCTCAGTTCACAGGCTCAAGTCTAAAGTGGCTGGAAAATGGGGGCTGACAAGGCCTGTGCCCTACAGGGAGGCCATGAGCGGAGGACTCAAAGGCTCTGCAGCCTCCAGAGAGCCTCTCAAGAGGCCAGCCTCACCCAAGGTAAGCCTAGACTGGCCTGTCAAACCCAGCCTGGGTGGAGCTGCCTGTACAAGGTGGCACAGACAGGACCACCATGGCCCACAGGCTGGTCTCACCAAGACACACCTGGGAGGAGAGGGCACCTGCATGGTCGTGCCAGGCAAGAATGAAGAGCAGAAACCCGTTTGAAGTGGCGTTTTTGTTTTACTGCCTCCGGATTCCAAAAGCTACGTAAACATTAGGATTTGCCATCCATGAACACCAAGCTACTTCTACAGGACGCCTTTCGGTGTGGGTTTTAACTTTCAATTTTCACCTTAAACAAATAAAGTAAAGAGAACGCTTGTTGGCTTTACAACAAAATAATTTTTCCCGAGAGCTGAGCAGAACTTATTTTGACCCAGGAAGACTTACGAATGGTGAGGTTTGATTGTGAAAAACCAATGAAACACGTGGCTCTGATTTCTGATGAGGGGGCCAGCAGTCATCATTACTTAGAGAGAGAGAGAGAGACAGAAACAGAGGCCAGGTGTGTGCATATGCTAAATGGGGAGTGTGGGCCATGAAAGAAAGATGAGACAGAGAAAGTACACGAGAGTGAACGCGACCAATTTCAAGTAGGGTGATTTTAACCATATAAGTGACATTTTACATTTCTAAGTGAATGTGTTTATTTGTATAATAAAAATTACTTTAAAAAATCATTTCTAAGCTATTGAAAACTTGTGTTCTCACAGTCACTGACACTGGCTTGAGCTTGATCTGGACTGTGGTGGGTAGCTTACAGAACGCACAGTGGGAGTTATCTGATACTCGCTGCACCTTCTGATATATGAAAGCCTGTGTGCCCATCTTGCTACCTAAGACCAGGTCCTCTACAGTGGTGTGTGTGCTGCTTGGTGTCCCCACTAGTTGATCTTTATGAAGCCAGAGTGGTCCAGCCGACCACAGGCACTGCGGCCAGAGGGACAGCTGAGCACAGGCTTTCTGCTCTGACCCAGAGCAAGGTGCAGAAGAGCATGCGCAGGACGCTGGACTGTGGATTACAGGGAGACACGGTGCGTGTGCACGCTCCACATGCGTGTCTCCAGAGGCTGTCTGGAAGGTGTAATCTCTGGAAGTGAAAGTTAAAAGACATTTAACATCAGTGACCTCCAGGGAAGAAAATTAACTGGCTTGTACTGTATATCCTCTTGGATTTTCTAAATTGTATACAATGTGACTATATTATCTACTTTAAAAAAAAAGATTGGGTTGGCCATAAACTTTGGGCTTTTCTGTGCGATGTCTTGGAAAAACCCAAGCAAACCTTTAGGCCAACCCAATACAATAAATGGGTAAAGATGTTTTTGAAAACTACGGCCATGACATGAAGCACATTCTTCATTCTTAGGCAGGAAGCGGATCCGTGTGCAGACACAACATCCACTATAAACTCATCTGTCGATTCATGTCTGTGCAGCAGGTCAAGCCTGTATCATGACATCTTACCACAGCACAGCCTATTCTAGGTCCCAGACTGTATTCCTGCAAAGTTTAACAAAAGAAGATTTCTTAATTCCTGTCCTAAAAATTGTCCAACCAAAAATTATGTTCTCAAAGTATGTAGTGGTATGCCAGGTGTGGAAAGCTTTTTCCTACAAAAAGTTTATACTTGTGAATTAATTTTTTGGTTTATCAGAAAATGTAGTAATGATGTAACAACTCTATCCTCCAAAGCAAACTTGAGCAGGGAGGAGACAAGTAGACAGTTGGCAACTTGTCTTAAAGTGATGGCCAGCAGCTGGTTTGAATTTAAACAGCCTACTTTGAAGAACGTTTAGCTATTCTACTGATAAAGAAAGGATGTAACTATTAAATAAACAGACTATTTTGGTCTTTCCACACAAAAACACCTAAAATAGTGACCTGGAAGGGCGGCTCAGCTCTCCATGCTTATTCACAGAACAGACAGAAAAGGCTACATCCTCCATCCATGGCTCATAGCTGAATTTTGAAGATACTGAGGGTAAAGGCAGAATTTCTACTCAGACTTAAAGACGACACTGGATTCTCCCTTCCAGTGGTCTGAGATGAAGCCAGGTATAAAGTAATTCTCACCAATCCATCGGTGACATTCCCTGGGAAACACTAAAGGGCACAAGAAGGGAGGTAACCTTGGGGACGGATAATCCAAGCAGGAAAACTCACAACCAAGACCACAGCACGACTGGAGGCTGTAGCCACTGGCAGCCTCAGAACCACAGCACGTGGCTCCGACGCCTCCACCGGTCAGGGAATCCAGGGTGGAGGTATGGCCCTCAGGTGCCCTGTGAGGCTGGGCTGAGAGCCTCCAGAGGGGATAAGTAGCTGAACTGAGTCAGCTCCAGCCCCGATGGCTCAGTTCTGAGTCTGCCCTGGGAAGCCAGACTTCAGGGAGCCTCTGGTCACAGATCTCTTTGCCACATGGGGATGCCTCCCAGGGGAATTCCTCCCTGGAGAAATGCTTGCCCACACCGATCATTCATACCCACAGGTGGGTTAGAGGGACGGGTGGTGCAGGGGGAGGGGGCGCCTGGAGAGGCAGCACTCACAGGCCAGGGAGGTGGCGCTGGCCGGCAGCGCAGGGGTGAGGAGGTGCTGGTCGGCCTCGGGCTCCTCGGACTCTGGCAGCCCGGCCTGCGAGTGGTAGGTCACCTGGACCTGCAGGGGCGTGGGTGGGCCCCTGGCCTTATCAGGGCTGCCGAGGTCCCGCTGCTCCTGGGGCTGCAGCGCTGGCCAGATCCTCTTTCGCCGCCACTGGATCAATGCCACACGGTCACGGATAGACTTGGCCACAATCTTCACGTCACTCTCATGGAAAAATCCTGACTCAATCTGCAAAGGAAATCTCCATGTCATTACTGGGACCAGCTCCAGCTGCACACCCCACTTCCAGGGGACCCTGCCATCTGCACGGCTACCTCCTGCCTGAGGAGTCTCTGCCCTAGGTCCCCTCCCAGGGTCCCTCACCCTCATAACCGCGTTTACCAATCATCCCTGTCATGGACACTCTCCTCATCCCGGAAGTGAACATCCTCCCACCACCGACTGTAGATCCACGGGGAGACTGACCATCTAAACCTACAATAATCCAGCTCCTGGGTCTGTGGCAACACAGCCGATGCTCGTAACCACGGGCCAGGTGTGTGAGGGGAAGGGCGATCCCAATCTGCCTCTGGCAGGGCCAGAACACAGGGCAGACTCCCACCGGCTGGGCCCCAGGGCTTTCCTGGAGCCCCTCCCTCAGGCTGGCCAAGGGCAGGAAGGAGGTCCGGGCTGCATCTGTGTGCTCAGGGACAGGTACAAGGAGCCTCAGCCGACACTGTCCTCAGTGTCATCCTGGGCACTCTCCGAGAAACCACAGAGGCTGGAGAAAAGAGGTACATTTAGTAACAAGAGACCAAGAAGGTGTGTACCCATGCCTAGCAAAACTCTGAACCCAGTTCACCCAACAGAGCATTTGAGAGCATCTGTAAAGGAGTCAACAATCTCAAGGAAACATCACGGTGCCCTCTGAGAATACCTGTGGCAAAACCAGGAAACAGCAGCAGCCAGGCTCCTCCCCATCACTGTGGGATTCCCCACGTGAAAAGAGAAAACAAAAAAACAGAGCCTGTGGCGCTGGGTGGGAATGGTGTGAACTCACAGTTTTCAAAGTACAATAGACACAAACACACCAGATGTAGATGTGAGCACATACAACACACGGTGTAGTGCCTGCTTCTGAACCACCCACGGAGTGGGCCGGGGGCAACGACAGCCAAGTGGAGCCCGGCTGCCGTGACAGTGCAGGGCTCCCCATGAGACGGCAGGTTCAGGCTTGCGGGGAAAGGGCGGGGGAGTCGGACATCTCACTGTGCCTGAAATCGAGGACATGCTGGGAAGACGACAGACAGCAGGACAACACGGAAGCCAGCGTCCAAGGCCTCCTACTGGCTGAATCTGGGGCACTCTGAGCACTAAAATAAAGTGACACCATGATGGTTTGAAGGACATGTCCACAAACGCACACAGGAGAAACAAAACTGATCTGTGGGGGCAGAAGTGCTCGGTTTGCTGCCAATATGAGGTTACACAATGGACTGCCACATACATGCAGCTTGTCTCTCTGCCTCTCAGCCCTCTCGGCCTCTGTCTCTCTGTGCCGCTCTGTCTCTGTGTCCGTCTTTCTCTTTCTCCATCTGTCTCTCTGCCTCTGTCTCTCTCTCTCTCTCAGTCTGTTTCTCCCTTTATTTCTTTCCCTCCTGTGGATCACTCTCCCGTGAAGCCACTCTTGCCATGAGGCATCACTGGACAGCTCCAGACCCTTGGTGGGCAGGGCTGCTCTTGGGATTCTGACAGCTGAGGCAGCTGTGAGCAAAGTCCCCATGTGTGGGAAACAGACACGAATATATTCAGGGTGCTCAGACGGTAAAGAATCTACCTGCAGTGCAGGAGACCCGGGTTCAATCCCTGGATTGGGAAGATCCCCTGGAGAAGGAAATGGCAACCCACTCCAGTATCCTTGCCTGGAAAATCTCACAGAGGAGCCTGATGGGCTGCAGTCCATGGGGTCGCAAAGAGTCGGGCACAACTGAGCGACAAACACTAACTAAAGTCATCTGGAACAGACCTGTCCTGCATTTGCCACTTCCCTCTAAGTTTGTGATTACTTCAAAAGACTCCTGTCAGAAGACAACTCCATTGGACAGAATGAACTGTGCAGACGTCCACCCTGAGGCTCCCACCAGGCTCAGCCCAGGACGGCGGAGGTGCAAGCAGGGCTGTGCCCACAGCCGGGACTCGCTGAAGAGGCCGAGAAGGTTCCGCGCCCACCCTCAGTGCTACCCGCATGGCCGACCTGACCAGAGGCCGCTGAAAAGAAGGCATCCCACAGACGCACCTGCCTTCCATTTCTATTTTCTGCCCATGACCCATTTTTCCTTACGTCTCCATTTTCACAGTCACCACCCAGTGATCCTCTCCAAAGTGTTCCTTCTATTTTTTCCCAATCAGGAGAGAATTTGGCCACACTGGGACATCCTGTTATCTGGAGGCTGTGAAGGCGGAAGGGCTGGTACCACTGACAAAAGAGCCCTGGGCTAAGCTCCAAGCCCCCTCCCCTCCCACCCTTGGGGGTCTACATAAGGGGTCACTTCCAGATCAAAGCCAGCCCAGGTCCCTAAAGAACTCACCCTTCTCTCAGCCATGGGGGCGTCTTTGTTCTGATCCACATCCACGTGGGCCACCTCACTGCATTCTCTACCCACCCCCAGCGCCCCCCGCCTCCCCTGCTCCCCACAGGACCTGCTGGAAGTTGACAGTAGAGGGAGAAGAGAAAGCTATCCCATCGGCCTCCTCCCACCCCCAGTAGCCTCAGGAAGGCAGCCTCATCATCTTCAAAACTTAACGCTCGCTAACCTCAGGCGTTAACAACAGGGCAGCCCAGAAAGGGGACCAGGTCCTAAAACTGTGTTGGGTTAAAGCTATCAGCAAGTGACCACCCAGCAGAGCTGCCAGGAGGCTGTGAGCTCTGGAAGTCTCCCCAGCTCAGGCTGTCTCCAGGGATAGCCCACGAAAGGCTCAGGCAGCTACCATAAGGACCCCAGGGAGGAGAGCCTCAGACCCCAGTTTTAGGTCTGGTGTTTACAGATGGGTGCAGAGGGTAGGGGAGGGAAAGGGAAGGAAGGGGAGTTAGACCCTCACCAAGGGCTGCAGCACTAGCACTGACCTACAAGGCCCAGCCAGGAGACAGGAGTTGCAACCAGTAACAACTGGGGCATTTACACAGGAGGAAGACCCCACTGTGCAAATGCAGCCGTGTTCAGCTCATCACAGGTATCCAGGGCTCTGGGTTCATTCTGTTTCTTAACAGAGTGCTGGGTATATGATGGTTTTTATTATTCCTTAACTGAACACAATGATGTGCCGCCCTCTGCACGGATGCCATACAGCATGGAGGGTGTGCCCATGAAAAAGTGCTTTTAAAGAAAACACAGGAGAGGAAATGGGGAGAAGCCGGGCCCAAGGCCTGTGCTGTGAACTCTCAGAGACACCTTCTGCCCATGAGTCCAGGCAGGTGCTAGAGACTTGGTAAAGACAGGGCCACAGCTATAGGCACAGGCATGTACCCAAGGGCCTGGGGGCCATAGGCATTCTCTATGTTGAGCCATACGAGGGATGAGTCCTCTCAGGAAGGTAGGCAGGTCCTGGGAAGGGATCCAGGCCACGTTTGGGCACCGCGGTCCTGTAACTGAAGAGTGTCCAGAACAAACCAAGAATGGAGCCAGAGCTGCAGGACGTACCTGGCGTAGCTGAGACACAGATGGCTCCAGCTGTCTGGGTCCCAGGTGCCTCCAGGACATGCCACCACGTGAATCTGTGTCCCCTGCCATTCTCATACCACCGCTATGTAGTGTTCACAGGGGAATGAGAATGCTGTTCATCACCTGTGCTTTCTGAGGTGCCTGCACGTTGACAGACACCAGCCCTCAAGGCCGTCCAGGGACCTACCTCATCTCTAAGCAGGGCTGTCCCAGCCCCCGGCCTGCCTCCCCTGCTCTTAACACCAGGACAGCTAGAGCTGCAGGCCAGGTACTCCCAATCTCCACGGTCCCTCCAGGATGCTCGCCAAATGCAACTCACCCTCATGAATCTCAGCTCACAGGATACCAGCCTACACATGACCTTGATCGCTACTTATGTCTATGCTTTAAACCTCAGCAGAAAACATGGAGGGACCAGCGTCACAGTATGGGGGAAAAAAAGGTCCTGAATTCATAGGACTGATGGGCTGGTAACTCTTTTTTTTTTTTTTAAACTTTTTTAATGTGGAATCTAAAATATAATTAATCTATTGATATATATAAAACAGAACAGACTCACAGACATGAAAAACAAACTATGGTTACCAAAGGAGAAAGGGAGGGGGAGGGGCAAATTAGGTCTAGGGATTAACAAACTACTATACTAAAATAGATAAGCTGGTAATTAACTTAAAGCAACTCTCAGCAAATATGCAGCAATTCAACAGCACTATGCAAGGTCATAGAAAGATACTCTGGGAAGCCATGGAGCTAAATAATTCTATTAAATCCGATTATAGCAGAGGTGTCTGTTTCTAAGTCCAGGAATGTGACCAGCAGCTGGGAAGGAGTCCTGACACGGGCACCATGCCATCAGCAGGACGTCATACCCTCCACACATGCCAGCAGAGGCACAGGCTGCTGTCAAGGGCAGGGCAGGGTCCTGGGTAGCCATGCACCTCCCACTCCTGTCATGCACCAACCTGCTGCAACCCCCAAACCAAGCTCCACGGACCCCTCACCTGACATGTGCCCAGTCCCCCAAGGTCCCCTTGGTTTATGACTCCCACACCTTACATGGCATGGCCAGCCTCAGCTTCCTCATCTGACCAGAGTTCCATGGTACAGTGGTCAGCACAGGCTGGTACCAAAGATATGCTGCCCACAAGAGCCTGTGCAGGCAGTCTCCCGTCTACCTCTTGTAGCCCACCTTCCAGGGCCATACCAGGGTCCTTCCCTACCAAATTACCAGTGGCCTTATTAACACTGAACAAAATAGAACAACACAAACTAGAACTAGAACAAAATAATTTTTACAATTTGTATGGAACCACAAAAGACCCCAAATAGCCAAAATAATCTTCAGAAAGAAGAACAGTTAGAGGAATCATTCTCCCTGACTTGTGACTATACTACAAAGCTACAATTATCAAAATAGTATGGTACTGGCATGAAAACAGAAATATAGACCAATGGAATAAGACAGAAAGCCCCCAAATAAACCCATACACTTATGGTCAATTAATCTACCTGCCAAAGAGGCAGGAATATACATTGGACAAAAGACAATATGTGGTACTGGGAAAACTGGACAGCTACATGTAAAAGGATGAAATTAGAACATCCTCTAACATCACATACAAAAATAAACTCAAAATGAATTGAAGACTTCAGTGTAAGACTAGATACTATAAAATTAGAGGAAAATACAGGAAGAACTCTCTTTGACAAAAAATTGCAGTAATATTTTTTTGGATCTGTCTTCTAGAATAATGAAAACAAAGGCAAAAATAAACAGGACCTA
>NW_011494629.1:2692893-2693057 GCF_000754665.1 Bison bison bison
GATGGACAGGCAGGGCCTGGGGAGACCAAGACACCCATGGCACCCATAAGGAGGGCAGCCAGCACTCACCTGGTGGGTGGGGGCTGTGGGCTGGCCTGGGCCTGTCGGCACAGGGGCACTGGGCGGTGGCAGTACAGGGGCGAAGCTCATGGCTGGCTCCGGGG
>NW_011494629.1:2693157-2693982 GCF_000754665.1 Bison bison bison
ATAAC
Organism: Bison bison bison; assembly: GCF_000754665.1. Taxonomy (NCBI): domain Eukaryota; kingdom Metazoa; phylum Chordata; class Mammalia; order Artiodactyla; family Bovidae; genus Bison; species Bison bison. The sequence continues at coordinate 2,693,163 of NW_011494629.1, forward strand.
TAGAACATATATACATATATGTTCTAGTATATGGGAAGGTCCTGGGAAGGGGTCCAGGCCACGTTTGGGCACCGTCGTCCTATAACTGAAGAGTGTCTGGAACAAACGAAGAATGGAGCCAGAGCTGCAGGACGTACCTGGCGTAGCTGAGACACAGATGGCTCCAGCTGTCTGGGTCCCAGGTGCCTCCAGGACATGCCACCACGTGAATCTGTGTCCCCTGCCATTCTCATACCACTGCTATGTAGTGTTCACAGGGGAATGAGAATGCTGTTCATCACCTGTGCTTTCTGAGGTGCCTGCACGTTGACAGACACCAGCCCTCAAGGCCATCCAGGGACCTACCTCATCTCCAACCAAGCAGGGCTGTCCAGCCCTCGGCCTGCCTCCCCTCCTCTTAACACCAGAACAGTATATATATATATGTTCTATATATATATATATATACACACACATACATATATATAGAACATATATATATATATATAAAGCCAAATTTTCACTGGAAGGACTGATGCTGAAGCTGAAACTTCAATACTTTCGCCACCTGATGTGAAGAACTGACTCACTGGAAAAGACCCTGATGCTAGGAAAGATTGAAGGCAGGAGGAGAAGGGGACGACAGAGGATGAGATGGTTGGATGGCATCATCGACTCAATGGATGTGAGTTTGAGTAAACTCCGAGAGTTGGTGATGGACAGGGAAGCCTGGCATGCTGCAGTCCATGAAGTCATAAAGAGTTGGACACGACTGAGTGACTGAACTGAACTGATATATATATATATTTATATATATGTAAATTTATATTTATATATATTT
>NW_011494629.1:2694241-2713282 GCF_000754665.1 Bison bison bison
TATATATATAAAGCCCAATCAAAAAAATGCACAGAAGACCTAACTGACACCTGTCCAAAGAAGACATACAGATGGCTAGCAGGTACAGGAAAAGATGCTCAACACTGCTAATTATTCAAGAATGGCAAATCAAAACTACAACGAGGTATCCCCTCACACTTGTCAGAATGGTCATCTTCAAAAGTCTACAAATAACAAATGTTGGCAAGAATGTGGAGAAAAGGGAACCCTCCTACACTGTTGGGGGGAATGTAAATTGATGCAGCAAGTTTGGAGAACAGTATGGAGGTTGCTTAAGAAATAGAGTTACAATATGATCCAGCAATCCCACTCCTAGGTATATAACTAGAAAAGACAAAAACTCTATTTTGAAAAAAATACATGCGCCCCAGTGTTCACAGCGCACTATTTACAATAGCCAAGACATGGAAACAACCTAAATGTCCATGGACAGGTGAATGGACAAAGAAGATGTGATACTGTATACATAAAGGAACATTACTTAAATAAAAGGAATACTGAAGTGAAGGTGAAAGTCACTCAGTCATGTCCAACTCTTTGTGACCCCATGGACTATACAGTCATTGGAATTGGAGTGGGTAGCCTTTCCTTTCTCCAGAGATTCATCGCAACCCAGGAATCAAACTGGGGTCTCCTGTACTACAGGTGGATTCTTTACCAACTGAGCCAGCAGGGAATATTACTCAGTCATAAAAAAAGAATGACATGATGTCAATTGCAGCACCATAGACGGACCGAGAGATTATCATACTAAGTGAAGTAAAGACAGATATAAATATCATATAACATCACTAATATGTGGAATCTTAAAAAATGATACAAATGAACTTATTCACAAAACAGAAATAGACTCACAGACACAGAAAACAAATTTGCAGTCACCAAAGAGTAATGGAGGGGACGGATAAATTAGGAGTTTGGGATTAACAGATACACACTACTATACGCAAAACAGGTAAACAATAGGACCTACTACATAGCACAGAAAAGTATATTCAATATGTTGTAAAAACCTATATTAAAAAATCTAAAAAAGAATATATATACACATATACATAAAAATACATAAACATATAAAACTGAATCACTTTGCTGTATACCTGAACATTGTAAATCAACTATATTTCTATTTTTAAAAATACATTTTATTGATTAAAAAAAAAAACCTACTGGGGTTCAGGGAATCCACTTGTAAAGAAAACATCAGCCATACCTTTGTGACTTACTGCATTTCTGAAAGATGTGCTATTTTCAATGACATTATTTTTTTAAAAAGAGAAAAAAAAGGACCTGCACTTTTGTGGTTATGACAGATGCAGCCAAGTACTCACTCTACTGCAATAAGCATGTAGATTTTTACTTTTGCTCAGATTTTCTAGTAAAAGTTAGTGTCTAATTTATTTCTCTTCTTTCCCCCTGTGATATGAAGCATCTCTATACTTCTACACTCGCCAGGCTCTTCAGACCACAGTGCCCCTCAGAAACAAAGTGAAATAAAGATCAAAACTCAAAGGCCTACATCTGCACAAAGTTAGCAAGAATCTGGTCAAAACAGAGCTCTTCCTAACATGCGAAAGTCCCCAGGGACATCTCTGCACTGGTCCACAATATCCTCTCACTGCACCATTTCCAAGGTGATATCCTACTGTGCAGCACTGTGATTCTGACCTGCGTTGTCCTTCACAGCTGCACTCAACAAATGGGGATCCTTGTTCCCAAAACTGCACACCCACTGAGGGACCATGCTCCTTTTCTGACGTCATTCTAATCTTGTGGAAACCACACACTTGCAAGGCACGCACCCAGATTTGCCAAGAAACAAGCACACATTACCATTTCCTGTGCCACGTCTTCTGGCGTCTCCCTCTCCAGGTCGAAGGTGAACTCTATGGCCCCGCTGTCCTTGGGCTTGCCCTTCAGTTTCTTAGGGTCCTCAACCCAGAGCCGCAGGGCAATGGCAGACTTCCTGCCATGGTCCTCCTCGGCCAGCTCCACCCTCACACCTGTGTCCTCCGCGAAGAAGGCGTGGCTGAGCAGGTCCTTGATCTCATACCTGGGAAGGAGGCAGCTGTCAGGCCGGGCACAGGCACACTAGCTGAGAGGGCCCTGTACCTGCCCAGCTCCCCCTGGAAAGTCCTCTGACCATACCACTCACTGGGCATTTCTGCCCCTAAGGGCAGCCCAAAACAGTACCTCTGCATTCCCTAACTCTCAGGGGAAGAGGAAAAATCTGCTACTTGAACACATCTAACTACATCCTACATAAGACCTTTTTTTTCTCTCATTATAAAAGAAACCTCCATTATTAGGAGATGTGGGTAATTCAGAAAAGAATTTGTAAATCAGGCTCTGCATTGTCCAGACAAAGCCTGCTGAGATGCTGGGGAGCTCTCATAGGATCCGTGGATCCAGGTGAAACTGAACTGGACCTGGACAAGGCAAGCCCCAAACTCCCCAGTTCACTACCCGAGGGACCCTGGCCTCCAAGAGGCAGGGATAATTTTGGAGGTTCCCAAGGACAGGAAGCGGGGGTAGGGTGGCGTGTTGCCCTGCTAACCACTCTGCTGCCCAAATCCACATCCCTAAATGCTTGCCCAGTTTCTGATCTCTGGCACAAACAGATCCCAGTGCTGTCCAGGGCCTGGCTTCCTCCCAGCTTCCTGTCTGTGGTCACCGTGGGCTTTGAGATCCAGTGGCCCATCACCGATTCTACTGAGGGCAACACATCCCACAGGCAGTGGAACCATGCCACCTGGATAGCTCCATGCATGAAAAGGGGAGAGTAGGGTGAACAACCCTCACACAGGCTGACAAATGCCTGTGGGGACCCTGGGGAAGCCCAGAAGTTAGGGCCCCTAGGGATACAGAGGGCACAGTCCCTGGGAGCTCTGTCCTGGTCTGGGAGGTGGTTTCTGTACTTTTCTGAAGTGAGCTATAGTTCACAGTTTTTTAGTATTTTCTCTTTAAGGAACAAAACATGATAATGTGCAGGGGGCAAAAGAGAAGACTCAGGAGATCAGGACAGGTCTGAGAGATCAGGACAGGCCCCTACACGAAAGATGACAGAAAGGACAGTGGTCAGTTTTGGGCACAGTAACATGAGGGAAGAGGCATGAGCTGGCTGTGCAAGGACAGAGAGGGGATATGAGGGGGTGCTGCTGCTGCTGCTAAGTCACTTCAGTCAAGTCTGACTCTGTGCGACCCTATGGACAGCAGCCCTCCAGGCTCCTCTGTCCCTGGGATTCTCCAGGCAAGAATACTGGAGTGGGTTGCCATGAGGAAGAGGTATTAAGGGGAGACACAGAGGAATGGGGAAGGTGGGGAATGGGCAGGATAAGAGGGCAGGGGAGGAGGAAGCGGGGGGAGGGAGATGGGAGGAAGGAGGAGGAATAGAGGGTTGATGGGAGGGAAGGAAGGAAGGTAAGAAGGAGTAGGGAAGAGAGAGTAAGGAGGGAGAAAACAAAGGAGAGACAGAGGGAGGAAGGAGCAAAGAGGAGGGAGAGGGAGGGAAAGAGGAAAGACGGGGTGTGGGGGGAGGAAAGAAGGAAGGAAGGAGGAAGGCTCAGAACACATACCCAGCTGAGGAAGGAAGGGCCTTGATCTGAGGAGGGAGCTGGTCTGGGGGCATCTGGAGGGCTCTAACTTGAATGTGGGACTTTGAAATGGGTCAGACAACAGGTGCATGAAAGACATAGCCTGGAGTTGAGAGAGCGGGGCAGGATGAGGCTCGATGGGAACCCTGGCATGGGGGTGTCCTCCAGACCAGGGGGAGGGATAGGCTTGCCAGGGACAACACAGAAAAAAAGCAACAAGGGCAGAATGAGGCCCCAGTAGCCCCCACACTCCAGGCTGGGTGGGCAAGAAGCAGCCAGTAAAGGGGATGGGGACTCTAGGACAGTACCCAGAGCCAGGGAGCGTGTTCCAGGCAGCAGAAGTCAGGCAGGGGCTGCCCTCCAACTGCCCAGTGGGCTTGTTGGGACCCAGTATGCCTGTGGCCTGAAGTGGCCTGTCTCTGAACTCTCGCCTTCTCTTGGGATGTGATTTCAGGCAGAGCACAGCCCAGATCCAGCGCTGCCTGGGAACTCACCTTTCCTCCTTGTTTTTGCAGATACACTCCCCAATAATCTCCTTGATTTCAGGATCGTGCACTTTCTCAAAGCTGGCTGGCTTGATGCCCTGAAGATGACATGAGCAGAGTCACCTGACATCGAATTAGGATCTGTTTCTTGCTCACTTCACACTCACCCCAGTAGAAGAGAAAATGGGAAGTGCAAGAGGCTTGTTTGGGGTTGGAGGGCAGGGGCATCATTTCATTCTAAGGCCCCACTGAAGGGTTACTGGGAGTAGTGAGGTCTGAGGATGAGAAAGACTCAGGGGAAACTCGGAACAGACATGAAGGATGCTTGCTCTGCCCAACCCAGCTCCGCACAAGGGAGCATTTGCACTCTTACTGCACAGAGGAGGTGGGTGTGGGGGAAGGCACACCTACCCAAGGCCACACACCAGCCAGGCAGGACCTCCCAGGCCAGCTGCCCAGAGGGTCTCAGAGGCTGGACAAGGAACCCTAAAGTGCTGGCCTTTCTTACCATACCTCCCCGGAGGATGCAGAAGTCACTCTGTGGTCACTGTTGCTGGCCAAGGGCCACCAGAGACTCTGGCCACACTGTGGTCACAGGCGGGGCTGACTTCCAAGGCCTAGTGGCTGGAGGGGGTTGCAGACAAGCATCTGCACCAGGAAGGCCCACAGCCGGCGGCCAGATCAGACGACTTTCAGGCAGCAGGAGCAGGAGGTGGCCACGTACTAAAGCGGACCAGAAAGCCAGCGGGTACCAGGGGTGTGCAGCCAGAGGCATGGCGGGGAGCAGGGTTCCGATCCCACAAGCAGATGGGATTCCAAGAGAAGCAGGGGCTGGATGGCAGGGCTTATTTGCAATCTACCCAGGGAGGGGTTTGGGTGGAGGGGATCCTGGCTTTTGAAGACTTGGAACACAGTGAGGGCTCAACCATCATGTTCTTCCTCCTTCAAAAAGACTGTCTTCAAAGGTCTCGTCCTGGCTTTTTTTTTTTTTTTAAAAGCATACATTTTCCCACAGAGAGGGATGGGGGAGAGGGGAGGTGCACCCTGGGAGTACAGGTGAAGCCCCAAAGTGCCCAGCAAACTCCTGCCTAGGACAGCTGGCCATAACCAATGGGTCATGCTGTGTCTGACATGTACGGGAGTTTGTGCAGTAACAGACACAGCCCTTGGCTTTAAAAGTGGGCAAGGGGTCCTCCTTGAACATGAGACCCCCGTGTTACTCCACTGAAGCCAATAGAAAAAGAAATTTAATTATGCCAGAAAGAAAGGCCACAGTCCTAACAAGGGTGGGAACCAGTGGTCTGAGAAACTATAAATACTGGTAAGGGTGCACATACAGCATCATTTAAATCTCTGGAAGGCTGTGGCAGAATGTGCCAGAACAAGGTTGAAGGGGTTCACATCTCTGGGCTCAGAAGCACAGAGTTGGGGCAGCTGAGAACAAAGGGAACCAACACCCTCCAAGGACTGGAGCAGATGCTGGAGGCCGGACCAGTGTGTGGGTATGGCGTGAGGGCCCAGAGGACCCAGAGCACGAGGCTGTCATGGCAAATGGAGGAAACACCAAGGATCAGGGAATGCACCTTTCATCAGATTTCCTCAAGGAGGCAGGGTAGGTAGGGCCTTGCTTTACAACAAAACAACATGGGTCCACGTAGGAGCCTTGGGACCCTGACCAGTGTCCTGTTTCCCAGGGCCTAAATGGGGGGCAGAGGTGCTGCTGAAAGAACCCAGGTGGCTAAGGAGTATGTGCCCAGGAGACTCAGTCCCTGTCTCCCCAAGCCCAGCAGAGGGACCACCACCCCATCCACACACACAACCAGGACCAAGGTCAGCAGCAGCTCCATCTGCACCCTGGGCCCAGCGCTCCTCCAAGGCCTGGCAATGAAGCCCTAATCTCCCTTGAGTCCCTCCCTGTCCCCCTGGAGGACCTGCCCATGGCCGATGGGTCACCTCTCTGGTCAGCACCTCTGGGGAGCTGCACACCTCTGCAGGTATCTGGCCCACACCCACTAGCGCCTCTAACCAAGGATTCTCTCTTCATACTTGCACCCTCAGCAGCACACAGGAGGCGCTTAGAGTGAAAAAAATGGCTGATAGATAACTGAAAATGAAGACTTAAAGGACAGAAACAAGCTGTGACCTGTGGAGAGGGCTCAAAGTAGAGGGCGGGATAAGGGCAGGTGCTCTGGGGTTCCAAGAGCCATGGCGCCTCATGCTTCTGCAGAAGCGAGGAGGCTGCAGGGAGGTGGGGGCTGGGGTTGGGGAGAGGCAGCCAGCACTCGGGTGGTGGGCCCTGGTACCTGCAGGTACAGATGGACAGTGAGGCACCAGGGCTCAGAAAAGGCACAGCCCCAGCGGCCCTGGGCTGGATGCTCCTGCTGCATTCCCCACGCAGCAGGACAGCCACAGGGGAGGACAGGATGGTGTTTTCAGAGCTGAAACCATCTGATCAAAGTCTAGGGACGTGCCAGAAGGCGGGAGGGCCAGCAGCCTCCAGGTGGCACAGAGGAGGGTCTCTATGCACAGGCGTCCTGGGCCTCCTGGAGAGGCCCCTTTGGTGCTCCAGCCCGCAGCGCTGCCTGAGGCCCCAGTGGAGGCTCCAGGGTCCACCCACAGCCCACGTTACAACTGCTGCTACTCCAGGAAACCTAGGAGACCCCCTACTCGTCCTCTAATTCTCCATCTGTAAAACGGCTTCCTTCCCTTCCTCAGATGGCTCCTGTGAGGATTTTACAACGCACACAGAGCTCAACGTGGGACACACAGCCAGCCCATCACAGTGACCGGTGGACTCACACAGGTGACCTTCCTGTAGATCTGGGCGGCATTCTGGCACTCTGAGTAGGGGTACTCCGAGGTGGCCATCTCCAACATGCACATCCCAAAGGCGTACACGTCCACGGACTCATCGTAGTGCTCCTCGTACATCTCTGGTGCCATGAACTCGGGGGTACCTGCACCCGGGAGCAGAAGATGCAGGGTCAGTGGTCACTGGGCCCCGGAGCCCCCTGGGCCTCTCTCAGAGTCCCACACCTCCTCCCCCATCCACAAGCCAGCATGGGCCCTGCCCCCATGCTCCTTGCCACTGGTTCTAGAATCCAGGATTCAAACAGGATTCTGCTTTACTGATAGAAGTTTCCCCAAATCCGCCCTCCCCGTACCCTCCCAATTCTACAGTGGATCAGTTTATAGCGCCATCCCCTGATCACAGAGCTGGGAGACCCATTGCTTCCCAGAAGACAGGGTCTGTGCCAGAAATGATGGAGATGCCTCTCTTTGAGGAGGCAGAAGTCTGAGCATATCCCTCCTGGCTACAGGCCCAGATAACCCAGAGCAGACAAAAACTTGGGGTCACCACAGACCTTCGTAAATTGTAAAAGCCTAGAAAGGCCCCCATGTCCCTAGTCAAGCAGAGCATCAGTCAGCACAGTGATTCTCTTCACTAAACATGGCTGCCTGGGGACAGCTGGGCAGGCGCCAATCATCTGGCAGGTACCAGCAACGTGTTATGGTGAGAACTGCCCATCCATTCTAAGCACAAGAGATTTTAAAACCAAGCTTACTCTGAATTTTTAAGGACACAATAGACTCACATAGGCTGAGTAAAATAAGCAAAATATATGACTGTACATGCATGCTGACCATCCATATAAAACAATAAGTACAGACAAAAATGACTCATCTAGAAGGTGGGCTTATGGCTTTTTCCTTTAGTCTGGTGTTTGTAATTTTTCTGTAACAAATATTTGCTTTCAAAATCACAAACTCTTTTTATTTATTTATTTTTTAAAAGGCCCAACTGAGCATCTGTCAAGCTAAATGCAAAGAAATGGGACCATCAATTTCAATAAGACTGCTTTTAATTTCAACTTCTCCATCTTTGTTGACCTTGGAAGATTCTCAAAACGTTCCAGTTTTTTTAAAAAAAGCAGATGTAAAACAGTACAAACTAGTGTGTTAAAAAGCATGAGGTTTGGGGGTATCTGGCATGCAGGCAAATTAAGGGTGATTTTAATTTTTTCTCCTTTACCCATAATTTCAACTTAAGATGTATTATATATTTACCAAAAAAAAAGTTAACAGTTTGGGTAAAAAATGGAAAACACAAGAATCTATGTTGAGTTACACACATGCATAAAGAATTCTCGAAGATTCCATCAGAAATAATGATGAATAGAGCGAGAACTGGAGTTCAAGGGACCTTGCACTGGCAATTTTTCATCCTTTTGGGGTTTTGAACCATATGATAATACTGAAAATTTTGGCATTTGGCCATGTCCATCTACAAGGATAAGAGAGAGGAGCCTCAGGGCTGCTGGCAAGCAGCTGGGAGCAAAGCCGGCTCAGAGAGGACCCGACATACCTGTTCAGGACTCCTGATCACTCAGCTCAGTCTCTTCTGAGATCCTTGGGAACCAGAAATTCTGCTTTGCAAGAAATACCCCAGGGACCCAAGATGTTCTGACTTTGTGGGAGTACAGTGGACAGTGGGTGTGTGGGGGGCCCAGCTCCAAGGTGGGATGGTGGGTGATGCCAATTTTGCAATTGTGCGAGGGCCACGGACACCGAATGTTTTTCTCTTTGCTTACAACACAGCTGTTTAAATCTAAATGTTAAGAAGAATGTCTGTATGCTGGCACCCATACACACAAGTGTCCAGGGACCTCTGGGCGCACCTCCTAAGCCCCACAGCTCTGCGTCCCCGAAGTCCCAGCCTCCATGGCTGTGAACACCTGCAGGAAGGACTGCGCCGACCTCACCTCCACCCACTCGGGGCCCGGCCAATGCAAACGCAGTGAGAGCACACCATGACAGCATCAGATCCCAGCGGCCCTCAGGGGCAAACCCCACAAGGCTCATGGGGAGCCTCTGGGAGGCTGCCACCGCCAGATATCTCAAACCACGTCTTATCTGCACAACACCTCTCTGACGGCTGCACCCAGAATGGGTGCACAGTATCAAAGGCCCCCATAGGTACCCTGGACACAGCATGGAGGGAAAAGCCTCATTCACAGGCCTAGGGGGTCCTTCACCTAACCACAGACCCCCACTCAGCTGAGGCCCCTTGCTGGGGACAGGGCCCTGCTGCCCACCTGTTTAGATGTGCTGACCAGCCTCCATTTACAATGAGCATGGAGCTTCAAGGGCTCCAGCTGAGCAAAAGGTGGGGTGATCAGGGAGCCCTGTGGAGCCAGACGCTGTGTGGGGCTCACTGTGCCTCCAGAAACACGCAGGCTTCATCTCACCCCACCACATCACTCAGCAACTGGAAAGTCCATTTCCAAGAGGAAAAAGAGCTGTCAAAGCAGCCCTAACTTCCAAGGCCAAATCTGCAAAGACTGCCTGGACACGTCTAGCAGCTCAGAGGCTTGGTGGTGTATCCCCCAAACCCCTGGGTCTCAAGCCAGGCCCTCACCTGCTCCACCCATTTCACAGATAGGGAACTGAGGCCTGAGTCAACCCTTGCGTCACCACTCAGCTCCCCTATTCAGCCAGAGGCCAGAGGCCTCACATCCACAGGACACCGGGTGGCTCCTTGTCCCAGATGTTGTCCCATTCCAAAACCACTAGCCTGCCAGAGAAGTTTCCAGATTCCCAGCAGTTCCATTTTCCACAAACAAGTCAAGTTCTGTCTCCAACCATACAACAAAACCATGAACTTGTCAAGCCCTAATCACCCTCTCATCTTGCTTATGTGGGAAGAAGCTGTCACATCATGGCATGGAGGAGAGCCTCTCCCAATCTTATCTGATCCAAACTTCCAGAGCCATACCCTACAGCCACCTGACCCTGCAGCTCACCGGCACTTTCCGACATCCTGAACCCTATAAATGGCTGCCCCACAGCCCCTCCAAGCACATTCTTTACAAAACCCAGGAAGGGCTCCCCACAGCTCTGGTGGACACACAGTGCCTGCCGTGTGCAGGACCAAAACATGACCCCACATGGGGCTGGCATGAACTGCAGACCATGTCCTCACAACAGCCACAGCCACAGAGGAGCTTCTCTGAGGAGGATAAGAAATGCAGAGGCTAATAGCTAGCAAACTGCCATCCACATGAAATCCCTGAGCCCCTACACCCCTCATGCTCACTCCATACCCCAAACTACCCCAAAGGTTCCCTCTGTGGGTCTTGGGGTCTGGGGCACCCTCCCCCTGCTCAGTCCACTGAAGGCAGCTCCAGCCTCAATGACCACAAAATCCCCACATTCTTCTGTCCTCCAGATCTCTTTCCCGCACCCAAGTACCCTTAGTGTCCACAGGCCCTTGGGTGCCAGTCAGCCTCGGCACCCAAGGGACACAGCTAAGGGACTCACAGACAGGGCATCCAGGGCTGCAGCCAGGCATAGGGGGCACAGGCAGCAGAGCTAGCACTTGCAGGATGGTGATCCCGGGGGGGTGGGGAGGTGCCCTGAAGCACAGGGGCATGAAGAGACAAGATGGGCTCACCTATCACGCTTTTAGCAAAGGATGCTCTCTTGAGGGTGGCCAGGCCCAAGTCGCCAATCTTCACAGACCCTGTGGGCCCAGTGATAAAGATGTTGTCACACTTGAGGTCCCGGTGGATGATGGGGGGCGTCCTGGTGTGCAGGAACAGCAGGCCCTTCAGGATCTGCCGGCACCAGCTACGTAGAACCTTGGGCTTCATCACCTTGAACCGCTTCAGATACCTGCAGGTGGGGGTGTGGCTCACCCACGGCTCGTGTGGGGAAGGGGTCCTCAGTTGCTGAGGGCTGTGTATTTATTCCCCAAACAGGGGCACTTCTGAGAAAGGGCTGTTGGCCACACCAGCCAGGACCACCCCCAAGCAGGGCCCGGGGCCTCAGCCATTGCAACTCTTGAGCCCCAGGCCAAGCCCACCCCAAGGCCCCAGTTGGCTGGGTGGGTAGCATGCTCACGTCTTCAGTGTCCCCGAGGTCATCAGTTCGGTCACCAGCACGATGCATCGCTTCCCCCTGGCACTGGACTCCCAGAAGTCATAGAAGCGCACAATGTTGGGGTGCTGCAGGCCCTTCAGCATCTCAGCCTCCTCCTTGAACCGCTGCCTCTCCAGTTTGGTGAGCTTCCGGTCCTAGAGAAAAACACACACAGGCTGAGAGGGACACTTGGCACAGCCTCAGGCAGAGGCCTTCCAGGGAGCCAGGGCCAGGACTCTGCCAGGCCACTCTCTCGGCTCTTAACACACAGCACAGCAGGAAGAAAGGACTTAGACATCTGGGGTTGAGGGAAATCTGACCCAGTTCCAAGTCCTTCCCCTCTTTACCCACAGAGAGCAGGACAGGCCTCTGATTCATAAAGCCAGCACAACTGTTCATGGTTCTCCAACATATGGAACATCAGACCCTGATATCTCATCGATTTCAAATTAGCTTCTCCCTGCTCAAGAAGCTCAGCAAAAAGGTCTCTGGGAATCAGAGACACCTCCAAACCCCTCACTGTAATACTCATGTGCTTTTTCCCTAAAAACACCTCTGAGGGGCAGCATCAAGACGGCAGAGTAGGAAGACGTAGAGTTTGCATCTGCTCAGAACTAGGGCACTGACAAGGCCCTGGTGCGGGACCCGGGACACCTAAGGGGCAGGAGGAATCCCTGAGCAACCAGGTAGGACGTGGGAGGGAGGGAGAGAAGAGTGGCAGTGGGACCAGACAGGCACCACTGAGGGTGTGTGGAGGAGAGAGAAGGTTTCCACACTCAGAGGAGCCCACTCCCCACCAAGGGATCAACAAGGACAGGGAGGGACCTTTGGGAGGCTGGGAATCAGAGGGGAACACAGCCAGCGACTCCTCTGCCCACTCAGCCCCGGTGAGTCTGTGGGGGTCCTGGGCCTGAAAGCCCCACCACCCACTGGGGCCCCCTCTAGCTGCACAGATCTCAGGCCTAAGACCACCTGGCCCGCCTACCACCAGCCTCTTCTAGACGCCTGCATCTTGGGCCTGAGTCCAGCCCCCACGCCTCTTCCAGCTGTGTGGATCCCAGTCCTGAGCCCTCACACCCACGAAGGCCTCTTCCAGCCACACAGTACTGGCAGCCCAAGCCCCGCCCCTGACAGGGCTTCCTCTGGCCATGTAGGTACAGGCAAGCCGGACGCCACCCGCCTCCAGGGCCTCTTCCCTGGCTATGCCAGCCCCTATGGGCACACCAGTGGAGGCCTACGCCCCAGCTGGCCTACATGGCATTTGTGCTCCGGGCCAGCTTCAGGAACAGATGCTAGTGAGCAACACATGTAGATATGACAAAGCAGGTCCAGAGACCTATCTGGAGGTCTTGGAGGGTCCACTGGGGAGGCAGGGGTAGGCTGTAGCTTACAGTAGAAGGAAGAACACGGGAAGAGGAGGCATGGAGAATATTTTATTTATTTTTTCTCAATAATTACTTATTTTTATTTATTTATTTGGCTGTGCTAGGTCTTAGCTGTGTCATGCGAGAGCGAGATCTTTGACCTTCCTTGAGGCAAGTAGAGTTTTTAGTTGTGACATATGGGATCTAGTTCCCCAATCAGGGATCGAACTCAGGCTCCCTGCAATGGGAGCACAGAGTCTTAGCCACTGGACCACCAGGGAAGTCCTATTTTTATGTCTTTATCTTTTATTTTTATTTTTTTTCTAATTAATTTTTAAATTGCTTTATTTTCTTCCTTTTGCCTTTTTTTTTTTTTTTTGCTGTTATCGTTCTGTTTTATTTTGTCTTCTTGTTTAATTTTTAGAGTTATTTCGCTAAATATAATTTTTACTTTCCTAATTTTACCTCACTTTATAGTTTGGTACTGTTCTGTTCTTTTCTGCTTGTTGCTTGCTTTCTTTTTCTTTTTGCTGCACTTTAAGGCTTACTGGGCCTTAGTTCCCAGGCCAGGGGTTGGGCCTGAGCTCCTGTGGTGGTAGTGCAAAGTCCAAACTGCTGAATTAACAGAGAACTGCAGGTCACAGGGAAATTAGTCAGTGTGAGGTCTCCCAGAGGTCCTCATCTCAGCAACAACTCACAGCTCCACTCAACTGTCTGCAAACTCCAGTGTTGAACTAATCAGGTCAAACAACCAGCAAGACAGGAACACAGCCCTGCCCATCAAAAACAATGGGATGACAAAAAAAATATGTTACAGACGAAGGAGCAAGGTAAAAACCTTGGCAACCAACCTGAAAAAGAATTCAGCAGAATGGTAATAAAGATGATCCAAAATCTTGGAAATAGAATGGAGGCGTGGATCAAGAAAATACAAGAAATGTTTAACAAGGGCCCAGAAGAACTAAAGAATACACAGTGATGAGCAACACAGCAACTGAAATGAAAAATACACTGGAAGGAATCAATGCAAAATAACTGAGAAGAATGAATAAGTAAGCTGGAAGATCAAATGCTGGAAATAATTACTGAGGAGCAGAATAAAGAAAAAAGAATGAGAAGAAATGAGGACAGTCTCACAGACCTCTGGGACATTACTGAACACAACAACATTCGAATTATAAAGGTCTCAGAAGAATAAAAGAGAAAGGGTCTGAGAAAATATTTGAAGAGATTGGTTGAAAACCTCCTCAACATGAGAAAGGAAATAGCCACCTAAGTCCAGGAAGCACAGAGACTTCCCTACTCAAGGAGACAAACCCAATGAGAATCACACTGAGACACATATTAATCAAACTAACAAAAATTGAATTCAAAGAAAATATTAAAAGCAGCAAGGGAACAGCAAAAAATAACACACAAGGGAATCCCCAAAAGGCGGTTATCAGCTGATTTTGCAGCAGAAACTGTGTAGGCCAGAAGGGAGTGGCAAGATACATTTAAAATGATGAAAGGGAAAAACCTACAAATAAGATTATTCTAGCTAGCAAGGATCTGGTTCAGATTTGATGGAAAAATCAAAAGCATTATAGACAAGCAAAAGCTAAGAGAATTCAGCACTTCCAAACCAGCTTTACGACAAATGCTAAAGGAATTTCTCTAGGAAACACAAGGGAAGAGAAAGACCTATAATAACAAACCCAAAATAATTAGAGAATGGCAGTAGGAATATACATATCAATAATTCTCTTAAATGTAAATGATTAAATGCTCCAACCAAAAGACTGGCTAAATGAATACAAAAACAAGACCTGTATACATGCTGTCTACAAGTGACCCACTTCAGGCCTAGAGACACGTACAGACTGAAAGCGAGGGCATGGAAGGAGGTATTCTATAGCAAATGGGTATCAGAAGAAAGCTGGAGTAGCAATTAGATAAAGTAGACTTTAAAATAAAATAAAGACTATTACAACAGACAAGGAAGAACACTACATAATGATGAAGGGATCAATCCAAGAAGAAGCTATAACAACGGTAAATACTTATGCACCCAACACAGGTGCGCGTCAAAACATATGGCAACTGTTAACAGCAGTAAAAGGAGAAATCAACAGGATTACAATTATAGTGGGGGGATTTGACATCCCACTTATACCAATGGACAGATCATCTAGACAGAAAGTAAACTAGGAAACACAAACTTTAAATGACACAACAGACCAGACAGACTTAACTGATACTCAGAGGATATTCCACCCAAAAGCAACAGAATACACATTCTTCTCAAACGCACACAGAAAATTCTTCAGGGTAGATCACATCTTAGGTCATAAATCAAGTCTCAGTAAATTTAAGAAAATTAAAATCATATTAAGCACCTTTTCCAGCTGCAATGCTATGAGATTAGAAATCAATTATAGAAAAACAGCTGTAAAAAGCACAAACACATGCAGGCTAAAGAATATGCTACTAAGTAACTAAGAGATCACTGAAGAAATCAAAGAGAAAATTGTAAAAATACCTAGAAATAAATGACAACAAATACATGACAACCCAAAATCTATGGGATGCAGCAAAAGCAGTTTTAAGAGGAAAGTTTATAATAATTCAATCCTATCTCAAGAAACAAAAAAAATATCAAATTAACAACCTTATACCTAAAGCAACTACAGAAAAAAGAACAAACAAAACCCAAAGTTAGTAGAAGGAAAGAAATCATAAAAATCAAAGAGAAATAAATGAAATAGAAAGGAATGAAATAATAGCAAAAATCAATGACACTAAAAGCCGGTTCTTTGAAAAGAAACAAAACTGATAAATTGTTAGCCAGTTTCATCAAGAAAACAAAGGGAGAGGATTCAAGTCAATAAAACTAGAAATGAAAAAGGAGAAATTACAATTAATACCACAGAAATACAAACGATCATAAGAGACTATGGTGATGGTTTAGTCGCTAAGTCATATCCAACTCTTGTGACCCCATGGACTGTAGCCTGCCAGGCTCCTCTGTCCATGGGATTCTCCCGGCAAGAATACTGGAGTGGATTGCCATTTCCTTCTCTGCTGCCGCTGCTAAGTCGCTTCAGTCGTGTCCGACTCTGTGCGACCACATAGACAGCAGCCCACCAGGCTCCCCCATCCCTGGGATTCTCCAGGCAAGAACACTGGAGTGGGTTGCCATTTCCTTCTCCAATGCATGAAAGTGAAAAGTGAAAGTGAAGTCACTCAGTCATGTCCGACTCTTAGCGACCCCATGGACTGCAGCCTACCAGGCTCCTCTGTCCATGGGATGTTCCAGGCAAGAGTCCTGGAGTGGGGTGCCATTGTCTTCTCCGATTTCCTTCTCTATAAGAGACTATACAAGCAACTATAGGCCAATAAAACAGACAACCTGGAAGAAATGGACAAATTCTTAGAAAGGTACAATCTCCCAAGACTGAATCAAGAAGAAATAGAAAATTGTTTTAAACAGATCAATTACAAGTAATGAAATTAAAACTCCAATTAAAAATCTTCTGACAAACAAAATCCAGGGCCAGATGGCTTCACAAGCAAAGTCTATCAAACATTTAGAGAAGATCTAACACCCACCCTTCTCAAACTCTTTCAAAAAACTGCACAGGAAGGAACACTGCCAAGCTCATCCTACAAGGCCACCATCACCCTGATACCAAAACCAGACAAAAAAAGCACAAAACAAGAAAATTACAGACAAATATCACTAATGAACATAAAGGCAAAAATTTTCAACAAAATACTAGCAAACAGCATCCAAGAACACACAAAAAGGATCATACACTATAATCAAGTGGGATTTATCCCAGGGTTCTTCAATACACATAAACCAATCAGCACAAAAACCCATATCAACAAATTAAAGAATAAAAACCATATGATCATTTCAACAGAGACAGAAAAAGCTTTTAACAAAATTCAATATCCATTCATGATAAAATCTCTCCAGAAAATGGGCATAGCAGGAAGCTACCTCAACATAATAAAGGCCGTATATGACAAACCAACGGCAAATATTCTCAGTGGTGAAAAACTGAAAGCATTTCCTCTAACATCAGAAACAGATTGAATAAGAATGTCCATTCTCACCACTATTATTCAACAGAGACACATAGTTTATTAAATGTATATATATATATAATATATATATATATATTCAACAAAACACATAGTTTTGGAAGTCCTAGCTATGAAGAAAAAGAAATAAAAAGAATTCAAACTGGAAGAGAAGATGTAAAACTGGCACTGTGTGTAAATGACACGATACTATACACAGAAAATCCTAAAGATGTCAGTAGAAAACTACTTTAGCTAATCAATGCATTTGGTAAAGTTGCAGGATACAAAATTGATGTGCAGAAACCTCTTGCATTAATATACTCTGACAACAAAAGTTGAGAAAGAAACATCAAGGAAACTCCCATTTACCATTGCAACAAAAAGAATAAAATATCTAAGAATAAACTTACCTAAGGAGGCAAAAGACCTGTACTCAGAAACTGAGTGCACATCAGTATATGACACTGATGAAAGACATCAAAGATGACACAAACAAATGGAGAGAGATACCACACTCCTGGGTTAGAAGAATCAGTATCGTGAAAACGACTCTACCACCCAAAGCGATCTATAGATTCAATGCAATCCCTATCAAATTACCAATGGCATTTTTCACAGAATTAGAACAAAAAATTTTACAACTTATATGGAAATACAAAAGACCCAAAGAGCCAAGCAATCTTAAGAGAAACAGAGCCGAAGAAATCAGGCTCCCTGACTTCAAACTATACGACAGAGCTCCAGTCATCAAGACAGTATGGTACTGACACAAAAACGGAAATGCAGATCAATGAAACAGGACAGAAAGCCCAGAGATAAACCCACACACCTATGGTCACCTAATCTATGACAAAAGAGGCAAGAATATACAATGGAGAAAAGACAGTCTCTTCAATAAGTGGTGCTGGGAAAACTGGACAGCTACATATAAATGGATGAAATTAGAACACTCCCTATACACAAAAATAAACTCAACATAGATAAAGACCTAAACTTAAGACTGGATACTATAAAACTCTTAGAGGAAAATACAGGAAGAACACTCTTTGACATAAATCACAGCAACACCCTTTTTGACTCACTTCCTTTACTAATGAAAATAAAAACAAAAATAGACAAATAGGACCTAATTAAACTTAAAAGCTTTTGCAAAGCAAAGGAAACCATAAACAAGACAAAAAAACAACCCCCAGAATGGGAGAAAATATTTGTAAACGAAGCAACTGACAAGTGATTAATCTCTAAAATATACAAATAGCTCACACAGCTCAACATAAAGAAACAGCCCAATCAAAAAACTGGTGGAAGACCTAAATAGACCTTCCTCCAAAGAAAACATACAGATGGTCAAGAGGCATATGAAAAGATGGTCAACATCACTAATTTTTAGAGAAGTGCAGGTCAAAACCACAATGAGGTATCCCCTCACACTTGTCAGAATGGCCTTCATCAAAAATCTACAAACAATAAATGCTTGAGAGGGTATGGAGAAAAGGGAAACCTCTTGCACTGGAAATGTAACTGATAATACCACTATGGAGAGCAGTATGGAGGTTCCTTAAAAAAAACGAAAATAGAACTACCAGATGACTCAGCAATCGCACTACTGGGCATATACTCTGAGAAAACCACAATTTAAAAAGACACATGGCACCCCAATGTTAATTGCAGCACTATTTACAATAGCCAGGACATGGAAGCAACTTAAGCATCCATCACAGACAGATGGATATAGAATATGTGGTACAGGGGAATTCCCTAGCAGTCCAGTGGTTAGGATTCCATGCTTCCACTGTAGGGGGCATGGGTTCAATCCCTGCTTGGGGAACTAAAATCCCACACTCCCCATGGTGTGGCCAAGAAAAAAAAAGAAGACGATGTGGTAGATATATACAATGGAATACTGCTTCTGCTGCTAAGTCGCTTCAGTCGTGTCTGACTCTGTGCAACCCCATAGACGGCAGCCCATCAGGCTCCCCCGTCCCTGGGATTCTCCAGGCAAGAACACTGGAGTGGGTTGCCATTTCCTTCTCCAATGCATGAAAGTGAAAAGTGAAAGTGAAGTCGCTCAGTTGTGTCCGACTCTTAGCGACCCCATGGACTGCAGCCCACCAGGCTCCTCCATCCATGGGATTTTCCAGGCAAGAGTCCTGGAGTGGGGTGCCATCGCCTTCTCCGCAATGGAATACTACTCAGCCATAAAAACAAAACTGGGTCGTTTGTAGAGATATGGATGGACCTAGAATCTGTCATACAGAGTGATGTATGTCAGAAAGAAAAGAAGCTGTGGTACATATACACAATGGAGTATTACTCAGCCATTAAAAAGAATACATTTGAATCAGTTCTAATGAGGTGGATGAAACTGGAGCCTATTATACAGAGTGCAGTAAGCCAGAAGGAAAAACATAAATACAGTATACTAACGCATATATATGGAATTTAGAAAGATGGTAACAATAACCCGGTGTACGAGACAGCAAAAGAGACACTGATGTATAGAACAGTCTTATGGACTCTGTGGGAGAGGGAGAGGGTGGGAAGATTTGGGAGAATGGCAATGAAACATGTAAAATATCATGT
>NW_011494629.1:2713382-2719589 GCF_000754665.1 Bison bison bison
CACGATGCAGAAGGCTTGGGGCTGGTGCACTGGGACGGCCCAGAGGGATGGTATGGGGAGGGAGGAGGGAGGAGGGTTCGGGATGGGGAACACATGTATACCTGTGGCGGATTCATTTTGATATTTGGCAAAACTAATACAATTATGTAAAGTTTAAAAATAAAATAAAATTAGAAAAAAAAAAGAAATTAAAAAAAAAAAAAACAAATACTGCATATTAACACATATGTGTGAAATCTAGCAAAACAGGACAGATGAACCTATCTGCAAGGCAGGAATAGAGATAAAGACGTAGAGAATCTTTGTGGACATGGTGGGGTGGAGGGGAAGCGGGAGCGGGTTGAATTGGGAGGTGGAGATTGACATGCATATTGCTCGTGGGAACCTACTGTATAGAGCAGGGAGCTCAGTTCAGCGTGCTGTGGTGACCTAGACGGGTGGGATGGGTGCGGGAGGGCCAAGACAGAGGGAATATGTGCATATATACAGTCAGTTCACCTCATCGTACCGTAGAAACTAATACAACATTTTAAAGCAACTGTATCGAAATTTAAAAAAGAAAAAAACCTCTGAAACCTTGCTCCCTCCACACCCACTTACTGAGTACTATTAAGAGAAAGAAGCATGTTTACTTCTAATTTACACATAACTTTGAGAACATGTCCACAACCACAGCAGATGACAACCAGAAAACAAGGAAACAATGACATGAAAGGCAGAGAATAGCAGAGTCCCAGCCACATCTGCATCAATGCTACAGGTCACGGAAGACACGCTCGCTGGGGCCTGGGAGCACCTGCACCTCGAGCACTGAGCTGGGACCACAAGGTTAAGTCGGGAACTATAACCCCACCATCACGGTGCGGGAAGGCACCTCTGGGGTGTCACCCATAAGTATGCCCAGCCACATCTTGGGAGGAAGCCACGGACTCCCTCAGCACAGTCCCACACACCAAGCACCTTCCTTGCCCTTGATCCATCTGCTCCAGCATTACCCAGATCCCAATCCACCACCAACCCGGCCACCTGTCTTCATCCCTCCTCTGCAGCCTAGATCCTGGCCCTTCCCTTCTTAAAAACCAATACAATATTGTAAAGTTAAAAAATAAAAGAAAAAAGAAAAAATCCCTCCAATGGATTCCCACCAGAGAGCACTCAGAACAAGCCCAAGAGTTCTGTTGTTTTCAACTTCACCTCATGGATGAATCTTACCCCTAGAGACCCCAGCACAGCCTTCTCCCCAAGCCTGAATATGTGCCCCCAGTGTCTCCTCCATCACAGCCCAATCAGCCTACACAGCCCACCCTTCACCTTCCCACCTCTTTCTCAGAAGGAAAGATAAATACAAATGAACACAAGCCATCAAGTTTTTGAGGAGTTCTAGGAAGAAGAAATCAGAGCTGAAAAAAACACAGCCCAAGACCTCTCAGGTCCTTTGAAAGACCCCAGAGGACATCAGGCCAGACTCCAACCAATCCAAAAGAAGAGAAGGGCCCTGGGGTCACGACAAGATTAGCTGGTTAAGGAATTCCATCCCAAGTAGCACTGTACCCATTAGGCATTCTCCCACCCACCAGGCCCACCTCAATAAACCGTCATCACACTCCAGGCACAAGTGGGACTGGACAGAACAATCACCAACAAAGCAGAGATACACCAAGACTGATTCCAGAAAAACAAGCAATTCAGGCACAAAAGCAACTTCCCCAAAAATCTAGTTCATGTCCTCATAAAAATCCAAGAGCTTGACACAAATAAATAAGAGCAGCTTCTATTTAAATAGGAACAATCAAGGAAGAGCTCTTGCAAATTAAAGCTCTGTATTTTAAGAATAAGATATTCTGTAACCCAATGAAACAGTAAATACAAAAAAGTTACCATTTCACCAAGACAATAACATGGAAACATGTTCTGCTCATCAAAAGCGATACTTTGTTTTAGAAAGTAAGTCACAAACATATTCTCAATAGGTACATTTGACATGGAGTTACATCCAGAATATAGATAGAACTCCCATATCTCAACAATAAAAATATGAAAAGAAAAGTCACAAAAGAAGATGCAGAAAAGGCCAATAAGTACATGAAAATGTGTAAAGCACCATGAGTCACCAGAAAAATGTCAATTAAAAGCACAATATACCACTTCACACCCACCAGAAGAGCTAAAATAAAAAGATGGATCATTCGAACCACTGGGCATCCGAGAGCAGCTGAGCTCTCCGGGCACACAGCTGTTGGAAATACAAGCTGGTACAAGCCTCAGAGAGCCCTTGGCAGGTTCACCCCTGCTCTAGGTCCAGCCACTCCCCTTCAACTTGGCTGCTGTTGTTCACTTGCTAAGTTATGTCCAACTCAGCAACCCTATGAACTATAGCCCATCAGGCTCCTCTGTCCATGAGACTTCCCCCACAAGAATATTGCAATGGGTTGCCATTTCCTTCTCCAGGGATCTTCCCAGACCAGGGACCGAACCCACGTCTCATGCACTGGCAAGTAGATTCTTTACCACTGAGCCCCCAGGGAAGCCCAGCTCCACTCCTAGTATCTCCTGAACTCCAGAGAAGGCAAAACTCACACATGGCGTTGAAACCAGAGCAAGGGCTTGCCTCTTGGGTGAGGGGAAATGCAGGAGCTGAGAGGAAGGAGGTGAGAGGGATGGGGGGTAGCGGTGGGGGATGAGGGCGTGACAGAAACATTCTACACTGTAACTGAAGACAAAGGTTACACGCTCCCACGCACATGTCAAAGCTCATCATGTATACACTTGAGATCTGTGTTTCATTACATGTAAGTTATACCTCAATTTTTCAAATGTAAAAAGTAAAATGAAAGCATCACAAAGCCAAATAGATAAAGAGAAGAAAAACATCGAGAAACACGAAAGAACCAGCTGGAAGTCCTAACAACATGGAACAGGAGTTCTAGGAGGAGAGAACAGGTATCGGGAAAGAAGATGATGGCAGAACAACATTACCGTGAGCTAAAAGGAGAACTGTTTAGAATAAAAGCATATGCCACGGCCGAATCAATGAAAAACGACCCACCTCCGGTCTCATTCCAGAAAAAATCAGATTCCCAAGGACTGAGAGTAAGTCCTACCTCCCAAGGAACACCCAGATAGGCACCCAGTCTCACTGGTAACACTGGCAGCATCCTCAAAATGCCGACTCACGCCTGGAATTCTATCATCCGCCAAAGGGACATCAAACCATGAGGCCCAAAGACTTATTCTCAGACACTTGAGAGCCCAAAGGTTACTTCACAGCACCCCAGGTGAGACAGCTACTGGAAGCGTTTCTGCAAAACACAGAACACAAAGGGGACTCGGTGAAGCCCCACTGGCCCACAATCGGTGACTGAGGGTGACTGAACTCGGCTGCACCGTGCGACAGAAGCCAGAAGGGACATGGGGTGCACCACTGTGCCACTCCCAGACCCCGCAGCCATTTGGGCAACGATGTTTCAGTTACTAGACCGTCTAATGGTCTAGTCATTTATTCTAAAGCAAACTCACAGGATCACTTAGAACAAAAATTGTTTTTGCCAGTATTTCAGCATCAACCAACAGTAAAGCAAAAGATTTCATTTGAGTGCAGAGCAAAAGGTTCATGTTATAAATAACTTAACTAACAACACCGAGAGGGAGAGGAAAGTGCCCTGCATATGCTACAGTTTTGATTTTCAGATGCCAGCTAAACATGGTAAAGCCAAGACTCAAGTATAACACAAAAGTCAGATCTTTAACAACAGCGCCACTTGGAGCTGGACGGGGTGTGGAAGTGGGAGGGAGCCGACCTTATTTTATGTTCTAAGCCGCTGGGCTATTTTTAACTAGGTGACACACTGCTCGATAATTTAAAAGGTCAGCTGGCATGTCCTCAGAGCACTGTCCAGAGCTGCCTGCAGTGTGCTGCCCAGTGTCCCTTCTCTGAGAGCTGGCTGGGGTCCTTTCCAGTTTGTTGACTGCTGGCTGGCCCCATCAGCTCAGTGACTCCATGGAGGCAGGACCACCACAGTGACTGATGCATTATCACTGTTTGTGATTTCGTTCATTGATGTGCTGGGGGCTCAGGTCATAAATCAGGGTAGGAAGAAAGCACATAATCCCTTTGAGACCCCCAAATCCTGCCAGAGTCAGGTCGTTCTGGAGGTCTGATGTTGAGGAGGTAGGCTCTGGCTGGTCACATACTATCACTACAGGACAGTTCACCCCCACCACACAAGAAGGTGAGGTCTCTCAGACCAGCCTCTCTCCCACCAGATCCCTGGTGGCGAGTAAATTATTGGTAAATAATTTATTGGATAAGGATGGTCAAAGTCAACCAGATGATAAAGGATAAATGCATTCTGAGACAATGCTGGCCCTTTTCTCCTACAGGAAAAAGGTCCAGCCAGTCACAGATGGCACCCTCTGAATAGGGGCAGGGAGAAGAGATGGCCAAGGTGGTCAGAGGAGGAAATCCCTGGATCTAATAGGCCCTCCCAGCCACCAAGGGGTCACCAGCTCTGCCCAACATCACAAGAGTGAGGGCTGAAATCATCAGACCCAGAGGGCCACCCTGGCTGCTCTCAGGGCATTCTGCAACCATCTCCTTTCTCCATGCAAAGCCAACCAACCCCATGAGGAGCAGAGCTGCCTGGCAACCCTGAGTCCAGACAGGGAAAGGCAGGATCCACACACACAATACAGACAGGGGACATGAGCAGCTGGGAGAGTGTCAAGAACAGCCAGAGTCCTAGGGTTGACAATCTGGACCTCTCTTCAATCCCATCTGGTCATAAAACAAAGTGTCAAGGGTCTTTGTTGAGAACAGTCCCATGTACAGAGAGCCACCTGAGGACAGGGGCTCTATGAACAGAATGGGCCCAAGGGTGGAGGTCACTGGCCCTGCACAGTCCTCTGCACACTCTAGGCCCTAGATACCACTGGTGGGAAGAGCCTTCTCAAGTCTAGAGGATCTGACCCAGGCTCAACCTGCTGTGGAGCTGGCCCATTCCTCACCACTCTCTCACCATAAAACAGAGAGAAGGTACAGGGTCTCGGGTCCAGGGAGTAGTGGGCACACAGGGAGGGAGATGTCAGTGGAAAGAGGACACTGCTCTGTTCCTGACTCCTACTTCAGGCAAGGATCCCTGCACCTCGCTCAGTCAACCGATGTCACTGAGGGTCTGGGCATGCAGGAAAAGCCGTGGACAACCTCAGGTGTGGCAGGGATGGCAGGCAACAGAAAAACACGCAATGACACTGCACCAAAAATCAGAGCAAAGGGATAGGTGGGTGTGCCAGCTGGAGGCACCATGAGCCGGAGAACACCCTCAATGGCCTGGGGAAAAGGTCGCCCCCACCTACCCAGGGCACTGGCAGGGCAGGGATTCCAGGAGGAAGCATCCTATATGAGGGTGTGAGGTCCCAGAAGAGTGGGCTGATTGTGGTTTACAACCCACCACAGGGCTGGTGGCTGCAGGGACAGCAGCCAGGTGCTGGCTCTGCCCCAAGGCAGGTGGCTCAGTGGGGCTGTCCTGACCTCTCTCAAGAGCTACGCTCCACTTGGGCAGCAAAGGAGAGCCCTGGACAGACGGTAATATCACACACATTGGGCTGTGACCTGTTCCCTCTAATATTTACTGTATTTACTTCTTTTAAACTCAAGTGCTCTCTTCAGCTGCATCTAAGCAATAAAATACACAAGCTCACAGAAAAGGGAGGTATGTTTTCTCCTAAATCATTTCCAAACAAAGGCATCAAAGAGTGTGTACTCCAGGGCATGAGCTCGCACCTTTCTAGTCTTTGATTAAAGAATACAGTTCTCATTTGCTTCTGAAGAAATACAAGATAAACTAAACTGAACTAAAATAAAGGCACCATTACTGAAGTGAAAAGTCCTCCCACAGCTACCATAAGATGGAATCCCGCTTCTCAGGAAGCACAGACCCAACATAAAGGGTCCATGGAGTCTCAGAAAAAGGAAGATCCCACTGGGCACAGGCTGAGAGTAAAATTTCAGTAGACAGACAGGTCAGGGAGGGCTGGACACTCCCAACACTCACACTTTCTTTGTCATGGGTGCCAGCAAGCTTATAATTGCTGAGAAGGAAATGTGAACATCACCAGCCAGCCTCTCACTGCTTTTGTAAACAATACTATCTTCTTTGGGGTGGAGGGAGGTTTAGGTACACAAATGACTCAAAATTAGAGTCTCTAAGG
>NW_011494629.1:2719689-2720504 GCF_000754665.1 Bison bison bison
CTAAGGGCCTTTGCTCTTTTAAGGCCACCCAGGCCACTGCCCTTCCCAGAAAAGGCAGAGCCACCAGTGGCCAGCCTCACCAGGCCCCATTCCTTCTGCCACCTACAGAAGGACTACGTAAAACTAGGCGCCCTCACCACTCGCAAGCTGAGATACAACTATGTCAGAAGTTTAATGAGCTGTAAAGGACGTCATCTGCAGCATACTGAAAATACTGTCATTATTTCAATGCTCTATGAAATGGTTCCCATGGAACTTCATAGTCTCCCAGCTATATTATAAAAATACACAAGTAAAAGCATCTCTAATACAGTCCAGATTCTTATTTTCACTCCACAGACCTAATATAATACAGTTTTTCCTAAAAGCCTTTATTGATCACCTGACCACACTTCTCTGTCACAAAATGATGCATATTGGAATTTAGGGGTTTTATTTCCTATGGTCATGTAACTTTGAGGTCCAAACATTTTTCTTATGCACTGAGTTATTATTATGAAACAGTAGTGCATAGTTGATCAAACAGATAACAAATGTGACTGAACATGCAGTTTTTACTGAGCAGGGTGGAGCCTTTTCCCTATCATTTCACATATTCTCCATGGGTGAATCTTAATTATCACTCGATTGAGGCCGAGCCAGCATCAGTTCCTTCACCTCTGGCTCTAATCAGCCAGCAGATGGGGTGAGGGAGCAGTTACCGGCCCAGCACAGACCAGTTCTTCAGGACCAGCTGGCAGCCCCATCAGGCCCGCCTTCATTTCTGTGAACATAGCAAAGTGTGTCAACCCCATCCCCAGACCCTCACTGGGGTT